>NW_009276944.1:395927-413947 GCF_000150675.1 Verticillium dahliae VdLs.17
TCACAGCCGTTGTAACGCCCCGTGAGGCAGGGCTCGCAGGCGTTGCAGATGACGTTGGGCTCGAAGGCGACGCGGTCGCCGACCTTGAGGTGCTCGACGCTGGGGTGCACTGCGATGACATCGCCGGCCCGACTCGTGCCCGAGAATGTGGTCGGCCTCGACAATCATGGGGCCGATGCAGCCATGGCACCAGAAGTGAATGTCAGAGCTGGTCGAGTCAGTCTTTTTTCTGTTTTCTGGGTTTGACATGATTTTGATCCGACTGCAGACGGACTGTGTGCTGCCGCGTATTTGGGAGAAAGAAAAACTCACCCGCAGATACCGGTGCTCCTGATGGCAACCGTCACCTCTCCAACGGCAAGTCCCTCACCAGAGTTGACCTTCTCAAGAGAGGGCTCGGCCTCGTTGATCCACAGGTCGTGCTTGGGGTTTGTGAAGACGCCAATGTTGCTCTTGGACTGTTTGGCCGTGGCGCCGTTGGTGTGACCGTTGGTACCGTTTGTCGCCGTCATGATTGCTTTGTGTTTCTGATCTCGACTTTCTTCTTCTCCGTCGTATTCGCGTCAATAGTGCCGACCGTGTGCTGCGCGATGACGATGCGAAAGCGTCCTTTCGGCCTTGGCTAGGAGGGTTTGCGATGAGATGGATGGGAGGATGCGGCGGGAGGGGGGTTAGGTAGAGAAGCAGAGGAGCCCAGGGCCGATGACGGGTTTGTAGGAAAGAGGAGAGGAGAAGCAGAGCTGGGCTGGCACGATGCCGTGTGACGACGACCGAAGGAGGGGGAGGGTCAGATCTCTTGCTATATATTGGATGGGAAGGATTTTGGTGACCCCTCCAACCCCTCGGTGGCCGTTTCGCCCCAACGCCGCCGACACGTCTCGTCTCGTCGTTCTCGGCGGCCATTCGCGGCGGTCCCATCGGGAATTCTCAGGACGCAGCAAAACACAGGCCAGGGTTCCCCACATTCAAAGGTCACGCAGGGTACGAAGCTTGTCAAGCTAGATGCGCTCGTAGGGGCGGAAACGGAACATGTGGGCGCGCACAAGGTAGGGGGAAGAGCAGCGGATAGCGGTACTGGCTCTCGACCTTCTTTTTGGTGCGCTTCGGTCGCTGTAAGACCGATTCCCCTTTGCAAGCGTCGAGATGGTTCTGGCGCGCCAATCACGGCGATCACAGGCCATCGCCCCGACTGCCCCGAAAGTTGGGGGGGGGTCCATTGGCCCCGACGCCGTGCCCAGTGAGACTCGGTCCTGAGGTGCCGCCGGTGGGCCTCATCCTATCTGCTGCCACATTGAATTGGGTTTTTCGTCCGCTCGGTCGTCTACTCATCTTCGGCTGCTATATGTGCCCATCATTTCCCTCGCCTCGGTCTGGCTAAAATCCAGCAAGCAGCCTGCTGTGCGGCTAAAGTCTCCAGATGCGATACCGCGTGAACGATGCTATGCACATGGAACACAGCTCTTCCTCGAGTGGGCAAACCCACAGGGGCAGACGATGCATAATGAGACCCCGCTTGTCTGGGTCTACCGACGTCAAGGGACATGGTACTTCCAGGCTTCTAGGCGGGGCTCCAGCTTTTACTCGTATGGACATGTCAGATGCCGTCTCCTTCACAACGAAGGCCGTCTCTTTCACAACGAAGGCCGTCTCTTTCGCATTTTCCTTGGCCCCAGTGTTCATGGGTACAGCAAAAGACGAGGCGGCTCTTGTTGATTGGCACCAGACGGATTCTTGGGGTTGAAGCAGGTCATGGCGATCCTGGCTGTTGCTGGCAGGCGACCTGCCTTTCTCCGTTGCACTCCAAGTCCAGGCTGCGGACCCCCCGCGTTTTGACGAGAAGCTGATCTTGGAATTGCGTAGGATCTGGTGAGGATCGTAGCATCGAGCCTGCCCATCCCAGCCTCGGCAGTTGCCCTGGGTGTTCAGAAATACAAAGAGAGCACGAGCTCCGGGGGGCGTGATGCGGATTACTGGAACTCGGGTTTGTGGCTTGTTCATGCATTGTCCGTTGAATCTTGCATCAAGGATGGAGGCTGAGCGACGTTGGGCTTTTGAGTGCCGAGGTTTCTCCCGACGCAAAAACATCGGGCCTCGCCATGGTGGTGCGGTGTTGGCGTGCCCGCCTAACAGCCACAGTCATATACCTAGGCCCAAGACACCTCACTGGCGGGTAGCGCCTAGAGGGAAGAATGCCTGGAATGCCCAGTGGCAGGCTGGTCCCTGCGCAAGCGCCATCCCTCGTCAGGCAAGTCGGTCAGGAAACAATCGTCACTGGACCCTGACCCTGGACAGACATGGCCCTGGACCTGGACCTCGACCTGGACCTCGACCTGGACCTCGACCTGGACCTCGACCTGGACCTCGACCCAAGCTTGGACCTGCACTGGAACTTTGACTCCAGCATTTCGACATCATCCTCGCTTCCACCTTGACGTCGCCGTTGCACCCTACCCGCACACCCACCTGCACACCCACCACGAACCCCTCGTCTCGGCAAGCAGACCCCTCCAGCGACATCGAGGCCCGTCCTCCCGCAGCCTCGAACCCACGAACCCGGCCCAATGCCTCGCTCGGCGCCAGCTGCACGCTAGCCTCCCCTCTCTCCCTCTCTCCCTCTCCCCCCCTCTCTCTTCTGTCCTTTTACCTAAATGCCCTCCTTCTTCCCCTTCACCCCGGGCCAGGAGTCCCGCGCCCGCTTCCAACCCGAATCCTCCCCACTCCTCGGTCGCTTCCGAGCCGTTCCGCCTTCCACCGCCCGGAGGCCCTCTCATGGCGCCCTAGGCCTGCCGTCTTCGGCCCTCGGGAACGGCCGAGGGAGCGTCCATGTCGGCTGCGGCGCCGTCTTGGCGGCCGGCCTCGATGATGACGACGACGACGACGACGACGATGTACAGGCGGCGCTTGATGACGCGCATAACGAGGGCACGGGGTTGGGGAGGAGGATATGGAGGAAGACGGTGGATGTTTGGATCGAGCCGAAGCAGGGCGCTGTGAGGAGGGTGGTCGATGTTTGGTGGAGTCGATATGGTGTTTTGGTCGTGCTGCCGGCCGTCCTGGTATGTCAACGAGGAAAGACGTGGGAGAGGCGGAGAAAACTGTTGTTACATTGCTGACCACGTACAGGCCATCGGATGGTGCGCCCTTCCCTTCCCGCAGTATCCCCTCCTCGACGACGGCGACGGCAACGATCACCACGGCGGCGACGGCGTTCCCTCTGATGCACCCACGCGCAAGACACCCGGCCACGGCCAGCCTCGCGTGCGCGTCAACTTTTGGTTCTTCCTCTTCGTCTACTACAATTTCTACAACCTGACCGCCCTCATATGGATCACCAAAGTCTTCAACCTCTACAGCCTCAACTGGTGGCCCCAGTCTCTTGGCTTCCTGCCCACCATCTCACTCATAGCCACCCTCGCCCTCGTGCTCCCGATCCCCATCTACCTCACCCCCGAGACGCGCTTCCTCACCGTCCACAACACCTCGTGGATCGCCTGGACCTTCATCGTCATGGCTGCCCCCGTCGCCATCGCCTTCCTCATCCTCACAACGTCCCAGCGCCACCACCTGGGCCTCCGCAACCGCATGTCCGACACGCAGCGCATCTTCACGACCTCCTGGTGGACCGGCGGCGACCTCGGCGGCGCCACCCCTCCCCGTCGCGTTCCAGCCGGCCCCGCCCCTGACGCTCGTGGCAACCAGCAGGGCCGCCGCGGGCGGCAGACCCAGCAGCGTCAACACCAGCAACCGCTGCTGGCCCGCCTGCGAGCCCGCTGGCTTCCCGCCAGCTTTGTGCGCTTCATCTGGTTCTGTCTCGCGCTCCTCGTCGGCCTCATGGCGTACGTCATAGGAGAGGGCGTACGCCGAGATATATCTCCGCACGCTGGCCTCACGACAACCTCGAGACCATCATGTACGTCTACAGGTGGGTGGTCACCGTGCACTTGCTCGACCTGCTGACGGGCTGGCTGCTCGGCATCCGCGAGGGCGAGCGCGTCGGGAGCTACCCGCTGAGCTGGATCTTCAAGCTGTGAGATTGTCCCCCCCCCCCCCCCTCCTCCGCCTTTTTGGGAAGGAATCTATTGAAAAAGAAAACCACCAACTGACAGAAAGGCCCGCAGCTACTTCATGCTCACGTACCAGACCTACGTGCGCGCCCTGTACGCGCGGCTGCGGTCCCCGCAGCAGTTCGTGCTCCTGCAGATCCTCTCGAGCAGCTTCCTCATCCTCCTGACGCCGCTGACCATGTCGCCGCTCTGGCACCGCGTCTCGCGCGCCCTCAACTTCACCGACCAGTCGTACGCCTCGTACCAAAAGGTGTGCACGCGCAACGTCTTCATCCGGTTCCTCGCCGAGAACGTCTCCATGGCCGCCTTCCTCGGCAGCGTCCTCGTCCTGCACTTTGGCCCCAACAAGGACGTCTACCCCTACTTTGCCTTTGACTTTGACGACGACGACTCGGAGCGCTACGACTTTCGCCTCACCTTTTGGGCCTCGTCCGTCACCTGGGCCTGCGAGCTCGCCGCCTCGCTGTGCCTGCGCCTGCTCATCCGCTGGTGCTACGGCGTCGACGTCGGCAGGGAGGGCCGCCTTGACCTTGCCGTCTGGCCCGAGCTGCTCCCCACGAGCGTCGCTGTCATGCTGCACGTCCTGCAGAACATGCTCTTCTCCATCATCCGGTTGCAGTTTCAGCTGCAGTGATGGCGGAACGCCCGTCTGAAGCATGACCTATGTGATCTGGTCCATGACATTTGACAGGCAGGCGGGCAGGTACAGGCTGGAGTATTGGCTGCGTTACTTTGCATGGCGTCCGGGGCTTCATGTCACGAGCGACCACGATAAAGAGCGGGTTGGAGATGAAGACGGTTGTCTCGTTTGGTTCTGCATTGCTTTTTGGGTCTCGTTGTTACGTGCTATTTGGCTTCCCCTTTTGCGTTTGTTGCGTGCAATTTCTTATTTCGAACCGCTGCCATCGCCTGTTGCATACTCAGGTCTAGAGGTACGAGAAGAGAAGAGAAGAGGCGAAGAAAGAGTGATACCCCCTTCATGCGCGATGTTTCTAGCGAGCATAGTACACTGCAAAAATATCCAACTTTAATGACAAGACAGAAAGAATGCGCCATACGTTCTCGTTCGCTTGACCTGGTCCATGACTAGTGCTTTCTGTTCTCTGCAGGCTTGACCGTGATATCCAGCGCTGAACCTAGCACGTTTCTCTACGAAAGTACGGCGATGGAGTCTTGTGGGCTTGATCTGCAGTATGCGGGCTGGCATCCAAGACGCGTTGTAACCTCGCAGGCGGATCTGGTCCACCTGCAAGCGTGCAACACAGCACAGAGAGGTAGGACCAGCGGACCAGTGGCCGAAGAGGAGAGCCGGTTCGCGGGATTTCAGATTGCTAGTTTGCCGAATGGGATGGCTGCATAACGCCCGGCCTTTTGAGCCGGCCGACAGGAGCGACGCGGGCGGCAGACATGAGTAGCTCGAAGAGGCGGGCCCAGGCCTCGAGATGATCGTGCTGATCGCACGCCTCTACTCCAGTCTCCTGCCTAGGATTCTCATTCGAGCCGCGTTCTGATGCTTGAACTTTCTCTCTCTCTGCATTGACAACGCGAGTCGACTCGCAAACCCTTCACGCGAGGCCCAATGAAGTTGAACCGTGACAAAGGCGGTGAAAGTAGCCGAAAAGGTAGCTGGATAGCCACAGGCCGCGGATCTAGCCTAGCCCTTGCTCGGTCTACCAAGGTAGTTAGCCAACATGCAATGACGGGAGGTTTCCTGCTCCATAAGTGCTCCTCCTTTCTGGGTCACTGGCGCCTGCACCTCGAGGCTGATGTCGTGCTGAGGGTGATGCAAGGTGGATTCGAGAGTGAGAGATGCTCCAGGGAAAGCCGGAGCGGACGACACAAAGTCGGAGCAGATAGACCAGTTTCTGCCGTCAGGGGGGCATATTGGTGGCTGGCCGCTTCGTACTGCGCGGGTCGGCTTGTGGGCGATTTATGAGGAGGTTTGCCCCTACCCGAAGGGTCACGAAACGGTCGGCAACGGGTACTATACGTAAGTGCGACACCGACCAAGTCATATCACTGAACAGTGGTGGATATAAGAGTGTTTGCATACCAGCCGGGCCATGAGTGACGAAAAACAAGCTCACTGGTTCCAGACCGTCAGCGCCGCTATATGACAAAGTAAATTGGCAGAAGGCTGTTTCGGAAGATATCAGCCAGAGGTCTGGAGGCCGCAGACGGCGGGCGCCCACCGACGTGGGATTTGACCCCACCGAGGCACCAAGAGGGTGTGGTGAGGGCTGTACTGAGAGGATGGCCTCGTCATGTTATAGATGAGCGGTCAGTAACACGTCGCGACTTTGCGTGTCGGGACCAGCTCGGCGACGCGGGGGTCGGGGTACCAAAGGCAACGTCTCGGGTCCGTGATTCGTAGAGTCGATGAACGACGTAGACGTGGTATTGCTTTGTCTGATGCAAAGGACCCCACGCACTTGATGAGAAGGGGATGCAACGCGTGAGCATACTGTGTAAGCTGCGGCGCAATGATCAGAGGCGTGCCCTTCGGTTCCGTCTATTTGAGTATCTCCGCCATCAAACATGTATTTGGTAGCTGTACTGCTGGTGGGGGATGGATACACCCGGCCTGCCGACAACATGCCATTCATCATCGGAGTGTCGTGTCACTCCGTCTCGGATACGTCGGTATTAAATGCCGCTTGCCAGCAAGCAGATTTGACTCATCGCCTGTCGTCTGGCCATCTTGGCCTCGGGCTGGTGTTTCGAGGGCAGGTAGATGGGGCATGGTCGAACGAGCAATACGAGGATGATGAGCATCCCAGAGGTTGCAATGATCGAACTTTGTGCATCTGCAACACGATGACGGCGTTGCTGGTGGCGTCTGGTGAGGGGGGGGGGGGGGGGCCGGCACGAGTGAGTGAATGTGGTACCGCCTGCCTCACTGACCCCGTAGCTCCTTCCTGGCAATATCCATTCTGACATCGGTATTCTTGTCAGCCTTTCCTGCCTGGGCTGGCTGATGCCCCGGCAAGGTTGGAAAGGACATGGATGATGACGCCCAAAGTTTGTCGCTCTGGAAGGAACGATGGTTTAGCTAAGCCCGCAGGCAGGCGGTTACTCTGAGTGTCGGACGCGCCCGCCAAAGTTGAATGCCCCGTGCTCCAACAGACTTTCCAATGACACGGAGCCTCAACCCTTCCTCCCCTCAGAGTTTCTTCCAGTCCTCCAACCTCTATCGAACAATCCAGCTGCCCGGCTGCCGTCGGAGAGAAGAACAAATGCAGCATCACATCAGCCAGGCCTGCATAATGCCAGGCCGATTCGATTTGGTGCAACCTGCGGGCTGCCGCTGACGGAACTTGTCAAGCCCATGTACGCCGCCGGTTGCCGACATGTCTCGCCAGAGCACAATCTTGATGCAACGCATCGCATAACGTGCTGGCTGGGACCCTGAACCCCTCCTCCCAAGGCAACCCCCCCAAAAACCCATCCACCCCTGCCGTACCGACCTAGATCCTTGTCAAGGAGGCTTGCTGATGCTGAGCTTCATTTGTACAGGACGGTAGCATGGCAACATGGCACAGTGGGGTATTCCTTGTGTTTCTGGACACGTTCAGCCATCCACGCAACCGTGGCTGTAGCCATGTCCAGATGGCCTCCGAGGCCTGCGAGAACAAGGCATGACTTCGATGCACCGCCGGTCGGGCCACGCAGGCAAACGACCACTGCTGGCATCGGCTT
This sequence comes from Verticillium dahliae VdLs.17, assembly GCF_000150675.1. NCBI lineage: Eukaryota > Fungi > Ascomycota > Sordariomycetes > Glomerellales > Plectosphaerellaceae > Verticillium > Verticillium dahliae. The sequence continues at coordinate 403,691 of NW_009276944.1, forward strand.
CTTGTCGGTCGACTGGGTGACACAAAGTTGCCTCTAGGCGTCCCGCCATGACAGGGCAATCAGGGGCCTCGCTGCCTATCTGACCACACCCACACAAACGTGCGCCAGACGGGCGTGGCATTGGCACTGTCAACACCCCATATCTAGAACCTGATCCTGAACTTGACCCTGGACGGACCCGTGCAGGCCGCTGCGAGAGACCATGCTAGGCTTGGGCTTGGGCTGCCCCTCCGACCCCTCCAACAATCAGGGCGCCCCTCCATGGATTCAAGCATCAAGCTTACCCTTGCCCCTCACCTTCAAGGTTTGGAGACAATTCACGTTCGCACCGGATTGCGCGATTCAGATACGAATTTATCTCTCCCAATTGCCCATCAGAGGAGACAGGAAATCGCCTGAAAAATACACCGAGACAAGAGAAAGACCGACAAAGAAAACTGTCCGCTAGTTAGACCGACGTTCCTTGTCCTTGTCATCGAACGCCTCGCCTCGCCTTGTCCTCCTGCGTGTTATCCATCTAGGCCTTATCCTACCCCTCCTCCACTTGCCTTTTCGGCTCGTCTTCCGTCCCTCGCCGGCGCAATTCTGGTTTGCGTTTTGCGCTGCTCACTTGCTAACCCCAGGCTCGCCGGCTGGCGGTCTGCGCCATCTCGCAGCCTGCTTTCGTGCTTTGCCCTGTTCAGTCTGTCCGTCCCGTCCCGTCTGGCTCATCTCCTCGCAGCCTGGGTAGACGGGGACAATTTTACGCGCCTTGTTCCTCCCACGCACAGGCGACCGTGTCGTGGCCATACACTATCCAGCAATAAGGCAAAAAGCCGGGCCAAGGACCACCCTGTTGCCCTGGCTCCTGGCTCTGCCTCACGGTAATCCCGCCGCCCGCCCGCCTGCCGTCGAACTGACCTTACACCCGCTCGCTGGCCGCGCAGCAGCACCACCACCGGCTCTGATGTCCCACACCCACCCACCCCAGACCCCAAAATTTTCTCTCTGATACAAACCCATATCGGCCCAGCCATCCCTCCTTCTGCCTACTTTTCCCCTCTCCTCCTCCTCTCCTCCTCTCTTCTTCCTTTTCTTCTTCTTCTTCTCCTCATCATGTCCGCCGAACAGCAAATCGCCCCTGGCACCACCGCGTCATCTGCGTCGCCAATCACCCACGTCGCCGCCAACCCCGCCAACCCTCAAGATGCCGAGGGACGACAGCCCACCGCCGCCACCACCGGTTCCTCCGAACTCGCCAGTGGGAAGGTGAAGCTCAAGGCCGCTCTCCGTCACTTCCCCGACTTTCCCCAGAAGGGCATCGATTTTGTCGACATTATGCCACTGTTCCTCGACCCCACCGCCCATGAAACTCTCGTCTCCGCTCTCCACCTCCAGATCCAAGAAGGCTACGGCGGTGTCGTCCCCGACGTTATCGTCGGCCTCGACGCCCGTGGTTTCCTCTTTGGTCCCGGCCTTGCTCTCCGTCTCGGCAAGGGCTTCGCTCCCGTGCGCAAGCAGGGCAAGCTTCCTGGTCCTTGTGTGACCGCTGAATACCAGAAGGAGTACGGCACCGATTTCTTCCAGATGCAGGAGGACGCCATCAAGCCTGGCCAGAAGGTGCTCATCGTTGACGATATTATTGCTACTGGTAGGCACATCTCAGCCGCCTCGAATGCGAAAATTGGGCTTGTTTACTGACTTGATGCAGGTGGTTCGGCCAAGGCGGCAGCTGACCTTGTCAAGAAGCTTGGAGGTGAAATCATGGGTTTCCTCTTCATCCTCGAGATTCCTGGCCTCAACGGCCGCGAGAAGCTCGACGGTATCAACACTACCATTCTCATTGAGGACGCTTGAACGCGTTTACGGGCTACAATGACAGCGAGGGGTGATCCGCAAAGCTTTCCCGTTGCTCAATTACGCCATCGAAGCATGAGTACATATACATACTACGTTCCGGGGGGCGGCACGGGCTGCTCTTGTGCCGTCCTGACACCTTCCCACCGAAAGCTGCACGGTACACCAACGCACGCCGCGGGGCCTGCGTCGGCGTTTCAGGGATTTTCAAAAAGGACATCATTCAAACTTGGCTTGGGAGGGCGGCTGCATGATTGCATTATCTTAGACTAGCTTTGGCATCTGTGCTCGAGCAGACGGCCCGTTGACGGGTTTCCCGCTGCGGGGTTTTGATGCGACAGCTTAATACTCAACAGTATTTGACACATGATATTTGGTCTCTAACAGTGACTGTTGGGGCGGTGGAGCGGTATTTATGCGGCGGCTCTCGGTGCAGCAGTTGGCATGCATGGGTTGAAGTACCCTGAAGGCTAATAAGTACGATGTGGCCGTCACATCATTCCGCACCATTTCTCGCAAGCCATGGTACCATTCAAGTCAAACAAAAATGCAAGTGGTATTATAAAGACAAACTAGTTCATGTCCTCTCATGTCTATGTCATGCCGTCATCCTACTCAACGAGATAACCCAACGTGATGTGGTGGGGGGTTTCCTCTCATCATATGTACATGCCTCGCATCCATCCGTGCATCCCCCCTTGTGCGCCAACGTGCTTCAGAGCACGATGATGTTGTCCACCCGCCGACCCTGGGTCTCAATGACATACTTTCTCCGGACGCCGACGCCCCTCGCGCGCCCGAGCTGCTCCCACGCCGTCTGGCCGCCACGGATCATGACCAGGCTGAGCGGGCGGTGGCGCGGCATGCCGCCAGGTGTGCGCTGCTCGTCCTCGAGGTGCGGCTTGACAATGTCATGGGCGGCGTCCCAGGGCGGGCGATCGACGTGACCGCCGTAGACGGCGTCGTCGTCGTCGACGTCGTCGCCGAGGCCGTCCTCGTGCGGGTCGCTGACGACGACGACGAGGCGGAGCGAGTGCGCCGTGGGCGTGACGGCGGGAATGTTGGCGAGCTTGGCGCTGAAGGAGCAGCCGCCGCGGCGCAGGGCGATGACGTGGTGGTTGCGCGGGATGGCGTCCGGGAGGCGGGCGGTGCAGCCCTGGCCGGCGAGGTAGACGGTGTGCCAGGGCAGGTGGAGCTGGGCGGCGGGCGTGTTCTCGTCCGGCGCCGTGGCCGGGGCCAGGGGCGCGTCGCGGACGTCGGGGAGGGGCACGGCGCCGATGCCGACGGGCAGGGCGGCTTTGTAGGTTTCCATGTGCAGCGTGCGCCGGCTGGCGCCCGCGGGGCCGTCGTCGGGCGAGGGCGTGTTGGCCGGGTCGAAGACGGAGGTGACTGCGCGGACGAGGCTCTTGAGCATGGAGCCGTAGGAGGGGTCGAGCGAGTCCGGTGCCTCGGCGTCGCGTTCCAGCCACGAGGACGCCTCCTCGCTCAGGTGTATCTCGTTGCCGTGCTCGTCGAGCGCCACTTCGACCGTTTCGAGTGGGGTCTCTGCTGTGGTGTTCTCCGAGGGAGGTTCTCCGTAGATAATCATGAGGTCGACGTACGGCGTGTAGCGAACACGATTGAAGAGGGGGTCTTTGATATCGGAGAGCATGTCGCCATCGATGTGTACGATCTCATCCTTGCCGAGAGCTATGTGATTGACGTGCGTGACGCGCCAGGTGTGGTCGTAGTTCGGCGCAAAGGACTCCTCCTTGATAAAAGTAATCTTTAAGCCGTTCAGCGAGGTGATCTTGGCGCCATAAAGGGTCTTGAATGCTGCCGTATTCGCAAACAGCTGGTTCAGCGCACTGCCCTGTTGGTTTGTCGAGGGAAACTCGATGACAAGGGTTGGCTTGAACGTGAGAGCCGCGCAGGTGCCGTTGTCCGGGACCATCGAAGTAGGCAGCGTCCAGGGGAAGAAGGTGTGGTTCTCCTTGTATCGGAGAACAGTCTCGTTGGACCCCTTGAAGGTTGGGACTAGCTTCATGCCACTGTGAGGGTTGGCGACCGTATGCAGGTTGACGAAGCTGGCGGCTTGGAACACGTCGGCGCGTGCGGCCATGGCCGAGCCCGTCAATGGAGGCCTCGAGGCAACCGGGCAAGTGTTGGTGTAATGCTCATCGTGGTACGCCTTGACGCCCTTCACGAGACGGTTCACCTGCGGTTTCTTCTTCTTTCTTGTTTTCTGACCGCGCCTCGAAGCTCGCTGCCCCGGAATGATGAGCGGATGGGCTTCGGTGCTGAAGACGAAAGCGGCATCGAGTTTGTTAAGCGGGTGTTCAGGATCGAAAAGAACATAAAGATACTTCGTGGTTTCACCCAAGAAGAAGCTCTGCATCCGATCTGCCTTTTCGCCCGTGTCGACATTTTGGAGCCCCGACCAGCCGCACTTGGTCCGGCAGAGACGATTGATATCCGCAAGGACCATCTCGCCAACGTGCAGGTACCACGGGTCGCCGGTGGCACGATACAGATAGTATGTCGACTCGATAAACTCGGGTCGCCCGGGCCACCAGCCGATTCCAGAGTCGACCTGCCTCTCTCGAACCGACCATCTCTCTGGCAGGGCACCATAGCGAGTCCAGAGTGCAGTATAGAGAAGGTTCGCCTCCTCACCCTCCGCAACCTCGCCAGCCATGGCCAGCAGGCCGGGATAGAATGCCGCCAGACTGTCGATCCAGGCCGTGAAAGGGTAGCCCCGGGTCCTGTGACCTGTCATGTAGTACGGGTGGTGAGCGTCGTTGTACAAGTGGCGTTTGATAGCCGCATGCGCCTGATGCCAGGCCTCGAGAAAAGCTCCCGCGGTGTGTTCCTCGGGAGTCAAAGGTTCGGTGTGCAACGTATTCGGGTCGAGCCACTGACGGTCTGACGTCGTCGGCGCGCGCGCGGTGACATTGGGAAGGTCGTGGCCGGACAGCAGAATGTGACTCTTCAAAGCATACTCAAAGAAGCTGTCGACGCCAGCGCCGATGCCCGTGTCAAAGTTGACCCAGTCTCCCCTTTCGGGGTCGATGGCGTTGCCGACCAGGCCGATTTCGCTTTTGCCCTTCCAGACAGCCCAGAAGGCGCGTTTGGCTAGATGCTCGAACCTCTGGTCGCCGGTGAGGCGGCTGAGGACGGTAAACTCGAGCACCAAGCTGCCGGCGCCCGCCGCACACGTGTCCGTCTTCTCAGGGTACTTCTGCGTCGAGTCAGGGTCGTTGGGCGAAACCTTATGCAGGGGTGAGTTGATGTAAAAGGGAATGCCATGGCGCAGATTGACACGCGGATATGGCAGACCAGTCGTCGTATAAAAGGCCGGCAGCAGCCGTTCTGCCATGTCGAGGGCCAGTCGCAGGAGCTGGCCGTCGTAGTGGAAGCCGCTCGGCCACGGGATGGGGGCCAGCTCCAGCAGATCCGAGTCGTCGTCATGGTCGTCGTTCAGCCCTGCATGCTCTGGATCATAGCCAGGTATGGGGAGCTCCCCGACGGCGAAGAGGTGGGCGCTCAGAAGGCCGCCCACCCCTCGGATGACGGTCTCAAAGACCTGGACCTTGCTGTCGAGGTCGAACCCGCGCGCACGTATACCCTGGCCCGATGGGCCACGCCGTCCGTCCCCGTAGTAGTGCACAAACTTTTCTACCCCGCCCTGGAACTCTTTGAGAGCCCATTCTGCCGTCTGGTCGTCGGAGGGCGTGCCGGCGAGGATGGCGAGGGTCGACAAGCTGTCGAGAAGGGTAAGGGAGTAGTTGCCGAGGACGTCGTTCAGGTCGTAGTTCCCTGGGTTCGCCGGATCGCGGGAAAGAGGCGTACATGAGACGGGCCGTAGCTGCGAGGAAGAGTTTAGCCCAGGCCATGCGAGGGGAAGATTAAAGATGGTGGGGCTCGAACCTCGTCCTCCGGGAAAGCGTGCTGCATGTAGTTGTTGAAGCCATGCTGGAAGACCTCAACCGTTGATTTCCGGAGCTCCGCCAGGCGGGCCGCACCCATTGACTTGACTCTTGCTGGCCATGTCAGGGACAGTAAGAGACAGCTGAGGAGGGCCAATGTCGACGGCATGATTGCTCGCGCCGGTGCTCCGTCGAAGAAGGTGGGAGAACTATTCACAGGTTCCCATGAATGCGCCCACACGCCACGCCGCCGGCAGGTTCCCGAACTCCAGGAATCGGCGGCAGCTTCAGCAAGGAATCCTCATGAGGGATTTGGGTGTCTCCGGGGCTAGAAAGAAGCAGCGTAGGGGCGGCCAATGTCGAGGTAGCGTCAGGACTGAAGCCCGTTGAATATGGCACTCTGAAGTGGGATGCTGTCATCTTGGCGAGCCACGCGACACTCATTCGCGACGTGGCGCATGGAGCTTCTGTGGCTGGTGCTCATCAACCTTTCCTGTTTTGCTTACCTCAGCAGAGAGACGAGGGAGCAGAAATGGGAGCCTTAATTCTGAGGCTCACTAAGGCCCACCGACTCTCAATCCTCGCCGGATACTCTCACCGAAGCACCGAAAGCACCCCCCCCCCCCCTACCTAGCTACAAGCACGACACAACACACCTGGGGCGTGGCATCCCCGAAAGAGCCCTGTAAGTGGCCAGTGCTCTGCCCTGAACCTGTCAAGGCTCACCGGCGATGGTCCACGTTCCCCGGCCGATTGTGTTCTCGCAGGGGATCCCAGTTGAGGTGCCCGAGCTGCCCCAAGGTACCTCAGCATCTCCACTCGGACCTCTCATGCCAATTTCCAATTCCAACTTCTCATCGTCACACTTTTTTTCTTTTTTTTTTTGGTCTATTCCCGTTCGCTTGTGATCGACCACGGATGCCTTGACATAATCTCAAAAGGTTTGCTAAGCCTTGATCCGGGGGAGAGGGCGTGCTTTTTGTCCCTGTCTTCTGCCAGGAAGTACCGGTACATTCAAGGATTGCCGAGCTCGCGGCTAAATCGTAGCAAGACCCCCCCCCCCCCCTGGATTGGATCAAGCGCCGCGGAAGCTTGCCCATGGTTCGTTCGGTGGTCGTGATGATATATCCGATCGCCAGCCGAAGCCAAGGAAAGGTGATTGATTGCCTCCTGTCTCTGCTGCCGTAGTTTTACCCTTTTCGCCCACCGTCTCTATTTTCCACTCCGGCCCCCATGGCATGCCGGGGCCGTTCCCCCGCCTTGCCAGGCCACGGATGGTGGAGGGTGGTATGCTCTCATCGTTACACCCAAATGGTCATGCGGGCGCTGGCCGAGCATAATGGTGCCATGATATTGCCATTGGGTGAAAGGCTGCCTGTTCACAGACGGGCTGGCTAAGCCTCTCCGTCCAGTCTGCGCACGATATGGAAGGAGGGGAGGATCTGGGGGATTGGCCCTATTCTCGATGCGAGGCTTTGCTCATAGGTCGCAGAACAGGCCGGGCGCAGCAGAGACAGACACCCCGGCCTTGACTCTGGTCACGCTCAGTCGCTCACACTGTTCCCACCCCGTCAATGACTCTTGCCAATGCTGGGCAGCAGTGTGCATTTCAGCCTTAAGATCGATTATGGGTGCGCGGGGGCACGACATGGGCGGCGGGGGGGGGGGGCTTAGCCTACGAAAGATTCGTGGTTGATGTTTCGGGTCGCGTTACACAGCATGTCGGCTCCGCGATGTCAGAGCTCGTTGGTCCTCCTTCGCCTTGGCCACATGGCTGCCATACTTTCTCATGAGTTTGGCTGCCTCTGTTCGTTTCTGTGTGGTTTAGCCTGGCGTCGTGGCGTCTTGTGTGCATGGAATGGGACTACGTTAGACGCTATCGCCTTGTCGTCTTCAAGCCCTGTTCCCCCAACCTCGTTCGAGACCATCATAAAAATTCCTGTATTGCCACTGCCGAAGAAAACCAGACGGTAGAAAAACGAAACTGGCACTTATCACATCTCGCAAAGAAGGACCGACGACAAATCAGGAATTCCGCGACCGCCGTTGTACGAGATGCCAATCCTGCGGATTATACTTTCAGTGCACCCGGTTCAAAAGCCAGCCGAGACAACATCTGAGCACGTTCTGCGGCTCATCAACCCATCGACCTCAGGTAAAGCAAGGACAAGTAGATCAAGTGTGTCACTATATTTATGAACGATCTCAAACCACGAGATTGAGAACACTGTAGAGAGACAGACCCTGAAAATCTCAAGTCAGACGGAGACAGAGAGACAGAGCGAGACACACAAAGATAGACCGCAAGACGGCGAGACAGGAAATCGGAAAAGTTACGCCCTCATCCAAGATACCCACTAAAGAGCTGAACATCTATCGCTTTGGCGACTGAATTTAGCCTCAGTACTTTGCATGGTCGATAGCTGAGTGGCAGAGAATACAAATTGCTAATTGAGGTAAAGGACATAGCAAACTGTACATCTCGGTGTCTGTACTTCCAGATGTCTGTACATCTCGGTGTCTGTACTTCCAGATGTCTGTACATCTCGGTGTCTGTATTTCCAGATGTCTGTCCTTCCAGATATCTGTATTTCTAGATGTCTGTATGCTATCATGTTGCACAGACGTACCCGCCCTCAATCATGTACGAAGGTAACACCTGCATGTATGTACATCAAAGCTCTTGAGTCAGGCCGTGATTATTGTATGTATTTGTATGGACTGAGGCCAACTTTGGGCACCAAAGGCATAACGCCGAACATCTATGAATAGAGGCACACGCACTTATATGCAATGCACATGGCCAAATCGCGTGAGTTGTTCCTATCTACACGCCAGGACGGCTTGCATGGCTCGGCAGCCGTGCAGAGCCTGGCCTCGTCCTGCGGCATGCACCTCCATCCGCCACAGCCGCAAGCAAGCAGCACGCGCGCTCCCATGCGCACAGCCGAAAGCAACACCCGTCTGTCCGCCCCCCGTCCCCGCCCCCTCCCTCCCTCCCTCTCTCAGTGCTGATTCGGCCATGTCCGGTCCCGACGACTTGGACCGCGAGATGACTGGCTGCTGGCTGCTCGGCCTGCATGGCTCGACTCGACGAGGCAAAATCAAACAAGAAGGCAGCGACAGAATAGGCAGCACATGGTGGCTTAGCCGCTGCAAAGGAGAATTTACCAGTCACATCGTTTCAACCAGTCAGTGTTAGAATGGGGGCCGCGCCAGGTCTCTCGCGCTCTCTCTCGCTCTCTCTCTCTCTCCCTCTCTCTCTCTCTCTCTCTGTGTGTGTGTGTGTGACCGTCTCTCCAGCGTCGCTCTCCTTGCTCTCCCTGCTCCTCGTCCTCTCTGGCTCTGACCTTGCCATGACGCTCAATGCTCTGACTCTTGATTCGCCTCCCAGTCTTGTGCGTTAGCTTATTGACCAATGTCCTGTACAAGGCCCGATTCTCTCTTCTTCCCGGGAATCCTTCCAACTTGTCCCCTTCTCGTGCTGAAACCAACGGCTCCACATGCATCGAGACGCCCTCACACGCTCCGCGGAAGCAATCGACGAGACTGACCGGCATGACATGATGCCCTGCCCGGGAAGTCACGTCACAGCGCGAGCTGCCAACTACGGGGCACTTGTTCCAGGCACAACACATGCTCCTTTCTCTCCCTGTACTCGCTGGCCTTTGACCCTCGCGCCAGACCAGGGAATAGCGTCGGAGCCCACCCCCTGGCTAGATAGACGGCGACTGAGGTGAAGCGAGGCGGTCCAGTCGCTTCCAGACCAGGACTCGAATGCCCGATGCTGGGTACATTGGCATCTCGGGTAGCGTGATGCACTTTGTTAACGAGCCATGATCAAGTGGACTTGAGGGGGAGTGTAGGCAAGGGTGACCGGAAAGGCGGAAAGGGGGAGAGCATAAACACCTTGTCACCTTCCCAAAACCGCTCGCGTACGTGTGAACCCAGCATCTACATGTACTCTCGGAAAGCGGGCACACAGGGGAGGTGGCTCTAAGTCAGGGTACCTCAGGGTAGGCAGGTAAGGCAGGGCGAGAGAGAGGGGGGGGGGGGAAGGGGGCAGAGGCGCCAGCAACAACTGGAGAAAATTCACAAGCAACCAAGGGAACGACTGGAGCAACGGGGTACCATGTATGAGCATTGAAAGCTTTTCTACCCTAGCAATGCAGCCATCGGACGACGGAGCGGCAATGGTCTCTGAAAAAGGAGCGTGCTGCTCGCCTGCTTTGCGCAATTTACCAAACTGTCGGGTTCGCTGTCGATGCGGTGTTTCTGCCTCTTTTTTTTTTTCTCCCACCCCCAAGACAAACTGCTTGTTTTTCTGAGCGCCGCTTTTCGTGCCCTGTCTCACTCACACTCTCTGTCCTTTACTCTCTCTCTTTTCCTCTCTCTCTCTCTTCTGCTCAAGACTGTACCCGGCAGTCTGGAAAGTGGCAATCACACAAGCCCTGGTTATGCAGACCGCGCACCCTCCCCTCCTCCCCATCCTTCGAAACCTAGAGCATGTCCT
>NW_009276944.1:414310-416795 GCF_000150675.1 Verticillium dahliae VdLs.17
TGAGTCCTAGTGAGTTGGTACACACAGCGCATACAGTACCCCCCTCCCCACCCCCCGCTCTCTCTCCACTCCAGGCGCCGGCGTTGTCAACCCGTGTGCCGCGCTGTCGCTGGGGTACCTCTGACCCTCTAGGGTTCTCATCCTCTCGCTATCGACGCGCTCCATCGCCGTGATTGCGCCGGTCAAACGACGCCGCGCTCGCCTTGTTTCCTATCCCCTTGCCCATCTCGATGCTTGCCGTTCACGTGAGCGCAGCGAGACCGACGCTGAGGTTCGTGTCTTGGGGGCACCCCTGTCTGTGCTGGCTAAGACCGGTCGGAAAGCCAGGATCCTGGCAGTCACGCAAAGGACACAGCAAGCGGCCTCCCGCCTCCACCCACGCACACACACGCACACTATTTGGTGCATGGGGTAGTATCCAGGGCGCGACAGGCCGGGAACCCGTGCGGGCAGGCCCATTGTGACGTTGCCGAATAGCCCCAAGGCACACGAATTGCGGACAATTTGCGATCAGCGCTTGTTTGTGAGGTGCCAGGCTCCCTTAGTTGCCTTCAACACTGACGAGAAAATGCGACGAGCTGTCAGTGTCGTCGCTTGAGGTCAGACGTGCGCAATCTGTAAAGTCTGGCTGGCCCTTAGTTTGCCAAGCTGTTCTCAGCATGCGCGATCAGAACCGGCTGGTCTCTAGGCCGAGAGTTGTACCCATCCTCGGACAAGGAGGTCCAACATGCAGTGCTGGACTGGCAGACTTGTTGACCAGGGCCGATTACTCGACGGCAGGTGTGCTTTTTCTTGCGAAAAAAAAAACAAGGTTGACATTTGACATAATTCTCCGCAGTGCCTCCGCGCTCCTTTCAGCTCATGATTGAATGGTGAAAACATGGAAAATCTGGATCAATGAGAGAATGTTTGGTAGTCATCTTCTATACGGTTCGTTCGACACCCATCGCTGTAGTTGCCCCGCGTCTACCCTCCCTCATGAGGTAGTGAAAGTCCCGCCCCCGATCCCGAAACATGAACACGCCAAGATTAGACCAGAAGAAGTAATGTGGATAAAAGAGAGAAGAAGAAGAGAAGAAGTAAAGGTGAATCCACCTCTCATTGCATGGAGATTGTCTCGCGTGAGCTGTTGTAGTCCGTCTGCCCCCCATTGCCTCCCATTGCCTATCCGTATCGAGCCGCGTCCGTCTGCCCGAAATGAGTGTATTCGGCCGAACATGCGCTTCAAGAAGCATGAAAAAGAAACAAACAAAAAAATGATGAAGAAATGGCCGGGAAGCGCCTGCTTAGGCACGCATCCCTCTGCCACCACGGCTCTGTGGCGAGCCTGTGGGCGCCCTGCTGTTACCACTGCTGTTGCAAACCATCTCTCCACACGCCTGGTTCGTGGCCCGCCGGCCCTGTTGGATTGAAGAGGACTGTCCCATGCCCACCGAATCGTCGTCGTTATCAAAAGTCTGGGGTGACTCGGCCTCCAGTTTATACGCTCGCGTGTCGATATCATCGAGCACCTGCTCGCGTTCCCCAGGGCTCAGGCCAATGGTAGCAAAGGAGCTCGCACTGTTTGGCAAGTCGTCTCGAACCGAGTAATCGTGGATAAAAGAGGAAGAAGTAGCTGAGGGTAGTTGTTGACGTCCGCGGTCGTCGTCGCGTGTAGTCGCTGTGCTACGTTGGCGCTCGTTCAGTTTGCGCCTTCGGCGGGTGCTCATCTTGGCGTCCCCTTTCCAGGCGTCCATCCAGACGTGTGAAAGGCCAAGCTCAACCATGCGCATCTCGATATTGCCAACATTAAAGTCTGCTTGAGGGTTGCCTCCAAGTTCTTTAAATTTCAGGTGCACCTGTCGATAGTACTGTTGTTCGACTTGTCTGGCCGCTTCCACAAGAATCGTGTCCTAGAGGGAATGTGAGCGGGATCATTCTTTTGGCGAGGGGTCGGCCTTGTAAACTTACATCCTTTTCATGCCACTGTATCCACTTGGACTTTGCTCTTGAGACTTTCATTTGGAGCGCGGCCCGATCAAACTGTGTCTTGAACCTCTCGTTGTATTCCCGTGTAATGGGGTCCCACATCCCCTTACCCTTGTTGTCGCTGTATTTGGCGCGCAGCTCGAAAAGAAACTTGTCCGTGTCAGGCATGCCTTCCTTGAAATCCAAAGGCTCAGAGCTGCCGTGGCTAGGGGGAAAGGCGGTGCTCCGAGGAGCGTCCTTCTCCCCTGTTCCTTCCCGTCCGCCGGTCGACTGCGGCGCCTGGCGACCTCGTATGCGAGTTCGTTTCGCAACACGGGGAGGGGGCTGGCCCCGCCTGACTTGGGTTCCGCTCGTGTTGGGTGGCAGCGTGTAGCCCCCATTGTGCATCATGCGCAAGTCTTCATTGCTCGGGCTTCTGTATTGCGGCGATCGATAGTGGTTCGGTTGCGTCTGGTGAAGGCTTGGCGCGTCGGGGGACGGCATGATGTGGCGATGCATGTTGTGGTGCTGCATATGA
>NW_009276944.1:416895-418396 GCF_000150675.1 Verticillium dahliae VdLs.17
AGACGGAGCTTCTGTATATCGGGCGGCGCTGAAGAGCGAACAGGTAGAACGCAGGCACTTCTCCCCAGGGCTTGACGTAGGGTATTGCTCCCGTCTTGCACAGGTAGCACCCCGGGTCGTCCGACCCCCTGCTCGGCGCGACAGGGGTTAGCACACAGCTCCACCACCATCAGTCTGGCCGCCGATGTGTACATGGTAGGGGTACATGGGACCCTGCTGTGGTTCTGGATAGGCAGCGTCTTCTGGGTGCTGTGCTGCATGCGGAGACGGGGATGCGAGCGATTCTCTCGCAGACGATAGCCGCCGTTGCTTTTCAGAGCGGGACGGGCTGACGGGCTCGACGGGTACTGCCAGGCGTAGCACCCTTCCATTCAGGCGTGTTTCCAAGACGAGAGCGCGCGCCGGTGGTCCAGGGTGGAGGGGTGTCGCCAGAGAACTGAAGAGTCAAGACCCAAAGCCAGGAGAGCGCGCCGATATCATCACAGGGGTCTTTCTCAAGCACATACGTGACTAGAGCGAGAGACAGGCGGGCAGATCTTTCGTGGACGAACGAGCTATGGTTTGCTTCTCTGCGGCTCTCATGTGTGAGGCGCCTAAGTGAGGGACGAGCTTTGCGAGCTCGGCCATTATTGTCCACGGCGGAAACAGACCAGGCGCGCTTCCGCATGGTTGAGATATGGGCATGAGACAAGCGTCCCACAGGCTTTCCATTGAACAGTGCACCGCCGAGATGGAACCCTGTACGATATGGAATTGTCTATGAACTGCAGTGTGGCCATAGGCGATCGGTTCACGGCAGGTCATAACGAAATTGACGATGAACGGCAGTGTGCAATGTGTTTCTGCCGTGCGCAAGGCAGAAGAGCATGGGGGCTCATCGGTAGTCAGGTCCGTGTCTCTACGCCATTAACTGGCACGAAAAGGCTAGCATTAGTCTATCGCCTTGACTACGCTTGTCATCTGGAGTGGTCAGTTGTCAGAGCCAAGGGTGGCATGACTCTGCAGCAATTGCCATAAGGTAGATCGAGGAGGGGCGGCTCGTTGGCAGCACCAACGAGGCATGGCAGAGATGGCAGTTGTGCGCGGCGACTGGCATGCCGCAACGGGGATTTGATGGCGCTCGCTGTGGGTGCGGTTGATGATGTGAAGAGCTGGCCACCAGACAACCTCACGAAGCAGGCAGCTCGACTGACCCTTGGCGCGCCGGCGACAAGGCAGCAGTCGTGATTGCCATTGTACTTCATCTCTTCTTTTTCACATTCCTCCAGTGTGCCTCGCCTCGGCCTGAAGAGGCGGCCAAGCGTGGTGGGGGGAGACGGCAGATTGCGGAGGAGCGACCTTGAATTAATGGGCTCCCCTTCCGCCCCCCCCCCTGGGTCTCCTAGTTAGAGGACAAAGGACAGCCCCAGCTATGGATTTGCGGCGGACCTGGCCCGGACTGGATGACAAAATCTGGGGGTCTCAGCCCTTTGCCATTGAGATCGGACCCTTGACGGGGGAA
>NW_009276944.1:420442-421270 GCF_000150675.1 Verticillium dahliae VdLs.17
TTGAAAAACCAGGGACCATGGATTCAGCCATTGTCGCGTCTATGGCTCTTCCTGGCCAGGATTCAAATTTTCCGCTCGGGACCGGGGGGCCTCTTGAAGCTACCGGAGCCTTTTTTTTTCGACCCAGCTCCTGTGGTTCACCCCCCCAAAGCCCCCCTTGGCTGAGTTCTTTGCAATAGTTTTCATCTTCAAAAGGGGTAATGTTCTGCAGTTTCTTTTATTTTTGGGGGGTTATTTGGGGGGCCCCCAATGGGGTTGGCGTCCCCCCCATTACCAAATAAAACTCAACGGCCCCAAAAATTCCCGGGTTTGGGGGTGGAAAACTGGTTCCGGGGGCCCCGCCCAGGAAAAAAATGACACCGGGCCCCGGGGGGTAGGGGAACTGGGGGGGGAGAGGGGGGGGGGGGGGGGCACTGTAGCCTTACCAGCACTGACATATCAACCTTGGGTCTCTTCGACGGGCCACCGCGGCAGTGTCCTCTTCTCTGCATGCCTGATACCACCTCGTCCGCGGCCTAACCCCCCTTCCACTTACGGCACAGAACCTATTACGGTAAAGCACAGCCCGATATGGAGGCATTGGCAGTCGCTGCGTGGCCTATCATGCACCTTGATTCCGGGACTCTACAAGGCCTCATGCAGCTTCTAAGCGCCTGGGAAGCCCTCTCAGCCGCCCCCCGATGAACATCGTCACATTAACCATGGCCGCTGGCGCGTTTGTTGTCGACTCCGAGGCGCGATATCCAGCCAGGATCGGCTCCCAGAATGGCCTGTTCGCCCATCCAACATGGCTCGTGGTCGCCTTTGCTGCAGCAGCAGCGGCGTGTT
>NW_009276944.1:425695-431664 GCF_000150675.1 Verticillium dahliae VdLs.17
GGTGACGCGGTTCTTGACCCGCTCGCAATGCCCATGTTGCCCGACCCTGTAGCCTACAAAGTCCTTTTTCGTGGCCGCTTATTCTGTGATGTACCGCGATGCCGGCAGATCAGATTCGATTCAACCATCAGCCGGCAACATCCAGACGCCTCTCATTGCCGCGTCTAGCTTCAGGCGAGCGTACATGGTATTCGATGCTCCAGATCCAGTCAAGGCCAACAAGCGCCCTTCTAGCTGTGCTTGTCCTCGCGTCTCCACCGCAAACCGGGCAACGATTCCGAAATCCAGCTGCCTCACATCACACACCCCTGGCCGGATAAAGCGGTTTCTCAGCAAACAACCCGCCAGAGTGCTGGACGCATTCTCTTCGTACACACCCAGCAGTCCTTTCTCGAATACTGCCCCCCGTATGATCTCTTTTTTGGACATGACCCCAACCAACATTCTCGGCGTGGTTGGACATTAGCTTGCGCCTGACATTGGATAGAGACTGACTCGTCTCTCATTCTGCTTCCACCTAGGATAGACACAGCCCCTTGGCCCCCTGACATCCATCCCTCGCATGTGTCGCCGGTAGAATCACCGCTCTCCGGTCTGGGGCAAACCCCTCTGCCCCCTTGCTCCGGCAGGGCAAGGGGCGTGGTGGTGCCTAGATGTCCAGCGGCCGCCTGTGTACACTGACCTACCGCTTTTGCCATCGGCTCATCGGTGGCACCTCCCTTTCCCCCACCGTGTGGACCAGTCGCAGCTCTGGTTTTGCCACCCGTTCTGTGCGTGATGAACATACTGTGTTTGTCACAGCGGACGCCCCTGCCGTGGGGCACTATGCATTGGACCAATGGTCCCCTGGACAAGCCATCCACCTTCTTACCGAGTCCCTCAGAGAGTCGATGCGGTTTAGTACGTTCTGATGAGGGGCGTCTTGTTGTCGGTCTTGTTGTTCGAGCGGAGTTCCTCCTCCTGGTCTTCCCCATGGAGGGACCGTACGACGCTGTGCCTTCAGACTAGGAGTCCTGCCTACTCTGGCGGCGTGTTATTAAATGTGGACTCGAATCGACCTGACTGGAAGAACTTCCACTCGATATGACCTGTCCTCTGGCGAAATTACAAGCGCGGTGTGTCTGGACCACGTATAATCCGAGTGTTGCATGTGTGGTATGCAGCGCGTGCTCTCTTCTTCGGCAGTCATCCTGCCCATCATCTCCGGCACGCGCCATGAGACTGTTCTTGTTTCCCTGCCTGCCCTTCCAACTCCTGCATTCTGGACCCCCCAATGAGAGGTTGAGGCAGGTCGCAAGCAGAACGGCTTTTGCTCTGGTGTGAAAAAATCCGCACCAGTTGGCGGGGCCACTAAGCCTTGACATGACCGACACGGCCTCCCGTCGCGCCAGTTGGGGCACTCACTCTCTGAAAGCGGTACCACCCGGGACTTAGCTCTGGGAGCCAGAGACACGCACAGCCAACAAGAAGGCCTGTGGCGGGCGCTGCGGCGCTGTCAGAAAAAGGCCTTCAAGGGGCGCGGGGAGGAACGGAACGATCACCAGGACGGCCGCCGAAGTGAACACGAGTCTCGTGCCAGGTAACATTGGGCTCAAGAGCCACGTCTCTTCGTTGTGGTCGGGCAGGGTATCATACGCCGAGTTTCGTTACGGAGGGGTCGTGCCAGGCCACACAAACAGAAAGGGAAAAAAAAAAAAGAAGAAGAACTTGTTGGTCCATTGTCCAGGACTACCGCGCGCGCCGCCGTTGGTCCCGTTTGAAACTGCGAGGCGGAGAAGAATGCCTTGTCTTGTGAGGCTTTGCCCCCTTCGCGTGGAGCGACGCCAAAGGTTGCGCCTTATACCTGCAAAGAGAGGTCGTGCCAATGTTTTCAGCATCGCGTCTCGGCCGTTTATGAGGCCATAACAGCGGCCCGTCCGTGGGGCCCACTGGAAGGCTCTTTTGTATGATTTTGAAGCTGGGTCTCTATCTGGCGGCCCAAAAGGCGGCCTCCTTAGGCTTTCTCTTTGCGATTTTCTACTTTCTGGTTATCCTTTTCCCCTGCATTGGCTTCACCCATGGGTCGCTGGCCGGTCGTCTTTTCCGGCCTGCCTTCAGTAGCGTCGATGTGGGAATGCAATCTGCATCTGGTTGTAGTAGATGGGAAGCTACAGCACCAGGTATCGTACGATGGCTACGATGAGGCTCCTGAACAGGGCAGAAGATGTTGTAACTAAGACGACAAAGGGACGATCATGAGGGAACTCGCTCTATAATTGTGCTTCGTATCAAAAGCGAGAACCATAATTCAAACCAATAAGGTGTTCGACACTCGGCAGATTCCAAACTGCAATGGCATTCACACACACTCGAAGCGTTTCAACCGTAGGTCGTCACAAGGAAACGAACCACTGAATCCACGGCGTGTTTGATCCTCTTTCCCAATATCACAGAGTAAACCTGCGCACCTGCCATGCATGAGAAGTACTACGCGATATCTAGAAACAACAGATGCGAGCAGAGGAACCACGATACCCCGAAAAGACGGGAAACGCGCCCGCCCCCAAAGTAGCCTACACACCATCTTCCCGGGCCTCTTTTGTTTCAGAGCAACACGCAATCTCCAACCCGCTGTCCGGACTCCAAGTTTCGAATCGGGGAGGCAAAAGGGGGAGGGGGCGATTTTGCGGTTGGTACCATGTGCAATGATGGAACGAGCGCGAGCGATGCAAAAGGCCATGATCGCTGATGTCGAGGGACAGATGTCTGCGTTTCTCTCTCTCTCTCTCTCTCTCTCTTGCTTTCACACACATACACACACACACACTGAATTTCTCGGGGCCGATGCATGGGCAACGAGGTGACGGGTTGGTTGGCTGAGTAGATGGCCGGCTGGCTTCCGTCTGAAACGACAGGAGCGATTATGTACGGGGCGGGGGTTAGGCGACTTGATTTTGTGAATCTATGGGACCAGTGGTGAATTTCCCGATAAGGCGTCTTCTCCCTTGCTTCCCGGTGACGCGAGGCAAGGTGCCTGCTATAGCTCGTGGCTGTTCAATAGTAAGTCTTCAACCGCCGCCACATAAGGTCAGCGCAAACTCAAATCACTGACGGTCCATGCTGGAAACACTAGGTGCCTGCTCGTGACCACACAGCTCCAAGCACATAGAGTACACCATGACAAATTTCCACATAGAATACATCACGACAAAAATTCACGTGAGAAAGTCCACACGAGACATTGAATTCATTACGAACATGCTAATGTATCAGCTCAGTCCCTCCGCTCCATGACCTCGATGGTAGGCCCAAAATAGCAAATGAAAGACGCCAACTCCAATCCCCATCCCCATCCATCCATTGCCATGCTCTGATATACCAGCCCAACAAGCGCATGGCAAACTAAAAGACAGGAAGAACAACCCCAAAATGCAACAATCTTTTCGAGAATTAGACGAAACGCAAGAAAACAGAAATCTCACGAAAAACCGTGCCGAAATGTGGCCCTCGCCGCCTGTCTGTCATGAGTCGTCATCGTGACCGTGTCGAGATGAGCGGAGAAAAGAGACGTCCTTCCACACGGGATATCACAACTAAGAACAAGAAGAAAGTGCAGGTAGTACGAAAGAATTTGAAAACAGAAGAATATGCTTGCAGGACGCGTTGAGAGCCCTGATCTGATGCAGCTGGTCACTGAGTTGTCTTCACTCGTGTTAAAATTGTTGTGACCCAGAGTTGATAGCAGCAGAAATGGCCCGCGAGTAATGTTGGGAGCCTTCTTGGATATGTGCGTTCTAGGCACCTTCGAGAGGCTGGGCGAATGAGTAGTTGAAGTCTAGCAAGCCATCTAGCATCCAGTGTTGGGGGTCGAAGAAGTCGTAGTTGGTGTTATCCGTATAATTGATGCCGCTCAAGAGGTTGCTATTGGTGCCGTTTGCCGCCGCATTGCCGTTCGCGCTGGCTGGCGCTGCGAGGCTCGCGGCAGTGGTACCCGGCGTGAGGGCACCATTGGTCGCTGCCAGCATGTTGCCCGACGTCTGTGGCAGATTCTGCGCACCAGCGGCGGCAGGCATCAGTGTCGAATCCATGTGTGTCGATGAAGCCGAAGACTCGTTCGCTGAGTCCGGATTAGTAGGTTGTTTCAGGGCTATTGTGCGCGCGCCTGTTGTCAGTCACCGCAGTCACTCAGAAAGAAGACTTGGATGCATCGAGCCAGCGCACAGGGAAGGAAGGGAGGGGAACAAGGGGGGATAGTTACCGTCCAGTGTGCCGCGGCCCTGGGCTTGATAGTCCTCACGCCAGCGCCATACCGAGTCGAACACGAGACTCATGCTGTGACGGCACCGAACCTTGAGCTGCAGGGTGTCATCGACAACAGGCCGGGGCGACACCTCGTCGTTCTTGACAGACTTGATGTCGTGTCGCGCGCCATTCCACATCTGCACCATCAGCTCAGCGAGCCGGGATTGCAAATCATTGTTGATGACGCTGGTGGCGCGGATGGCGTTCAATGT
Source organism: Verticillium dahliae VdLs.17 (assembly GCF_000150675.1). NCBI lineage: Eukaryota > Fungi > Ascomycota > Sordariomycetes > Glomerellales > Plectosphaerellaceae > Verticillium > Verticillium dahliae. Next base: position 430,189 of record NW_009276944.1, read on the forward strand.
CTTGTGGAACAGACTGCGGCTGCGTTCGGCTTCGATGATTTCGGCGAAGAATGATTTGCTCAGCTTGAGGAGGGCAAATCCTGCCGCGACGAGCATCTGCTGGATGTAATTCGAGGCGTAGAGCAGAATGTGGCCAGCCGTGTTTTGACCTGGCGACGTCACCTTGTCGTCCTCGAGAATGTGGTCTAGGAAGGCCGTCGTTGCGCGCCAAAGGCCCATCAGATCATCCATGTAGCCCGGGGTGGTGTTGGAGTCAAAGAAGCCGGCCAATCGGAGATGAAGAGCTGCGGCCCTGAGATGGAGGTTGACGATGGGCCCAAGATGCTGCGAAAGGATGGAAGCCTGAAGCTCTCCGTAATCCCGCCGATAGACACGCATCAGCATGGCTCTGTGCTCGTCACCTGCGACGCCGCGCGAGTCGCTGGCGTTGCTGTACATCTCTTTGGACACCTTGTCGCAGAACCTTTCGATCTGCAGCCTCGCCTCGAGAACGGGCGATAGAGTAAAGGGACCATCTTCGCCTCGTCTCACAGCCAGCGTCCAGTCGTACAGTGTCGACGCAGGCTGGCCGTAGCCTGTACCGATGGACTGGGCGACAATGTTGCACACGGCCCAGGTCGTGACGCGGTCATGGAGCTGCTCCTTGTTCAGGTCGACGGACACGCGGGAGAAGTCCTGGGTGTGGTTCGGGCGGTGCAGGCCAATGCCCGTGGCGGTCCTCAGCATGACGCCACAGAGAATGTGTGTAGGATCGGCCGTCGTCGTGCTTGTGGGCAGGGGCCAGGTGCACAACAAACAGAGCGCCTTGACGACGTAGTAGCTGCTGGGCACGTCGCCAATGGTCTGCCACAGCAGGCGCGTCAATGGGCCCGACAAGGTCGTCAGCAGGGTCGGGTCGGCACTGTAGCGACGCGCAGCGACGGCGACAATGGTCCAGAAAAGGAGCGAGTGCTGCTGGTAGTACGTGTCGGGCGACTGGTGAGGGTTCAGGAAAGGCAGGTATGGGTGGTAGTAGTTGAAAAACATGTTGAAGAGCTGAGAGACCGAGTCCTCGGTCAAGCGGACGTTCTCCAGCTCGTGGGTATATCGTGGCATGTTGTAAGAGCCGCCCCTCTTGAGGTGCAGCAGGGATGAGACAGCTTCGTCGGAGCCCATGAGTGAGGGGTTGCGGGTGTGTGTATAGGCGGCGGATGCGGCGACGGGGGACTGGAGGTCGTGGTCGTCGTCGTCGACGGTGAAGCCTTGGGCTTGGGCGCGACCGAGCTTTCTTCGCAGCGTGTCGATCTCTTTCTCCATCTCGGCGTGCTTGCTGCGCTTGCCGACGCGCTTGAAGTTGGACTCAATCTTGCAGTCGAGCTTGAGGCGATTGCAGCGCGAGCAGCTCTGGAAGGGGTCTTGGGCGACATCGCACCGGAGCTGAGACAATGGTCAGCAAGTGGTCAAGCTGATTTGGTCTCCCCAGGGACTTCATGTCAC
>NW_009276944.1:431764-460572 GCF_000150675.1 Verticillium dahliae VdLs.17
GGAATTCAAAGTGTGTAGTATATTATACCGCTGCATGAGGCTATCTGTTCGATCTAAGCATATAAATCACGGCGTAGTGTAAATAATCATCTAAAAATCCCGGCCCCGTCCTTTTCGTGAAAATGGAAAAGAAAACAAAAAAAAGCAAAGCGCGCCTGCCACTTAGAGCAGCAGGTAGAAACCGGCAGCCACCAGACCGGCGACGGCAGAGAGGCGCGAAGCCGAGAGAGCGCCGGCGCCGGCGGTGACGGTGTTGGTGGGCAGGACAACGGGCTTGGTGCTGGTGGCGGGGACGGTGGTGTTGGGGTGGGTGGTCGGGACACCACCAGTGGTGCGGAGCAGGTAGCAGCCGTCCATGAGGACGCACTGCTGGCCCTCGGGGTACTTGTGGGCGGGGTTGCAGCTGTACTCGCCGGCGGCGTTGGTCGAGCCCGGCGCAGGGCAGCTGGTGGTGGTGGGCTTGGGGGCGGCGGTGGAGGACGTGCTGCACATGGGACGTAGCAAGTAGCAGCCGTTGACGAGGACGCACTCCAGACCCTCGGAATACTTTTGGGTGGGGAGGCAGCTGATGTCGCCAACAGCGCTGGTCGAGCCGGGCGCGGGGCAGCTGGTGCCGGTGGGCTCGGAAGCGGCGGCCATCGGGGCAGCGGCGGGACGCGGCGGCCTTGTTGCGAAGGAAGAAGCAGCCGTTGACGAGGATGCATTCCTGGCCCTCGGGGGTACGCGTGGGCCGGGTTGCAGCTGTAGTCGCCGGCAGCGCTCGTTGCGCCAGGGGCAGGGCAGCCGGTGGCGGAGGGCTGAGCAGCCGTGGAAGAGGCGGCCTTGGAGCGAAGGAAGTAGCATCCGTTGACGAGGACGCACTGCTGGCCCTCGGGGTACGCGTGCGCCGGGTTGCAGCTGTAGTCGCCAGCAGCGCTGGTCGAGCCTGGGGCAGGGCAGTTGTTTGTCTGTGCCGAGACGGCGCCGAGGCTGGCCAGGGCAGCGAGGACGGTGAAAGACTTCATGTTGATAGGTAGGTACCTTAGAGGTAGGTAGGTAGGTAGGTAGATAGAGTGAGATGTGGCTGATGCTAGACAGTTGCGTGATGTGAAACGCTTGATGGCTTTTGGTTTTGGAGACTTCACAAACAAACAACAAGGGAAGGGTCGGTACTTATAGGGGTAAACAACAAATCTGTTTAGTGTTTGGAGAGCCGCGTGCGAGGACGGACTCCGCCGAGAAGCTTCAACCTTCTGTCCTGTCTGGGTGCTACATGTTGTATGGGGAATACGAGGTTGACGCCCTAGCTCGAGGGAACCGTGGCAGTAGGGAGATGGCTGGTCTGAACCATTGGACCCGCGGCCGCTGCGCTAAGTGAGTCCTGCCGCCGAATACTACAGAGGGCATTAGGTTGCGCTATGGAATGTTAGCTTGCCCACCCCAGATTGCAACATCCCATATCTTTTGCTGAAGAAAGAATGACGCAAGGCTCCAGCCTGTTTATTAATAGTACTACCACCCAGGGGCATTCTGCCTCCCTTCCCTTTTGCCATGTGGGCAAGACATGTCGCATCGCCAGAGTGAATCAGCGTGGTTGCTGGCCATCTGCACGATGCCACTGCTTTGTCGGCGAGGTATCGACCTCGATGGCGCCGTGTTCACGAGGCACTACGAGGCACTACGACAGGATCGGCGAAAAGCACAGTCGGATGACCTCGACCTCGTCTTGCTGGTGCACCTGGATACGATGTCTGTTCGGATCCACACCCGGCGCATTTCGGTGGTTGAGGTGGGCCGATCGTAGCGATCGCCAGGGCCTCAGTTTTAGTGGGCTTCGGCTTCGGCACAGCGGCAGCCAAGACTGGAAGGCTGGGGGGAAGATCCCACAGACCATTGGTTTTCCCCTGATTCCAAGGGCATTCTTCAACATCATGTTTTTGCCTGTTACGGACCACCTTTTGTCGTGGCCATCCCCACCACATGAACACGCCGGGAATGCGTTATAGGTCCCGCAAGAAATGTCTGCGCGTTCCTTCAGAAGGTTGTCAATGAGCCCAGAAAGAACAGGCTGCCCTTCGTCGCCTCGACCTCTTTGCCTCGGCAACCACCCTGGCCACCCAAGTGTCGTATCCGACATCGTACCTTGTGTACCTCAGGTACCTACTCGCTCGATCCGTTCAGCCTCAGCCCAATCGCCTCGGTCTACATCGGCGTTGCACCCATCAACGTCTTTGTGCAGTGTCTTTGTGCAGTGTCTTTGTACAGCGATCAGCGGTCAATCCACCAAGATGACCCCGCCTGATTCTGCTCCCAAGCCTAACCTCCGTTCACATTGCTATCTCAAAATAGGGCGACAAAGGCTTGGCTTGGGTCCCCCTCGAGACCCCGTTTTCGGATCGCGGCATGGGTACAGATGAACCCCGATTGCGCTGAGCGAACGGCAAATCTCTTCTTGGCGCCGTCAAGAGCATCAACTGCCTGGGGGTACGTCATATGCCACAGCGATAACTTTCGCTATCACCAGTCGACTCCGCCGGCCGGTTGCCGATTTAGCGCTCAACAGATTGCTTGTGTTCGCGCATACACAATGCTCCCCAGATCCACCCGCCCATTGCTCTCTCCTTCTGCACCTTCGTTTCCTTCCCACTCCTACCGCAACGTGGTGCTGCTATAACAACGGGTAACACGTTGCCCCGACAGACTCGGCCAATGCCACATTTCGTGTTTCTTGTGAATGCAGTGCAACTTCTGACTGCCGCCATGTCTGGGACATTGCAGTCCGTTTTTCTGTGGCCAAAGGGTTGGGGGCGCGCTACGAATTCATGAGATGGCTGTGGGAAATGCGAGCCACGTCGGGGACCAGCCTCATGAACCATGGGAGAAAACGTCTCTACGAACGTCTGCTGAGGACCTGCTGGCGTTCGCCAACCTCCTCGGTCCTCAAATGGCTCTGGTGCGGTATTTGTTCATTCCCCTATCGCCCTTTGACATCATATACAGAGCGAGAACAGGCTTTCGTCCACAACAAATCAGGTGATAGTCAGAATGACTGAAGCTCGGCGACGAATGTCTTACGTCTCAAAGGGTAGCACTGCTGGGTGCAACCTGAGTAGGGGAGATGCTCTTCGATCCGATGCCTGATTTTGTGACATGCGGGGCTCGACCTTTGTCCCTCCATCCGAAACTTCGATACAGGCACATCAAGGAGTAGGTCAACGGATGAACGGGTGCGCATGCCATTGAATTGAGTTTGAGCCCATGCAGGAGCCAGGGCAGGCACATGATACCATGCATTGCACCCAGGGGCAGGGTTGTCAAGACAACTAGCGGCCATGCAAGAGGCTCCCCCAGCAAGAATTCAAGGCAGGTAGATGGATCTCGTATTGGTTTTTCCGTGCCACGAGACACGTTGCCAGCCTCGTTGGACCCAAAAGTGTATGGCATGCATGAATAGGGTTCGGACCATTCATAAATCCCCTTTTCCTGATGCTTAGATCCTGCATGTGCGAAGATCGGTGGATGACTTTCTCGAGGCCAGTCGCCCAGATATAATAGGTGGTACCGCTCCGACCACTGACTCGCGCCGAACTTCTTGATCATGTATCATGACACCAAGATGGCTTTGCGGTGAGATTTGTTGCACATGCGGCCTACATATCAGAAGGCATTGCCTGTTGTCAGGATGGCTGTATTTGATTAAAATTCTTCCGGCACATTCATCAACGGCCAACTTCAGCGTGACGGTCGCTCGTAGAACTGGGGATAAAAGCTCGGCACAAGACAACCCTCAACGAACCAACATCACGTCATCAACCCTGTGAGATTCGAGCGATGAGACAGCGGCTTTAGTACTGTCTTCTTGAATAGAGCGCCTCACTATTTCAATCCACATTAGGTAGTACTAACAAGGTCAATTTGAACACTCTCGGGGGAAGCTAGAGACTAGTTATTAGGATGGTTCCAAAACACGCCGGTTCCAAATCTCCAGCATATATCTTTTGACCACTACATCAATCTAGTCTTCTTGAGTCGTAAACAGTAAGAGTGTTGATGTCTTGAAGCGGTACAACAAGATGATTGGAGATCAGCTACACATAGTCTGGCAACCTACCAAAGAAGGTCAGCTCGAAAAGTAACTTCAGATTCGAAGGACTAAAGTTTGTCCCCTTCTACTCACTCAGCATACAAGCGACGTAGTCAAGATTGGCGAAGCCCATGCAGAGCCTCTCCACACAGTCTTCGGCACAATCTGCCTCGCGCTCGGTCATCCTGTCGCCTACAGCGGTCCAACTTAGCTCGTTTTCCCTCCCGGAATCATGTTGTCTTCCGGCGGGGGAGGTAAGCAAAGACTCTGCGGTGGTGGCGACTTACCATTGGCTGGAAGTGCAGTCGCGGCAGCAAGGAAAAGGGAGGTGACGAAGAGCAGCTTCATGTTGAGTTATAAGATTTGGGAAGAGTGGCTTGTGTTGTAGATATTGGACAAGATTAAGGCAAGGAATGGTGTAAACTGTTAGAATGAGTTGTCTGGGAGAGAACAAAAGAGCTTGGAGATCAAGCAGTTTAAATACCTTTTCTCTCCTGGCACGAGTCGGTGTTTGCTCCAAAGAAGGCCTTGGCGATGGAAGATGTTATAGTACGCACTCATCATTAAGAGGGAAGTCAGTCTGCAGCATTAGCTCACCATTGCACCAGCTGCTCGATCAGCGCGGTACGCGGTTCATCCCTGATACTTTGTTCTCGAGATCGACAAATACCTCCACCACTCAAAATTCGTAGTGACAGAGTCCCAGGACACTCATGGCGATCCTTTCCTCGGTATAGTGTATTGTTTCTGTACGCGCATCAAGTTCAGCGAATCGATTGCGTTCAGAGGTCGAATTAATATCGTCCCTGTCTCTTGTTGGACGGCCTTTGGCTATGGAAACCCCGCAGCCAAGGCTTGTGCCCGACTTCTGCACATGTCAGCGTCGCCTGCCATCCTCTTGGCACCTGGGCAGAGACTTTCTGTAGCAAAGATATGCCCTGAGTAGGAAAAGAGCATCTTGCCGCATGTGCATGTTCACCGGCCTGACGCGTCAACTCATGATTCATGCTCAAGTTGCCACACAAGGCAACAATGGCAACAATCTCCATCTCGTAGGTTTGGCAGTATGAGGACTCGGTCTCAGAGAGTAAGTTAATGTTTCTTTTTACGGAGCTCCGCGACACATAAGTACCTTTTTCTTTGGAGAGACATAGACTTGCTGCTTTGCCCATCTGATGCGATGCTGAGTGCTTGAACAAAAATGTGCCCAAAAGGGGATCTCCATGGCTGCGAGCGGAGAGGTCGGGGTTCCCACTGCTTGGTGCCGTAGTGAAAACCCACTCTCTCATTATCTATCATGACTCTTACCTATCTATCTAGGTACCAAGGCGTAGTCAACTGCTATGAGCTTGGCCGGCGACCGCGAATGGTCATCCGAACACGAGGTCAAAACACCTGCCCAGTCCAATATGGGCTGCCTGGTTTGTATGCTGGCCACAGACCTTGGGACAATAAGTCGAGGTAACACCCAAAACATCTATGCCGGAAGCACTACCTCAGCAGCCCCGTCCGACCGCCTCGGAAGTCAAGAGTCAGAAAGTGGTGCCCCTTGCCGTTTTCGTACTGCCACCAAATCCGTCAGCTGTTTATTACGGTGTGTTCGAGGCTTTGCGGTGACCATTGTGGAAGGTCTGTGGCGCAGACACTGCAAGCCACTGCCAGCACAGCGTCTTCCATCAAAGTTAAAGCAGCGATATCATGAGGGGCTCGGCAAAAAGCATCTGCGGGGTTCTTCACCGTTAGCTCGTGGCTAGAGGGTGCTCTCTCCACGTCCTTATTGGTCAAGATTGAGGCACGTGTTTTTTCCCCCAGGAAGTCAAGACCAAAGCCTTCGTTTTTTCTTGTCTTGGCGGGGTCCTTCCCGGCATGCACGAGGAGCCATGTTTGCACAAGGCGCCCGTCTGCTCATGTGGCAGGAGTGACGGACTGCAGCCCACCCATTCTTAGTCAGGGCGCAAGTGTCAGACAAAGTGAGTAGGTACCTGGGCTTGCGGGGGTAGGTACCTACCTTACTCTGAAATCAGTTGGAATATTATGTCAGCAGCTCTTGCATCCCTTCTCACCACGAGAAAAGACATCAATTACGTCCTCTGCATATCCTCATCAATGACCACCAGTTACAGACTCGGCACTGACCTACCACGCCTCAAGTACAGCATAATCGGGCTTGCATCATGGCCACCGAGAAACAACCAGCGAAGTCAAAGGCACCTGTGTCGCTGACGTTCCCTCCCCCATACCAAGGCCAGGGTTCCTACACGGAATCCCCGAGGCCTCAGAGGGATGTACAGTATATTCTTCCCGGTGGAGCCGTTTCCGAAGGTTGTGGATTCGCATACTTGACCGGCTGGCTCCCATGCTGATTCTTCACACAGTTGAGACCATTTCAGTGGACACGTCGGCGATTCCTCAGCCCTTTCTCCAGCCGGCAGTATTGCAGAAGTGGAAGCACGAAAAACGGACAACAACTTGATACAATTTCAAGTACATGCTGCGCTGCATCTCTATCTACCTTAGGTACCTTACCTCTCACGGACAACGCCCAAAATGAGCACCAGTGCAACCCCACTTGCGACCCGATCAAGTCGCGCCCACATACCCGCTTTGACCCGGCCCCAGCTGGGGGAAGCTCTGATCTCGGGCGCCGACGGCGCCGCCAGCCAGCATAGCTACGTGATATAGGATGCGTGAGTATTGATGCCAGAGCGTCTGCCTTGCTTGACTGCCGGTGCGGGGTCGACGGCGATAGTCGAGATGCCACGCCCCGGACTTTCGCGGGGTTAGCGTAACCTGTCCGTGCTACCCAAGGAATTAAGGTACAGGGCCCTTTAAATCAACCTGCAGCTGTTTATTTAGAGCGGAAACAACAACTTCGACGTCTTACATCATACATCACCAGACACGCATCTGGGTGGACCCATCTGTTCTCGCTCAGGCACCGAAAAACCTCTCAATTACAACTTCTCTTGTTCCCCTTCTCTCGCTGGAACCGAAGACGTCGGATCCCCGACCACTATCCAGTCCTTGTCACGACTCAGTTACACCAACTGAAAACCACCATGTCTAACCCTACCTCCGACTCGTCGGCTGCCCTGCCACCGACTTCTTCGGACTCTCCCAACACAGTGCCTTTCTTCCTGAACGGCGCCGAAAAACTCACTTCCAAAACATTTCCCGTCACCTCTCCAGGGACCAACCAATACCTCTATCAATCGGCCTCTGCTCAGACCTCCGATGCTGAGGCCGCCGTTGCTGCTGCAGCCGCGGCCTTGCCCGCCTGGCGCGCACTCAAGCCCGCGAAGCGCGCTGCCATCCTAGTCAAGACTGCCGAGATCATGAACTCCCGCCACGCTGAGCTCGCCGGCTACTTGACGAGCGAGACTGGTGCCATCCCATCCTGGGCCGATTTCAACCTCAAGGTCACAATCAATATACTCATCGCCTCCGCAGCTCGGGTGCACTCGGTAGAGGGCATCATCCCAACGCCGGCCGGCGAAGGTTGTTCCGCCCTCATCGTCAAGGAACCCTTTGGCGTCGTCCTCGCCATCGCCCCATGGAATGCGCCCTATATTCTCGGTGTCCGCGCCATTGCTGGGCCCCTCGTCACCGGCAACACCGTCGTTCTCAAGGGTCCCGAAGTGAGCCCTCGCGTCACCTGGGCCATCGCCTCGTGTTTTCACGAGGCTGGTCTGCCGCACGGCGTTCTCAATACCCTGGCGCACGACCCCAGCGACGCCCCGGCCGTCACCGCCGCGCTCATCGCGCACCGCGACGTCAAGAAAATCAACTTCACCGGCTCTACGGGCGTCGGTCGCATCATTGGTCGCCTCGCCGGCGAACACCTCAAGCCCGTGCTCCTCGAGCTCGGTGGCAAGGCCCCGGCCATCGTCTGGGAAGACGCCGACCTGCAGCTCGCCGCGCAGGAGTGCGCCCACGGCGCCTTCCGCAACGCTGGACAGATTTGCATGAGCACCGAGCGCATCGTTGTCCACAAGGCCGTGAGCGCCGCCTTTGAGTCCGCTCTCCGCGACGCCATAAGCAACATCTTTTTGATCGCCGACGCCCCCGCGCTCATCGCCAGCGCGGCCGTCACCAAGAACAAGAAGCTCGTCCGCGATGCCGTCGCCCAGGGGGCCCGCGTCATCGCCGGCGACCCGAATGCCGACGAGGCCTCGCCGACGCGCATGCGGCCCGTCGTGCTCGGCAGCGTCACGCCCGAGATGGACATCTACCAGACCGAGTCGTTCGGCCCCACCGTGTCCCTCTACGAGGTCGAGACGGAGGAAGAGGCCCTGCGTATTGCCAACGACACCGAGTACGGCCTGACGTCGGCCGTCTTCACCGAGGACCTCCGCAGAGGCCTGCGCTTCGCGAAGAACATTGAGACGGGCGCTGTGCACATCAACAGCATGACTGTGCACGACGAGCCGGCGCTGCCTCATGGTGGCGCCAAGGCGAGCGGGTATGGCAGGTTCAACGCCGGTGCCTTGGAGGAGTGGGTGAGGACCAAGACCATCACGTATCAGGACTGATGGATTGGTCATGGCGAAATGATGCACACATGAGCTACCATCAAGTACGTATAGAATTATGAGAGAAACACTTGCTCGATTCACTTAAACGACGCACAGTCAAAGGCATGGTGATGGTAAAAAAGCAAATTCCGTATTATTCCGTTGTCCCCTTATATCCCATAACGCCGAGGGGGCAGGTCACTCGACGAAGGCTACCCCCCCTTCCCTTTCAACTGATATCTGTTGTGCAGCGGGCCACTTTCCCCCTTGACACAGGAAGCCAATAGTTACTTCTGTTGCGGGCACAAATGTGCCGCGTCTCAAAAACAGGGAACAACACCCCAATCCAATTCCCGTTGATCGTGACCGTCATGACCAATTCATCTCATGCCATCGTGGAGAAGCTCTTTCGTGCCACGGCGTGTTTGGAAGCATGTAACACCCTGACTCCTTGCTTGCTGAAGACCGGCTGGAAACCCAGAACAGTGAATGCCCTAGGGGCTGAGATACCTACATTTGTCGTTTGATTGATCAGGCGGGCGACACCGACGGCAGGTCGCTGTCGAGCACGAGATACTTGGTCGCTTAGCGGATGGTCATCTGCTTGGTCATCTCGGCCTTGGTCGAGGTGCCGGTGGCACCAACCCCAGAGCTGGAGCCGGCCTTCTTCTCGAACACCTTCCAGAACTTGAGACTTTCGTCGGCAGCTAGAGCATTATTGTTAGCAAGGGTTTTCAGGGAACATGAAGCTAGAGTACACGTACCAGCAGTGGCGAGCATCTGGCCATCCGGGCTCAGGCAGCTGTGCAGGACGCGGCTCTCGTGGGCTGGAATCTCCACGTTGCGAACCAGGGTGGGGTAGCTCCAAATGCTGAGAGAGTTGTCGGGGAAGCCGCTCGAGCTGACAATCTCGCGGTAGTTGGGGCTCCAGCGGAGGCTGGTGACCTGCGAGCCAGTGTCGATGCTGTTGACGCGAGCGCCCGAGGTAGAGTTCCAGAAGTGGATGTGGCGATCATACGAACCACCTCCCGTGGCGAGAAGGTTCATGTTCCAGGGGCACCAGGCGAGGGCCTTGACGGCGGCCTTGTGGTTGGTCTTGGTGAACTTGGGAACCGACAGCGAACGGGCGTCCCAGATGGAGACCAGGTTGTCGTTGCCGCCAGTAGCGAGCTGAGCGCCGTCGGAACGCCACTCCAGACCACAGACCTCAGAGGTATGGGAGACGAGCTCGGCAACCTTGTGCTCGGCGATGCGAACATCGTGGTTGTAGACAAGACCGCTACGGGCACCAGTCGAAAGGAGATGCTTGTTCCAGCCCATGACACCGACACGGGTGTCGTGGCCAAACATGCTGCGAACCTTCTGGGCTTCGGCAACGTCCCAGATCTGAACCTCACCAGTTCCAAGGCCGACACCGACATAGGCACCGTCACCGGACCACTTGACACTGCTGACGTAGGTGTCAGCACTGGTCTCGAGAAGGCAGCTTACGCTTCCCTCATCGGCGGACCAGACGTAGACGTTGCGCTCCAGACCAATGGCAACCTGGTTCCCAGAGCTCCAGTCGAGCAGGTTGAGGTAATAATCATCGATCAGACCAGGTGCGTCAAGAACACGTTCAGGAGCAGTGGCCACACGGCGACGGAACTGCGCACTCGTGGCCGTGGCGGCCCTCAGAGGACGGTTGTACTGCTGGCGAAGGTCGATGGGCTTAGACGACTCGGGAGGCGCGGGCTTGAACTGGAGGATACGGGTGTTGAGGTTGACGCCGCAGGCATTGGCAAGGGAGTCCTGATAGGCGACGGTGTTGGGGGAAGGGCGGGCGTAGGTGGTAGGCTCATCATCATCGTTGATGCTGAGGCCCTCAAGGGCAGCCAGGGCCTCGTCGGCAGCAGACGAGAGAGTGGTGGAGCCATCGCCGTTGCTAGACTTTGGACGCTTCTCGGCATGATCAAGCTTGCCACTGCCGACGTTGGAAATGGCGGAGCTCGCACCGCGGTTGGGGATGAAGCGATCGCCGCCGTAGTTGATCGTGGTCTTGCTGGACTTGACCCTCTGGGACTTCTTGGGCTTAGCACTGGAGGGAGTTTTTCCCGAGCCAGTCAAGGTGAAGTCGGACACGCCAAGCTCAAGAGCCTTGCGAGGGGTAGCGACACCGCGGGCGATGTTAGACTTGGGAGAGTCACGGTGAGAGGACTTGGGCTTGGTGGCCGAGCGGGCGAGGTGGGCGGTGAGGTTTCCGCCGTACGTGGACTTGGTGGGCCTGTAGCCGTCCTTGCTCGACTGACGCTCAGGGGTGTAGGGCGAAGAGTTGAGGTTCAGTGGGATTGAAGTGGTCGAGCACTGGCGAGGCGAAGGAGTCAAAGGCATGCGTCCGCCAGCGGTACGGGTAGTGAAGAGCCCCCGATGGGACTTGAGTGGTGTGGTCACGGCGGCTGAGGCCATTTTGGTGTCTGAGAGCTCCAAGAGACTCTAACAAAAGGTTCCTGGATGGGTGCGGGCACCGTTAGTATGATGGTAGTCGATGTTCTCGATGATTCGAGTGATGGCTATGGCTCTGAGCAAAGAACAGTTTCGAAGTCGGAGGGGCAATCAGTTCGAGCGAGGAGAATGCAGCGAAGAAGATCTAGCGGACTTGATGGGTGTTCCTTTCACAGGCTAAGCGTGAGGAGAGCGGGATGAGAGGCTGTTGGAGGGCTTGCGGGTGGAGAGTGTGCATGGTGAGGAGAGAAGAGGTGCGGCATGGTGAGCTCAACCTTGGACGTCTTTTATTTACTTTATGCCCCACTGTCGACCTGGCCGGGCAACGGCTTCCATCCCTGTCACCCCGGTTGCGGTTGCTGCAATGTTCCGGCAGCCAACCCCCGGGGGCCAATTTAGGCCAATCAGAAGCTGATTAATCAATCCCTGTTCCTGCAGTGGCGTCCCTCTGGCTCCCTCCTCTCTTGGCTCTCTCCTGCCTCGCTCCTGCCTCTCTCCTGGCCTGTGCACTACCGATGAGGTCAGTCGCTCCTTCCATTCTGCCTCTTGTTACCGCCTGCCAGCCACTGCTCCCTCCCGATTCAGGCCCACGAGCCGCTAGGCCAGAAGAGGAACAGCAGGTAACGACCGCCGCTGCGCTGCCTGAACGACCGTCTCCTTTGTCTGTCAAGATCGTCCCAAATATTTTTCCAAAGGTTGGCTTCCTCCAGTCCATCATCGACCCTCACGCCGAGACGCTCTTCCGTCTTCTTGACCCTCTGAAATGACCGCTACGACCTGCCGCTAATCGCCGAGGATCCGGATCCGTCAACATCACAACCATGGCGGCGCAGCCTGGCACGCCTGGCGCCAGTACGCCGTCCCTCTTTGGCGGCCCTACACTATCAACTCCCAGCGCCAACACCAACACGCTCAGCCGTGCCTCCTCCTCTCTCCTTCCGTCTTCCAGCGGCCCCGGCCCTTCCGACAGCTCGCCTGGCTCAGATGGCTCTGCCAACAACACCTACATCATGCCCAACTCGCCCATCAAGAACAGGACCGGCCTCGATGGCTACCGTCCCAAGGTCACGAAAACCCTGGGCCAGCGACCGGCATGTCTTGTCAATGCCTCGGTGACCTACTGCGGAAACAACACCATCTATGCCTTTGGAGGATTTGACCAGTACACCGATGAGGTCTACAATCATGTCCTCAAGCTCGACCTCAACAGCCATCAGTGGAGTCTGATCGACAATTATGGTGACATCCCAGGTGTTCGCATGGGTAAGTTACGCTTCGGACCAGAAGCCTCTGCATCAGACTAACCTGTTTGTCACCCAGGACACACTGCCACCATGTACGCTGGCGACAAGCTGCTTGTCTTTGGCGGCGAGAATGAACACCGAACCTACCTGTCCGATCTCATAGTCTTTGATCTCAAGACCGCTCATTGGACAATGCCACAAACGAGCGGACCGAAACCCAAGGGCCGGGCCCGACACGCCGCTGTTCTACACGAAGACAAGTTATTCATTGTCGGAGGTATCACAGGCAACGATAACTACGTGTTAGATGACATCTGCTACCTCGACCTGAAGACTTTCACCTGGTCTAGGTCATGGCGCTTCGTTGGCCGCTTCGACCATTCCGTGTACATATGGAACGACCGCGTGTGGGTGTTTGGTGGTATGGGCGAAGACATGGACAAGACTGGAGACTTGTGGTGGCTAGACCTAAAGGGAAGCCCAGCGTTCGACTCGGCACCCAATGTTGGCATCTACGACCGAAATTTAGGGACCAACCGCGCTGTCGGTTCACCCCGACCCCCTTACAGCTTGACACAAACCCCAGCGGTTGGAACTTCTGGCTATGCCGCCAATTCTCGGACGCAACAAGTCAACCCGCCCTCTTTCCAGATGAAGACGTACGCTCCGCCTGCACCTGGTACCATCTCATCGCTCAAGTTTGTAGGCGGGCCCAGCATACCACCGCAAGGTTCCGGTATACACTTCCACGTATACTCGTCAGGCACGCTGCTCGATTTTGTCACGCCAGCAGTCACAACCACATCTAAGGAATGTTCCTTGTCAGCCCTGGACCTTCAGACACTCCGATGGCAAAAGCTTGCCGAGGGCAGGGAGATATTCAAATCCGGCTATCGCTGGCACTATTGCACCATGAACGAAGACGGAACCAAGGCGTGGCTCCTCGGCTGTCCGACAGATCCACCGGCCAACGACCTGGGCCCCAATGGATTTGAGGAATACTTGAGCGACATCATGGAGATTGATCTTCGCAAATATGGGTTCCTCGGAAACCACCTCGCATCAGAGCCAGTGACGCAATCTCGGCCGACTCGTGCGATCGACCAGCCATCACGAGGCCTAGGCGCAGATCTCGCATCGCTGTTCGACCAGCCTCCTGAGTCGGGTAGCGGCGCGGACTTTGTTATTACGGCCCTGGCTGGAGGTTGGCCCTGGGATGAAGAGAGCATGCCACGGAGCGGCGAAGATACTCCCGACCAAAACTGGCTTGCTCCGGGCACTCATACATCACAACCCATACACGTGCACAAACTCATCCTGCAGGCACGATGGCCTCATTTTGCCCGATTGTACAATTCTCAGATGGCTGAGTTCCACACAAAAAAGATGCACATTCCTGAGCCTTATTCGGTCGTCAGAGCATTTCTCTACTATCTTTACACAGACAGCATCCACGGCACGTCTGTGCAGGGCAGTGAGGCCACAACGGAACTCGCCGACGTCGCTGGCCTTCTCGTCATGTCCAACATCTATGGCCTCCCGCGCCTGAGGCTCCTCTGTGTGAATCGACTGTTGAAGGAGCTCGATGTCGATCACGCCTGTATCATATGGCACTCGGCCGGGCTTGCTAACGAGGAGTGGCTGAGGAAGCGGGCTGCGCAGTTCTGTCTCTTACACTGGGGCCGCATTGTGCGGACTGAAGGGATTTCTCCGTTTACCCCGGACAGCCCTTGTAGAATTGTCTCAAGAGATCGACATGGAGGGCCGGGTCGTTGGAGGTGAGGAGCTAGAGTACGTTGGCAGCCTGAACGGTTCCCCGATACGGTGACAGCGTCGGCAGGAAGCAGAGTTTCAGCAGCCAGACGACGCAGATGTTGGAAGACGATCCCGATGACGAAGAGATGAGCTGAATCGGCTGGCGGTAGGGGGCCGGATGGCACCCACGTCAGTACGACATGACTTGCATGCAGGATACATGGTTATGATTTTACGCTTGGTCGACTGATGACTGGCGACTTTGCTTGGAAAGAACAGGTGACGACGCTTGAGCGTGGGGGTGGGAGACGTGTGATCGGTTGCAACAACAACACATGGAGGATACGAATCCCAGCGATGGCCAGGGACATGACATCGATCACTTCCCATACTGGAGTCCGTCGTCCTGCAACAACCCTGCCATCTCTGCCCTTACCCAATGACGGCGTTGATGGATCATCCTTTTTCATTTGTTTCGGTCTCTTACATACGATGGTGCATCGCAAGGCGTTTGGTTCACGTCTCCACTGGCGCACCATTGACTATCTCTAGCTTTCCTCCAATACATTTGATTGCATCGCTTGATGCTATCTCTATCTGATATTTCTCGATCCTCGATGCTCATCATCGGCTATCATGCCAATTACAGAAGGTTCTTCTCCCCTCCAACCCCTCCAACCCCGTTCTCCCCGCCATCCCTGCCCCAGCCCAGAAACGCTGATGATCATCACATCATGTCCATGGAGGACTTACGTCGATCTCCTGTAAGACCGGCGGGCTGTGTGGACACCCCCCACCGGTCCCCGGCCACCCTCACCCGGCCGCCCGCCGCGAGTCGGGGCCACCAGGTTACTCCAACACGCGACTCAGAACTAGACATAGCGCAAGAAGCAATTCCTCCCCCTCCTCCAAGTTCCTGATTCCGCTTAGCACAAAAGCATGTATGCGTACCATGTACATGGTACTTTGCTGGCACGAGCGGAAACAACGTAGCAGTGGCTTGCACAGCTGCGTAGCACCAGGCTCGTAGTCTCGAAACTCTAGACTAGGGTACCTCATCCGCTTTCCGGGCGTGCCAGTAGATGGACTGCCAACCACACGTAGACACACAAAGGGCGCCTTTTTTTTTGACCCTTCCATCTCCTAAGTCCCCGGTTCCCTGCTCCCTCCTTTATCAGCTAACAGTCCGTTGGTATCTTCACCACCATCATCATCGTATCGCTGTACTATGTTCCATCGGCTACTCGCAGAGGAGCACGGCCCTTCCACCCCCAGGACCCATTCTGTCCTCCGACTTGCTGGCCCTACGCGCGAGTCAAGGTTGCGTTCACCGGCCAGAAGACGGTACAGATTCGTTTGATCCCAGTCCCACCCCCCCTGCCGGCCGGCCGCCTTGTCCCACGTCTCTCGAGCTGTTATTTACCCCGAACGCGAGGATGACCCCGCCTTCACCCCTGCAGGAGGCATGACGGTACACCAAGATCAAGACCCAATCCTTGAGATGGCCCCAACGACGATCATACAAGGTACCGTTGCGCTGTCGCCAGCGAGTCACGTTAAGTCGCTCAGTGTGATTCATGATTCGAGAACAAGCAGAGGAAACCGTCACGGGTGGATGGCTTGGAGTACCAGCAATGAAAAACATTTTCTCTATTCTGAGCTTCATACTACCTGCTCGCTTGGTACTTTTCCGACACCCACGTATCCCAGCGTCAAACGCCTGCAATCTAGCAATTGTTTCGCTCAGCTGAAATCAAAATCAAAAAAACCAAAAACCAAAACCCCGCCGAATAAACCAATCCTGTGATTTGACGTGCCTGGCGACAGCGAAGAGATATCGTCGTCGTCTTTCCTCGCCGAAACTGGCATCCTTGCATGCGTTGTAACCACAACCAATCTGGACGCCCGATGCCTCGCCGTCAGGATCACCTCGTCACTTTCGTGTGTCCAGACAGCATCGTGTGGCTTTTTTGAACAGCAACAACGACAACGCTGGCGTCCACCTCCATAGCGCCAGACATAAACATGTCAAATAAAACAATTTCGAAACAAAGACATAACAAAACAGCGGTTCGAATAGTTGCTCGTCGTCGAGAAACTCATAGCAGTCATGATCGAACGCTGATCCTTCTTCGTAGACGACGTCGTCTCCATTGGCTGTATTATAGTGTATTGAGGCGTTTACAGCCCTCATCGGTATGTCCCAAATCATCGAATGGCGCCGGCCGATCTATCGGGTATAAAGCAGGCAAAGGGGAATGAAACAGCTGCGGGTGAACCGAGAGGACCCGGCAGCGTAATGGGGAAAACAATAATCACGAACGCCGCGCAATGCAGAGGCTGGCCTTCCGCTCCCAGAGGTGGTAAATCGCATCGATCGGAACGTGTAAGTGCTGTCTTGAGTTCGGACGTCGAGCGATCGGCGGCTGGTACTTCGTCGTGAAACTGAGAGACATTTCCAGCTTCAGTAGTACCTTGCCTACGCAGGTGCGTTACATCATCTGCTGATCCTCTCCTATACCGGGAAGATTGCCGAGCTGGTTCTCCATCAGCCCAGGCAGCCCACCTGGCATGTTCAGCCCAGCCGCCAGGAGCTTGAAGTCGGGATTGCATGGCGCAGAATGTCCCTTGTGCTGTTTTTTTGAATTAGCGAGGCCTTTGTAGATCGGAATGATCATGCCAACATACATATTTAAGACCATTGAGGTTCTTGTACCTCTTTCCGCAGACGTCGCAGGAAAATGGCTTCTCCTTCTCCATGCCAAGTGTGCCAGGGTAGGGTGCATCCGTCTCAGGGTTGACAATGGAAAATGTTCCGTCCTCGTTGGCGTGAAGCTGCTGTGTTTGGTGACCGTGCTGCTTGTGATATCTGTAGTGAGGAAGAGTCAGTCAAAGTGTGGGTGCTAGATTGGTCGGTATGAACTTACTTCAGTCCGTTTTGGTTTTTATAAGCCTTCTCACAGCCGATGACTGGACACTTGAAAGGTTTCTGTTCCTCATTGTGCAACATTGCGCTGAACTTCTGGATCAGGGCCGTGTTGGCAGCGCTGTTGGGCTGACTAGGGTCAAAGCCCAGTGTGACGAGCTGCGCTTGGAGAGCTCTCTGTTGAGTTGTGAGAGCGCCACCTGGACTGAAGAGGTGCTTGCCAGGGTCGTTGATGCAAAACTCAGAGTTGGTAGTATTGTTGTTGTTGGCGTTGCCGAAGCCCATGTCACCGCCAAAGTTGGCGCCGTTGAGGTCCATATTGCCACCCATAGGCATGCCAGGAAGCTCCTCGTCAACCATGCTGTCCATCTGATTGTTCTGGAAACCAGTGCTTCCGCGCTGCTGCTGAGGGCTTTGGAGAGTAGTGAGGGTCGGGGTATTCACGGAGGACACCGTGGGGTTGTGCTGGAAGCCAAAGCTAGCAGCCGCAGGGGTTGTGGGCTGTGAAGTGCGAAGGCCCTGTGTGATGCCTGAAGAGTTCACATGGAGCTGAGGCCGCTGCTGCTGGCCGAAGAGCTGCCGTGTCTGGTGCATCGTCCTCTGGCTGTCGTCATCCATCTCCATGTGTCCGACTGCGTCATCCATCTCCATGTCCTCGACTGCATCCAGTTCATCCATGTGGGTTGACATGGGATGCTGCTGACCCGACTGCTGTCCCATCTGCACCCCCATGCTGGCCATACCGGCCGAAGAGATGCTGGGACTCGGTCGGGACTGCTGAAGCTTGGAGACATTCTGCTGGCCCAGAGCTGAAACGGAGCCAATCGAGGGCCGTGCCGATGAAGCCCTGGACCCCGTTGGCGGCGATAGCGGCGCGAACTGTGTGGCGAAAGGTCCGTTTCTTGTGGTATTTGGGCTGGGTTGCGTGTGGGCTTCCTCGTAGTGTTGCAAAAGTTCGTGCAGGTTAGACAGGTTGAGTCCGCAGCACGTAAAGTCCTTCATAAAGTTGGCCTCGAATTTTGGAAGGTAAGAGGAGGAGTGCAGTGACGGAGATTGTTGATGGGTGAAGGGCGAGGTGCCGGCCATGAGCATACTGCGCGTAGAGTCGTTAGTCAGGCGTTCGCGAAAAAAGGCGGCGCAAAAGGCGCAACACGGGGGAAGAAGGCGGGGTTCAGCGGAACATACTCATCGCGAATGAAGCTGCCCAGGGACATGCCGCCCCAACTGGCACCAGCCATGAGGCTGCCAGCGAGACTCTCGCGCCTCTGGCGACTGGCATTGTCGCGGCTGGCATTGTTCATGGAAATGGGTTTCGGTCCGGCGCTCACAAAGGAGTCCTGGCGACTGCGCCCCATGGCGGAATCCATCGAGGGTCCAGTGGTCATGTCAGTATCCTGACTGAAGGAAATGGGAGCGAACACGAGCTGGTCTTCAGGAATGCCGAAAGGATTCCTGTCGAAGCTCGACTTGGGTGGGAGAGGGGTGGGAGAATTGTTGGACGAGGATCGCGTTGGGGTGGCGATGGTAATTGGCTTGGAAGAGGCGAGGCCTGCGGTGTCGCGGGCGTAGGAATCGGTGGGCGTGGCGGGTTGGGGCGAGTTCGGCGTGAGTGAGGCCGAATGGGAGTATTCTGGAGAGGGTGATGTGAAGACGTTGTCCGACAAGGGCGATGAGGAGTCGGTGGTGCCTGGGGAGTGGGAGCGTCTGGATGCGGAGGGGTGCTGTGCTTTGGTTGCGTGTGACGAGAGTGCGTGCGTGTGGGCGTGAAAGTGATGAGAGTGAGCGGAGGCAGAGGCGGAGGCGGCGGCAGCGGCGGACCGGCTGGACGGGTCTCTTTCTTTAGGGTCCTCGGTACTCGAAGGGGAGGAGGGTGATGGGGCGAACCAGCGAAGAGCGCTCTTCATGTCAGCTGTGGGCTGCAGTGCGCAGGCAGGGCAGGCGCAGGTGCAGGGCCAGGGCGATTGATGAGTTAGGACAAGCGGGCGGTGTTAGCGCGAGAAGAGGGTCGCCGGTCTTGGGCAGTACTTTGCGCCAGAAGGTAATAAGGTAATAACAGGGGAAAGGCGGTGGAGTAGCAGGCCAGGGGGGCGGGCTGCAGGTGCGGTGCAGGGGACTTGGGGGAGGGAGTTTCGCTTCTCGACGTTTGCGGGTCGTGTCGAGTCGAACCGGCTGAGATCGCAGGCAGTCCACCTGGAAGAGTGTGGTACGTTAAGTAGTAGATGATCCCGAGTAAGCCAACGCCGGACTTGGACAGGTCGACGAAGAGGTAGAGGAGGGAGCCCTTCGGAGTGTTCGCAGTTGCGCGGTTCGCTGGCAACTGATGTGCGCGCCGGCGGATTGGCTAGTGGCTGCTGCTACTGAAGTGGCCGAGGCCGAGGCAGTCAGGTAGTTTGTCAGACACCGGAACACGGGAGGTGGGCGGCCAAGTGGGCGATGGCAAACAGAGGACGCCTAACGCCGTCGAGTAAAGACTATTGTCGCCGAAGGAGGATGACGAACGATAGATGCTGTGAAGCTCGATGGTATGGTGAATGAACGAGGCTTCGCCCCTTTGACTGTGGTTTATCAACCAAAAAAAGTGCACTCGTGGATAATAAAGTCGAACGTCAAGGTGGTCACCTTGATGAGAAAGGTGTCTAGAGCCGGAGCAGGCTGGACTGGTGGGTGCCTAAGTGCCTGCCAAGGTAGATACGGTAGAATGATGAGAGTGTGAACGGGTGCTGCTTGATCAGGACAGAAGGGAAGGGGGGGGGGGGGGGGGGGCACTGGAAGGATGAAGTAGTTGATATTCTAAACGAAACTCAGGATCAAGAGGGAGTGGCAGCAGAAGAAGAAGAAGAGGAATCGAGTCAAGGCGAGTCGAGTCGAAGTGCGAGGCCGGGCTGAGGTATACTCCAAGATCGCCTTGTGAAAAAGGTGTCCGGGTGTGATGGGATGGATGGTCGCTGGAAGTGACAGTGACCAGGAAGTGACCGTCTTGGCTGTTGTTGAGGAGCAATCGACCGTCGTGGTAATACTTGGCCGTTGAGTGGCCATGCCACTGTCTTAAAAGGTACCTTTTGGAGTCATGTCACGGACGGCAAGCCCCCCCCACACCCACTTTGCCTGGTCAGCCACATGTACCTGCCGGGTTCCATGCTTTCCCAGTCTTGGGTCATGAGCCGTGAACCATGAACCGTCACCGTCTGTCTGTTGCTCTTTCCCTCACCACTTCCACGAGGCATCGGCAGCAAGAGCCACGGAACCTTGCATTCACTCTCAAAGCAGGAAGGAGGTTGGGGTATGCTCTCCTTCCCAGTTCCCTGTTCGCACCACTGTCGTGGACGTCGCCGATCTGCTCACTTGGTGGCAGGTGCTTCCCTGTTGTTGACGATGCGCACGGAATGAGACCCTTCTTTTTTTTCTTCCTTCCTTCCTTCCGCCGTAGGTAAGGTACTGTACTATTGTGGACGGGCATGTTTGCGTGTGTGGATGTGTTCTGCTTGGGCTGTCGCTGCTTGCTTCTCACCGCACCCCCAGCACCTTGAATGCTTTCCTTCCTCTTCCTGTCTTGCCCCCTTCAGGGGTAGTGACGCACTCACGCCAGTAGTGCTTTCATCCGTGCTTTGCTTCACCAATGCATTGAGGCAGTTGGTCGCATCAGACATCAGCTATCGCCACGAGACTTTGCTTCTTCCTCCCCTCCATCCAGCCGCCTTGCTGCTTTGCGCCTTCGCTGCCTGGCCGCCCTGCACCCCTCTGGTCCGGAGGGACAGGAGGGTTTACACAGGCAGCGCCCATTCGAGTGCCTATGACTCTCCCCGACGGAACCTTATCGCCCAACCGCATACCGCAAACGAGACGAGCTGCGCGAGCCTGTGGCGAGTCGAGGGGCTCTTCTTCGTCGAGACGGCGTCTCGATTACACCTCCATCACCACACCTAGTGAGGCCAACCGCCAGGCTAGTCCACTCATCCACCGGCCGGCCTGTGATCAGCAAATGTTGCTGGGAAACCTGAAGACCAAATCGTTCTTGACACTCTTGCTTGCCTGCGATCAGTCCCGTCTCCGGCACTACGCTGGCTGGGCTGGCGGCTGTTATGGAGCCAGCTCTGTGACTGGCACGATCTACAAACAACTGCCTTGTCTCTGTACAGCGACACATGAGTGCGACGCGGCAGGTCGGGGTGCCTCTGACAGCTCAAAGGCGGACTGGCCATGTTCACGACGCCTACGATGAGGCAAATGATCTCACCAAAGCTCATGACCGCAAGTCATGCTCGCCTCCAACTGCTCGTTAAGGATCCATGGGCAACCCAGCCGGGTTTTGATGCGTTACATCGAAGCCCAGAGCACAATGCCGGACGCTGTGGTCGTTTCCGCCAAAGACTTGGCTGTGACTGTCGGGTTCTGTTCCGACGCGTTTGACCTCGCTGTCGTCTGCCCACCTCAGAAATGCGTGGTCTCGAGGTAAACTGCCCGAAATTGGCTGGTTCGTTCTCCTGACCCGGTGCTAGACTTGATACATTCAGATCTACCGTTTTTAAGGAGAGGGAAATGCCCCAGTCCTGAGAAGTGTGTCTTGGCATGCACCAAATACTCTTGTAATCTTTGTCAATGCGTAGCCCAGCCGTTGAGAAAGCCCACGATACCTGCCGTAAGTAGCAACCGGAATGGATCACTCTGCTCCTACTCCTTGATTCGATCAACGGCAACTCTTCGCCAGATCTTCTCTCCAGCGATGAATAGATTTTGAGCAAGGCATAATAGCTCCCTCATGCAAGACACGTTCCGTCTAGGATGTAATCTTGCACCCGAAGCACTACGATGCGATCAAACTGCTCTGAGCTTTGGCATTTGACACTTGAATCTCTTAGGTCCACCACACTGCAAAGCATCTATGTGCTCCATGAACGCGCATGGATTAGCGTCGCCATGGACCTCACAACGAATGCTGTTGAGCAGGGGCTGGAAGAGGGGGGGCAGATTCGACCGCCCACTGGTGCAAGCTAATGAGAGAGGCTGCCGCTGTACCGCACTTGACTCATGCGGGACTGTTAGCGTCTTGAGTACCACACCACCCGTCCATTACAGCCATGTTTGCGGCGACAGGTGCTGCAGCTCTTCTTCGCTGCCAGCAACACCGAGCTTTTACCCAGGAATTCATGAGTTGGTGGTGACGTCTCGAACCGTTGCCTTGAGGCTGCTGTGAGTCATGGTAACGCAACCCGAGCCCTGGCGTAGCATGGTGGGCTGCCACGATGACCATCGCCGCACATGCAAGACCGCCCAAGCCAGAGGATGAGTAGGACGGTCAGGCAGCCGAGTAGACGTCCTTTTGTCGTTGTGTTTGGCAGAAAATTGTAGCGCGGCAGAAACATACGCTACCAACAGAGTGGGAGTGGTTTGACAGTGGGTGCAGAGACAGCCTGGAGGAGTGCTGCACGTTGCGTGTCCACCGAGGCGTCTGCGCTGCAACAAATGGCAACACTCAGAATTCCGGGAAGCGTCTCGGCGTGGGGTCATGGCTGGAGCATCCATGCTCAAGTTCTTGAGCAGAAGCCCCCTCGAATCCTCATGTTAGCGCCCGAATGAGTTCAGGCCGTATTTCCTCGGGATGGATTGCTTCTGCCTGGGCGTATTCGTGAACTGAATATGCGAGGGGCACATGTAAGTCCCATTGCGAAAGGCGGTGAGGATGACGGATGGGCTGGTCCAGGCTGTCCGCTGTGAGATGCAATGCAGTACCCGCATCGCATGCACACAGTGACAGAACGGATCAAGGGTCCCGAAGCCATGCGCAACAAATCATGTCCACATGTGCATCTCTACCGCCCAAACCGCCACACACCCACTCGGTCTCTCACTGATGGAGCTTCGACCACAAAGGGCTGACGGGCTATGCAGCTTCAGAAGTTGGCCTAGGCCATTTCCAGTGAGAGGGCGCGATGGCAGCAAGGCATACATATGCCTTGAGCTCAATGTCTGGACAACGGTTGCTTGCCAAGACCGTGTCCAGTAAGCTACGGGTCGGTGGCTCGACAAAATCTAGTAGAGAGAGTTGCGAATCCCAACCGCTGGGCTGTTGACTCGCGAGCTATACTTGCAGACGACATGACATCGTACATGCATGGTACTATCGGGCCTCAACCTTGACCTGTGTGCACCGAGTCCGCTCCGTTCATGATCTCATCAGAGGCCATTCCCTCTCCATCGGCTTCATTTGCTGCACATTATCGGCAGCAAAGATGCTAAGATCAACAAGCAATGATGGACAGACATTACGACAATCAGTCGTTTGGACCGCGTCGGCAATATGCAAGAGGCACCAGTTGACTTGGGGGGCATCATCTGGGGCCCAGGAGGTGTGATCAGCGGCCGGCATATTGCAATACATCACGGTGGAGACCTTGTCGGCGCCGTCACCAAGCGACCAACCCTTTCAGATCGATCTGGCGATGGCTTCCTGATCTCAACCGACTTGGAGCAAGTATGTTGACATCACTAACCCACTCTTTTGTGGGCGGCTCAGGTGGATTCAGAAGCCTCCATCCCGGAAGATCTTTGCTCGCCTTGGCAGGCACATGTGAGACGTTCGTGTCGCCTGGGCCATGTTCACGGCCGGACGACTTCCTGAGCGCTTTCCAGGTGGCTTGCCAGTTCGACCATGGATTGACCGAGATCGATACGGTAGCCATTTGCACCTGGAAATTGGTGGCAAGGTAGTTGTGCCTTGGTCGAACGAGTGCTTTCCCTTTAGCGGGGCTCGCCAGTGGTGACACAAGATTGGTCCGGATGGCTGGGGCTGCCAACTCGGCATAGCCTCCCGGGCCCCGGCTGGCCGGGAGCTTGCACACCACTGGTTTCTGGATTCAGATTCTCGGAGGGGGCAGTGGGAGCCAAGGAAACAGCCCAAAATGAGAGCACGGCAGGTAGACAAGCCTCCCGTCGGTCGGCGAGCCTGTGACAGGACAATTGGTCACGCCGCCCACCTGAGCGTTGTACGTAAGGCGACACGGTCGTTCCTGGATCCTCGCGAGGTGGCGCCGCCGATGACGCCGAGGCCGAGCCCGGCCTGACTCGGCTGACGATGGTTGGTGAAAGCGGCACCGGGAATACCCCAGTTATGGAAATGTGCTCCCGCAGCGCGTGGCATTGTCTCCATCGTCTTCTGGGTGTCGAGGTCTTTTTAGCTTCGGCATACAATGTCGCCTCAGATGTCAGGCTCGAGCACAGACCATGGATGGAGCCTCCTTGGCTGAGGCGGCTCTGCCTAGAAGGGAAGCCCAGCGGCGAATGTCTGGGCAGAAAAAGGACTGCCACATGGACGACGCGACGCTACGGCAAGCACGGAGAATGCCGCCTACGCGGCAGACAAACGAACGGGAACGACAAGGCCACATCAAAGCTGCAGGTGGGTGCAGTCGGTGCAATTTGCGTTGCAGACTTGAGCGGATCTGAGGGACCCCTAGGCACACGACGAGAGAGGGGCCACCGACAAAAAAAAAGAAATTCCGTCAACAGGCAGCGCAGAGCCGGCGGAGCAAAAGCCCCAGCTGGTTTCAACTATCGGATGGGGGCTCAAAGTGGCAAGTGCCGTAGCGAAGTGAGTCGAACCTCGTCTCGCATCGAATGGGCGGAGATGTCGAGCCTCGGTGGTGGCCCTTTTGGCCGTCGTTTTGGGCATGTCAGATGCTGTGGCCGGGCCCTCGGCAATCTAGGAACACATTGACGATAGAGAACCATGGCAGTGGTTCGGGTGATGGTCTGGCCCTGCCCTGTGACAGGCTGGCTGGCGAGACCAAACAGCGGCGGGCTGGCGGGTTGGCGGACTAGGGGAGTCACGCTGGGTGCCGAATGGGGCTTGGTCTCCGGAGCAGCAGCACTGCAGGACCCTGAAATCAGCACAGCAGTGTCAAGTGTCAACGAGTGGCGGACACGAGCCGAGCGAGTGCTCTGTTGAGCTCGGCCGCTACGACTGCGCTACAAATGTGCGTCGCGCACAGGGATCGTGGAAGGGTTCCAGAAGAGGAAGGATGATCGCTGGGACCGCTCACACAGGGACAACATTCGTGTCAACAACAACAATGCCCCTCTTCGTGTCTTTGTTGCTCTGCTCGGACCGGCCCCGTCTCTTGGACTCGTTTGCAGAGGGCAAAAAAGGGTCCTATTGTGGTTCTCGTGCTGGACCGTGAGGCACAATGTGGGCGGGCGGCCAAGGGCGAGGCGGACGAGGCGCATGAAAGACCCTGAATTTCGGAAATGCAACCAAGCGGGACGGATCTTCATGAGGCTCACCGCCCGGAGCGCAGGATCGTCGTCAGGACAGCCGAGCAGTTCCCCCTTGGAGGTAAGATCAGCCACGCCGCCGGTTAAAATCGAGCATATTGTACTGGGCTGATCGTGTTCATCACGGAGGGGGCGCTTAACGTTGAGGACAAGTGTCGCCAGCAATATGAACTAGGTACTGTGGAAGATGGGGCCCTGCAATTCGGACAAGCTACACGCGATCTCCTGGATTAGGGCACTATATTGTTGGGCATTACATGGGCGTGCGTGCATTGGCGGCGTGGGGGGGGGGGGGGGGGGGGGGGGTGGCGCCGCCTGGGAGCATCCACGGAACAAGGTGTTTGGGGTGAACGGATTTTACCCCGTCGTCCTCGCTGGAGGGGTCACAGGACAGACTTGGCATGTGAGGGACGACTCGAGGCAGGAGCGAAAAGGAGACGAGATGAGAGATCGTCTCGTGTTTCCGAGGCAAGCCAGTCCCCCGGACGGAGCGGAGGGCAAGCTGAGACCTGGGCGACGCAAGTGTCGAGACCCTGAATCTCATTCCCGGGGCTCAGAGACATCTGACCACCCAATCTGGTGTGCGGGTGCTGCTTCCTTACCAGTAACAGCAAAGACGGCTGCGGTCCTATCGAAGAGGTTGTCCAGTCCAAATTCGATCATGGTGTTGTCAACGACGAGCTGGAGTCGAGCCGCCACCCGCACGTATTTGCCATGACACTTTTCGACACATGCAGGTACGAAGACGCCATAAAATTGTCCTCTGCCCAGGCTGGAGACGCTCCGGATGGGGTCAAGGAAACAGTGTCGGAGATTTTAGGACAACTGTCAGCAATGCCTGAGTCAGATACCTAGCAACGGGAGAGGCAATGGTTTTCCTTGGGTCTCGGTCGCACATTTCGCATTGGGGATGCACACGATCTGAAAAGAATCGTGCCATGGCAGAAAATGGTTAGCGAGGGCGGAGATGCATCGATCGTGGCAGGGCTGATGGCTGGTGGTGTGGCTGTCGCTTGTGTCGAGTCGAGGCCGGTCTTTTTTTGTTTTCCCCCTTGGCTGGGCACGTGAGCAGGTCCTGCGGGTGGTGCGCGTACCATGTTGCATGTGTACTGACTGGGTGAGGTGGGCAGGCTTGGAGTGAGCTGAGGCTCGAGGTGCACACGCAGTGGTTGGCGGTGGTTGTGTCGGGATCTGAACGGGTGGGCTTCGCTGTTCGGCGTATCGCCAGCAAACGGCGAAATGCGGGTTGCAAGCGGCGGGCATCAGATGACCTTGGGCGCCTTCTTCGACGGTTTCGGGGTCTCCCGGACTGCGTGCTGCTGATTCAGCCAAATAGGCAGCGAGGAGCCAATGAGAGGGGAGGTCGGATGTTTCTCGGGGTCCAAGACGTGAATTTTGTCGTTACGTCAGTCTCCCGTCGTGCCTGCCCTGATGATGATCGATGACACCACTTTCCGCTGCCGCCTGCCGAGACTGAGCTGTTGCTGGAGCTTCAATCGCCGTACGTGATTTTCGTCCTCTGCTCGCCTGGTGCACACGGTTTCTCCCATCCCTTTCCCTGTTGCCGTGCACACGATTCCTGCAGCTTGAATAAAAGGGTCTTGGATCTTTTCGACTCCCCTATCTCTAGTACGATCGCATCACATCATCCATTGACGGAGAGTCACACTCTTGATCTCATCTCGAACCACTCTTTGGATCCATCCTCTCACCGTTGGACATTTTGCCTGCCAGTTGAGCCGTCTGCTCTCCCGACATAGACCACCATCACAAACACACAAACACCCAAACACAATGAAGGTCCTCAGCCAGGAAGAAGAGAGGGCGCACTACAACGTCGTGCTCAAGGGCGGCGCCATAGGCGGCACCCTCGGCCTCGTCGGCGGCCTCGCAGGCACCATGTTCGCCTCGCGACGCTACCCCGCGTTCCGCGCCCTGACGCTCCCGTTCCGCACCTTCCTCGTCACGTCGACGGCGACCTTTGGCGCCATTGTCAACGCCGACCGCGAGTCGATCAAGTTCGCCCACGCCAAGGACCCCATGTACGGCTACCAGGACGCGTCGCAGCGCGCGCGCGAGCTGGCGCACCAGAACGAGAGCGCCCAGGACGCCTTTATGCGCTGGGGGCGCACGAACCGCTACGGCATCGTCTTCGGCTCGTGGATCGCCTCCATGGCCGCCGCCATGGCCATTGTCAACCGCCAAAAGTACCTCACGGGCGCCCAGCGCCTCGTCCAGGCCCGCGTCTACGCCCAGGCCCTCACCGTCGCCGTCCTCGTCGTCACGGCCGTGTTTGAGATGAACGACGCCAAGAGGGGCGAGGGCCGCTGGGAGACGGTCATGGTCCTCGACCCCGACGACCCCGAGCACAAGCACCTCATTGAGAAGAAGGTCCACAAGGAGGAGTATGAGGGCCAGGACCTGTGGAAGGACATGGTCGCTGCCGAGGAGAAGAGGATCAAGGACCGCGAGAGCACAAAGGTCCCGCAGAAGCAGTGAGCGTGCCGTCTTTTTGCGGAGCGATCGATCGAAATGCAGCGAGGACCTTGTCTGGAGGCGTTGGGCTGGGATCGGGGAGATAGAGGCATGATTGATGCCCATTTTTTATTCCTTGTTTTATAATGGCGTTTGGAGTGCTCTACAGATTACAGAGCGTGTACGAGTTGCGTGGTGATGGAAGCGAAAAAAAAAGGTCAAAGTCATCATGGGTCAAAATCATAATGGAACTCATCATACCTCCCGCTACTCTTTGCTTTTGCATCTGACGCTATATCGTGTAACACATTGAACTTGGATCCCTCCACCCATGGCGCAACAAAATGGTACATCAAAGAGTCCGCCTTCCCATCTAAAGCCAACGCTGGGGGGGCCATCCGACCATCCGACACCGAGATCAACGCTGCACTACGTGAAAGGCATGAAGAAAGAACTATGAGCCATGGAAAAAAAAAAACGCAAAGCCTGCATCTGGCCACCGAGGAACGGCTGAACTACACCTCAATGGTAAAGTGGCTGATCTGCGAGTAATACGCATGCACCGCCAGCTCCAGGATCCAGACGTCGCCAAAGACCTCGCTGCCGTCGAAGCCCCCAATGGTGAAGAGGCGACTGTCGTAGAGGACGGTGCCGTGGTAGCCGCGGCCGCTCGGCGGCAGGCCGTAGACGCGGCGGCGGTCCCAGGACATGGTGACGAGGTTGAGGAGCAGCACGTCGTTGGCGTACTCGTTGCCGTCGTGGCCGCCAATGATGAAGAGGTAGGAGCCGACGAGGGTGGCCGTGTGGGACAGGCGGCGGTAGGTGACGGGTATGTCGACGAGGCGCCAGGCCTGGGCGTCGACGTCGTAGACCCAGACGTCGTTGAAGCACTCGCCGCCGTCGGAGCCGCCGTAGATGATGAGCTTGCTGCCGACCATGTTGGCCGTGTGGTAGCCGCGGGCCTTGGGGCGGGGCGGGGGCGCCGACGCCGGCTTGTCCTTGTCGGGGGCTCGACACGAGGCGCCACGACATCTTGTTGACGTCGCTGACGTTCGAGACGTCTATATGCGTTGTAGGGCGCG
>NW_009276944.1:460672-463867 GCF_000150675.1 Verticillium dahliae VdLs.17
GCAGGGGCACGGGTATGTCGCTCCACGACGTGGGGGGGCAGACCAGTAGAAAGGCGTCGGCGTCGAAGACGTAGAGCTCGTTGAAGCAGGCGCGCGAGTCGCAGCCGCCAAAGACGAAAATGTTGGAGCCCTACGAGGGTGGTCGTGTGCGCCCGCAGCGACGTGTGCGGAGCGCCCGAGACGGGGGCGCGAGACCAGTACATGCCCGAGGCGGGCGCTGGGGGCACATCGGGCGCCGTTTTGGGGTCCTGCAGAGGGGGGAAGGCCGTGAACTGGCCGCGCTGCGGAGGCGCCCGCGTGTGCGAGTGGACGCTGCTCGAGTGTACGGTGCTCGCGGTACGAGACGGTGTCGGGCCGGGTGTTGGCCTTCCGGCTATTGCTGACGTAGACCGCAACGCCATCGGGCGGCGGGAGTCTCTGTCGCGAGCATCAGCGCTCGTGGGAGCGGATTCGGCCTCGGTGGCATGTTTGCCGGGGGGCATGGACGGTGGGGGTTTCGGCGCGAGGGACGAGGTGCTTGTCGACGAGAGGGGTGTTTTGGGTGGCTTGGACGAGCTGTGGAGAGACGCTTGGGAGGCGGATTGGGAGCGTTGTCGAATGGATAACTCGGAAGGCTTTCGTCTGCGGTCCTGGCTCTTGGTGGACAGGTGACCAGGGGTGTGGCTTCGGGGGACAGCAGGGCGCTCGGGGACGTCGTCGTCGTCCTCTTCGTCCTGGTCGTCATCGTCTTCTTCGGTCCTCCGTTTGTCTTTCCTGTGCGAACGTGACTCGGTGGTCGTTGAGGGAGCCGTGATCTTTTGGGATCGCACGGCTTTGGAACGGTGCGCTGGAGACTTGGGGTTCTTGGTGTCGAAAGACCTGGTGGCCGAATCAGCCATGGCTCTGGCGTGGTATGGTCATTGCCCTCGGGTGGTGATGGGGGCCCTGCGAGGGGTAGGCCGAGTGGAGGGGGGGAGGGGGGAAGGAAGAAGCTCGTCTTCGTGATGGAGGTCAAAGGGGAAGAGGGAGGCTTGGGAGGTTGCTGAGAGTTGGGAATCCCCCCACTTGAGATTTGGCTGGGCGTTGGGCCGCCCTCGCCCTCACTGCGCCCGCCCGCCCGCCCGCCCCTGGACTGGCCTCGATGACATGCTGTAGCTCGCCGTGTCTCGTGTCTCGGCTGGTCCTGCCAAGTGCGGGCCCTTGCATTGGCTGTCAGGTTGATTTTCGTTAATTGGTGTACTTCAATTGGACAAAATTCGTGATTGGTCAATATTCGCTCACTGGTGAGCCTCGTGAGAATTGTGCATAGGTACCTACCTACCTCTACTTCAGCTAAGGTACCTATTTTGTATTGAGGTACTCCTGAAGGTACTAGGTACTCCGAACGAGCGACGCTACATACAGATGGACGAGAGGACCCTGACGAGCCTGACGAGGCCAGAGCCAGATAGTCCCCAGCAAGAGGTAAACAGCATTGCCGTCGCCGGTGGCATAAGCTCAAAACCTTGTTCCCGAGCACAAATTTCAATATATAACGAACCTTTCATCTGGCATGAGAATTGGCAATGGGCTACCGACATGGAAATCATGTTCTGGTGACACAGGATATCACGTTGGATGGTGGCCGCCTCACTATCACCACCACCCTGCTCCTGGACCCAATACAATATGGCCGCATTCTCCAAAAACAGGATGCCGACGGTAGAAGAAGCCTATCCCGCGGCTGCATTATCCCAAGGAACGAGATTATCCCCAGGGATTTCGTCTGTACAGGGCCATGCCGCCAAGGCTCGGAAGAGGCTGCACCGATTACTCCAAACCTTGGTGCTCCACGTCACGGAAGCCTACGACAATGCCGGCCGCGACGACGGCAAGAGGCGAGCCAAGATACGCAGGTCGCGGGGAACACGCAGGCCGACGCGGTGGCGCGGGCCGCGAGGGCGAGGCTGCGCGGGCGACGTCGGGGGACGGCGGGTAACGGGTGTGGGAGGTGGACGTCGAGATCCGGGACAACGACCTGGCGGCGCACAGAGCCGTCGAGCGAGGGTTGCGGCGTCTTGGTTCCTTTGCGACGTGAGTCCTTTGCGACGTGGGGCAAATCAATGCGACGATATACATGTGCACAGATTTCAAGGCACGTAGACATGTGGTTTCATTCGCATGTGCCCCAGAAGCTTCGGGACGGACCCATGTCCCTCGGACCGCTATGCCATCAATCATCGATACCACGCCACTCGCCCTCGCCGCCAGCCTTCTTCTGCTGCTTCTTCCGCAGCTTGCTGCCCTCGATGGCGCCCTTGCGATTGTTCTCCCTGCGTCGCTCCCAGCCGCTCTGCGACGTGATCATGGCCCCCGCGCCGCCCGTGCGCCTCGACTCGACACCCCTCTCCTTGAGCTTCTTGCGGTCGTCCTTGCTGACGTCGGGCAGGGCGTCCAGGAGCCACTTTTGCACGCCGGCGGCGTCGCCCGTCTTGCCGGCCTGCTTCTCGCTCACGGCGATGACGTTGGCGACCGTCTTGACAAAGGCTATGTCGTCCTTTGTGTAAAAGGTCACGGCGACGCCGCCCTCGCGGCCGGCGCGGCCCGTGCGGCCGGCGCGGTGCACGTAGGCGGCCGTCGAACCGGGAATGTCGTAGTTGATGATGCCGTTGACGCCGGCAAAGTCGACGCCGCGGGCGAGCACGTCGGTCGTGATGAGGACCCAGACCTCGCCGGCGCGGAAGCGGCGCATGATGCCGGCGCGCGCCGCGTCGGTGAGGCCGCTGTGGAGGGCGGCGATGCGGGCGGGGCCGCCGGCGGCGAGGGGAATGTCGTACTTGAGCTCCTCGGCGAGGGCCGACGCGCGCTCGATGGTCTGCGTGAAGACGATGAAGGGAGGGCGCAGCGGCGGGCCGGCCTCGTCGCCTGAGGTGGGGTGGAGGAGCTGGCGGAGGCCGAGGAGCTTGCCCTGCTCCGAGGCCGTGTAGATGAGCTTGTGGGTGATGTTGGGCACGGCCGTGTCCTTGAGGCCGACGACGAGGCGGATCAGGGGGCTCGTTGATGCCTTGGCGGCGAGCATGTCGGTGACGAGCGTCTCAATGTTGGAGCCCATGGTGGCGGACCAGAAGGAGATGCGCAGGTCTGGGTTGGTGCAGGCCGACCAGACGCCAGTCGTGGCATCGCGGAAGAGGGGTTCCAGCATGACGTCTGCCTCGTCTAGTTCAGGCACCTTACACA
>NW_009276944.1:464172-516708 GCF_000150675.1 Verticillium dahliae VdLs.17
GGCCTTTTCCACCTCGTCATGCGGCAGGACGCAGATCCTTCCTCATGCCCGCAATCTTGATGCCAGTGCCGAGGGCGAGCTTGCGGCCCTCATTGACAATCTGGAAGACAAGCTCCCTCGTCGGCGCGACAACGACGGCCTGCAGCTCGTGCTCGGGCTCGCCATTTTCTCCCAGCGCCGCTCGCTTCCGCAGGATGCCATCAAGGGCCGGGATCAAGAAGCTGATGGTCTTGCCGCTCCCCGTCGGCGCCACGGCCAGGAAATTGACCCCCTTGGCGCTGTCCCCGATCTCCTTCCTCTCGGGGACCTTGCCAAAGGCCAGCTTCGGGCGCAGCAGGATGGGCAGGCTGGCCAGCTGGACCTCGGTCGGGACCTTGTAGGCCTCCTGCTGCAGGTTCTGGGCCAGCCTCGGGGCGATGGCGTAGACGGTCTCGAGGGCGCGGAACGAGGTCAGGGGCTGGGTGTGCAGCTGCAGCGGCTCATCCTTGACCTCGACGGCGACCGTCTTCTTCTTCTTCTTGCTCTTGGTCACTTTGGGCTCCTTGCTGCGACGGCTCGACAGCAGGGTCAGCTTGAGGCGGTGGGAGCGCAGGATCTGGCGGCACTCGTCGTCGCTGAGCAGCTTGGCGGCCTTGAGGGGCGAGGCTTGCACCGCTGCAGGCTTGACGGGTTCGGGTGTGGCGGCGACATGGCTGTCGTCTGCGGCGGGGTCTGGCTTGGAGGCGAAGAAGTCGACGTCGGGCAGGTCGGTGTCGGTGTCGTGGTCGGCCTCGGGCTCTGGGTCGACGTCGTGCTTGGAGCGCTTCCTCTTGCTGCCCCGCGCTGGCGCCGCAGGTACGGGATCGTGGAAGAGCTGGGGGTTCGTGCGGTTGCCGGCGGAGGGGAGGTTGGCGGTGGAGGTGCCTGGGGGGTTGGTGCCCTTGGGGGCCTGCTTGATGCCGCGCGAGAGCACTTTGAGGATGTCCATGGTCGATTGGGTTGGTGGACAGTAAGGTGGTCTCAACTTGTCAAGATGTAGACGGGGAGATTTTTTTCTTCTTCTTCGACAAGGGCAGCCCAGTCCAAGACGCCGGCCTTGCACTGTGGGGCGACAGCTGGCTGTGGGGAGATCGGTACGTACCTAGGTCCCTAGGCCTATGCATGGCTAAGGTACCTATGGTAAGGTAGACTGAAGATGACCACCTACTTGGGTACCTACTTGGGTACCTACTCTAGCAGGAGGCTGTGGTAGTTCTGGCAATACGTTCTTTTCCTCAACCGTTTGCCAGATACCTCGTATCTCACCACGAATGTGCCTGAATGTACGCGATGAGGCTCTCTGCCGTTACCAAAACCATTCACCATTGGCTTCAAAAGCTCCTCGAAGCCGCTGCACATGCATTAAGCCTACGGAGACCAGTAGGCAGATTGAATCAATTTGATCATCTTGATGTTGCCCATTGCTTCTTCCGGTTGACTATTCTTCTCGTGTGGCTCCAAGTGATCGGTTCCTTCTCCTTGGCACCTTTGGGAGATCCCCTGGCAGAGAAGGGCAACTCGAGACAGCTAAAAGCCCTTGAAAGCAATAATTATGTAGAAACATGTTCGAAGAATTCATCGCTTCTCGGGACGACCGTTCGTCTGTAAGCGACACCTTGATCAGGTGCTGCGAGAACAGGTGGGTGCCTTTTAAGGTACGTGATGTTGTCAGGGCAACAGCACCGCACGCTCGACCCCACACCCAATATCCAACATGGACGTGGGATGCAGGCATTCTTGACAACCCCCAGCCGCCACCAAACATTCCATCCTCAAACTCCAACAGAGCGCGCCGCAGCATCTCGTACCCGTCCCAGAGACTCTGCAGCCGTCTTCATTCACTATTGTCACTATCGTCCACCCAGAACACCAGAACACCACCATGGCTTCCAAACGGGAGCCGCCCTCGCGCATCGCGTCGGCATCGTCCCTCCGCTCCGCCACCGGGACCAGCCTCACGAGGACCCGACAGCCGGCACGAACATCAATGCGACCCCCGCTGTCGTCCTCCCGCTTCAACCGCGACGGCGCCGTCTCGCCAGCCGGGTCCGTGGCCTCCGTGGCCACGACGACCACCAAACGCAAGGAGCGCGACTACGACACCGACACGGGCGGCGGCGACCACGGCGAGGAGACCAACATCCAGGTCGTCGTGCGCTGTCGCGGCCGCAACGAGCGCGAGGTCAGGGAGAACAGCACCGTCGTCGTGTCGGCCGACGCCGCCAAGGGCAAGGACGTCAACCTGTCCATGGGACCCAACGCCCTGAGCAACAAGACGTACAACTTTGACCGCGCCTTTTCGCCGGCTGCCGACCAGAGCATGGTCTTTGACGATGTTGTCAGGCCCATTCTCGACGAGGTGCGTCTTGTTTTTCTCTTGTCTCTTCTTGCACACTAGCTCCCTGACACGCGCACCCCCCTCTTCTCTTCTTGCACACTAGCTCCCCCTCCCTGACACGCGCAGATGCTCGCCGGCTTCAACTGCACAATCTTCGCCTACGGCCAGACCGGCACCGGCAAGACCTACACCATGTCCGGCGACATGACCGAAACCATGGGCCTCCTCTCTGATGCCGCCGGTATCATCCCGAGAGCGCTGCAGGCTCTCTTCAACAAGCTCGACGCCGACGACTGCGAGAGCGCCGTCAAGTGCTCCTTCATCGAGCTGTACAACGAGGAGCTGCGCGATCTCATCGCCGTGGAAGAGGGCGCCAAGCTGAAAATCTTTGACGACACGTCACGCAAGGGCCACGCCACCACCATTGTCCAGGGCATGGAGGAGAAGCACATCAAGACGGCCGGCGAGGGCATCAAGGTCCTCCAGGACGGGAGCTTGAAGCGCCAGGTCGCCGCCACAAAGTGCAACGACCTCAGCAGCCGCAGCCACACCGTCTTCACCGTCACGGCCTACGTCAAGCGCAACAACGACGATGGCGCCGGCGACGACTACGTCAGCGCCGGCAAGCTGAACCTCGTCGACCTCGCCGGCAGCGAGAACATCCAGCGGTCCGGCGCCGAGAACAAGCGCGCCGCCGAGGCCGGCCTCATCAACAAGAGCCTCCTCACGCTGGGCCGCGTCATCAACGCCCTCGTCGACCGCAGCCAGCACATTCCCTACCGCGAGTCCAAGCTGACGCGCCTGCTGCAGGACTCGCTCGGCGGCCGCACCAAGACGTGCATCATCGCCACCGTCTCGCCCGCCAAGAGCAACCTCGAGGAGACCATCTCCACCCTCGACTACGCCTTCCGCGCCAAGAACATCCGCAACAAGCCCCAGGTCAACCCGCTGCTCAACAAGAAGAAGCTGCTGCGCGAGTTCCAGACGGAGATTGAGAAGCTCAAGAGCGAGCTCATCACGACGCGCCAGCGCAACGGCGTCTACCTCTCCAACGAGTCGTACGAGGAGATGACGGCCCAGAGCGAGTCGCGACGCATCGTGCTCGAGGAGCAGGCCGCCAAGATGGAGACGCTCGAGATGAACCTCAAGAACAAGGTCCACGAGCTGCTGTCGCTGACCTCCAACTTTATGGGGCTCAAGAAGGACCACGAGGGCACCAAGGCCCAGCTCGACGACACGAGGGACGTGCTCGACCAGACGGAGCTCGTCCTCGACGCCACGCGCCGGTCGCTCGCCGACGAGACGCACCTGCGCAAGGCCCACCAGGAGACGGAGGGCAGGCTCGCCGAGGTCGGCGGCCGTCTCATCTCGACCCTCCAAAAGACGGTCGGCGACGTCGACCGCCTGCGCGCCAAGAACAAGCGCAAGTCGGACCTGCAGTCGATCAACCGCGGCGCCTGGGGCATGGCGCAGGGCCACGTCGTCGACATCACCTCGCTCGTGGAGCAGCGCGTGGCGCTCTTGCGCGACGAGCAGCAGGCGCGCGTCTCGGGCATCGCCGACATGATGAAGGCCTTTGTGGCCGAGGAGCTGGACAAGCTGACCTCGACCGAGAGCTTCCTCGAGGGCCACCTGCAGGAGTTTGCCGAGTCGAGGGAGGAGCTGCTCGGCGAGCAGAAAGGATCCAAGGAAGAGATGGACAACGTGCTCGAGGAGATCAAGACGGTGCGCGATACCGTCAAGGACCAAGTCGGCGAGAGTCTACAGTCCATCGCCGCGGCGGCCGACAAGATTGCGGCCGACGTGCTCAGCGAGCTCGGCACCTTCCACAACCAGGCATGTTCTCCCCCCTCCATCCGACAGTCCATCTCTTCAAGGTGGCTGCTAACGTTCGAACCCAGCTGCACACATCGTACAGGTCTCTGGGCAAAGACCTGAAGACCATCTTCGACGACCTTGTCACGCACATCTCTGCCCAGCGCGCCGAGTCCCTGAGGCTGCGACAGCAACTCGAAGAGGCGACGAGGACCATCGCCGAGCAAAACGCCGCCAACGCCAGCCGCATGCAGGAGGTCATGGAAGGGGAACGCATACAGGCGGCCGTGGACCGACAGGACCTGCTCGCGCAGATGACATCCCTGATCAACGCGCAAGCCGAGGTGCAAGAGTCGCGACTCGCCGACAAGACGGCCGAGCTGCAGAGAAGCATCCTCGCGTCCAACACTACGCTCGAGAAGGATGTTGCCGCCTACGGAGAGGGTATGGACGCGTGGAACAGCAAGGAGGACGAGCTCCTGGAGACAGTCACCAACTCGAAGGAAGCCATGAAGACGAAGCTGAAGGAGGACTGGAACGTGCGTACCAGAGACGCAGCTCGCAGGAGCAGAAACAGCGCTAACATGGTGTCTAGGCCGCTGAAGAACACAGTTCATCCATCCAGGGCACCACCGAGTCGGTCAACGCCGAGACGATGCGCGTGGTTGACGAGCAGCTGGAGAACCTTGACGTGCAGATGAAAGCCTTGGACGACTTTGTCACCCACGCCCGCGACGAGAACGCCTCTCACCACGAGAAGCACGCAGAGTCTGTGCAGAAGCTTTCCGAGACTGTCGGACAGTCGTTCGAAGAGATCGCATCGCACTGCGCGACTACGTTTGACCGTGTCCAGGACTTGGGAAGCAAGCTGGAATCGCAGACCGAGGAGGCTAGACAAGGTCTCGCGCCCATCGGAGAAGACATCTGCCAGCCCCTGGCTGCGCTGCGGGACGAGATATCGACCACGGTCATCCAGGAGTACCAACCTACCGGCGACACCCCTATGAAGATGCACTACCACTTCCCGACCGATCTGCCCAAGACCAAGGCGCACGAGAAGCTTCTCAACGACCTGCACGGCGTCTCCGCCTCGCCCATCAAGTCCAGCACCATCCCCACCGTCTTCGCCGACGACGATGACGAGCCCGACCTCTCGGCTTCGTCGCCACGCCAGACGCGGGCCTCGACGATGCCGTCCATCGCGGAGACGGCCCCGACGAACCACACCTTCCCCTTCAGCATGAGCCTCCGCGAGGTGAACCCTAACCTGACGCAAACCAACCTGACGACGGCGGGCTCGATGCTGTTCGACCCGGCGGCCGGGGCCGCCGCCATGAAGGAGGCCGCCGCCGCCGCCGCTGACGGTGGCGACGCCGCGACCGGGCTGCTGCCCTTCAAGTACAGCACGTCGCGGCAGCAGAGCAAGATTGGCCGCAAGACGGTCGCGGGGCCGCTCGAGGGGCGGGAGAACGTGCCGCTGCCCGTCGCGGCGTTCTCGCAGAGCCTCGGGCCGCGGCGGAAGAGCCCGAGACTGAACTGAGCGTCTTTCGCCCTGCTTTTTTGTTGAGACAGCGAGGCGTTTTGGGGGTCTGGATATGCGTCACCTGCGGACCAAATATAGCCGGGTGCGCTTCGTGCTGGATATGGTCCCGGTCTGATTCACGGTCGAGGCACGATGGCACGTGAGGGTCTGTACTCTGTCGCTGGGTCGTGTCGTGGTGTAGGTTTTTACTGTACGCTTGATACCCTTCTTGTTCAATCGTTGGCTTTGTGGTATAATTCACTTTTATTTGATCGATTCTGCTGAACCTTGACCATGTGCTGCTACTTGGCCGGTGATTGTCACATGCATGATCAGATGAAGGTCACGTCATTGTGATGACGGCTGAGCTTCTGGAGATATCTGAAGCGGAAATTGGGGAGAATCGCATCAAGGATGGAGGAACGGGTTGAAGATGAGGGATGATCGACGCCCAGACTTACGACCCTCTGTGAGCAGCGTGTCAACGGCGCCCTTGGACGTCATCTCACACGACAGGCAACACACAGCAACACGCGCAGCCTCCATGGGTAGCCTTCAATGTTTATAAGAGAAGCTCTCTGCCCATGGCGCGAACTTTATCACCTGAATGACATTCTCTACAAATACATCTCGAGATCAGCATTTGATACCCCCCTCGCATGCAACCGCCAAAATGCCATCGCACCCCGACCTCACCTCATTCAAAGCCCTGTCCTTCGACAACTACGGCACGCTCGTGGATTACGAGTCCAGCCTCCGTCACCACCTGGCGCCCCTCCACGCTGCTCTGCCCCCCTCCCACGACCTCAAAGACACGGCCGCCCTGATGCGGCGCTTCAACGCCGCCTCCAACACCCTCGAGCACGACGAGCCCGCGCTGCCCGCCAACGAGCTCCTGGCCCGCACCTTCCGCGAGCTCGCCGCCGACCTCGACGTCGCCGACCAACTGACAGAGGCCGACTTTGCGGCGTGGCGCGCCATGGCCGGCGCCAGCGTGCCGTTCGGCGACACGGTGGCCGGCCTGCAGAAGCTCGCGCGCCGGTACAAGCTCTTCCTCCTGAGCAACGTCGACGAGCGCAACATTGCCGCGTCGGTCGGCGCCATGCGGCCGGTCGCGTTTGACGGCGTGTACACGGCCGAGCGGATCGGGAGCTACAAGCCTGCGCACGCCAACTTTCGGTACCTGTTTGAGCGGGCGGAGCGGGAGCACGGCGTCGGGTTTGCGAGGGGGGAGCTGCTGCATGTTGCGAGGAGTCTCAGGGCCGACCACGTGCCGGCGAAGGCGCTCGGGTTGCGCAGCGTCTGGATCGCGCGGGGCGGGGATACGAAGGAAGGGCAGGGCATCGGAGGGGATCCGGAAGGGTTGAAGGATGATGTGGCTTTTGAGTGGAAGTTTCAGACCATTGGCGAATTCGCGGATGAGGTTGAGAGGCAGTTTGCTGCCAAGGGAGAATGATCTTCCAGGCTCGTACGATTAGCTGAAAGCAACTTCATACCATGTCCTGTGTCGATGGTCGTGATGGAGGTCTCTGCCGTGAAACTCGCTGAGACTAGCCGTCAGCATGGTCTTTCGTCCCCCTATTCCGTTGACCCTTCTCTCGCCCGCCCTTTGACAGCCATCCCTGTCGAATCTTGATCGGCCTTAGGAACCCATCGACATGCACGGCACCGTCCATCTCCTCGTCGCTGCCCGGGTTCCCTGCCAAGGGCATTTGCATCGCGGGCGCCAGTTCCTTGGCTTTGCCCTTGCCCTGGGGAGCCACGGCCTCTGGTTCGTCTCCAGCAGCGAGCTCGGCGCCATGCATATGCCGCATGTGTGCCGTGAGGTTCTTTCTCGCCTTGAAGCTCCGTACATGGTACTTGCACGTCGTGATAGGACAGTAAAATGCGCCCTTTTGCGCCGTCGGCTGGTCGTGGATCAGCTTGAAGTGCTCTCGCAGTCCGCGCTTCGCACCGAACCCCTTCGTGTGCCGTTTGCAGTGCGTGATGGGGCAGTAGAAGAGGCCGTCGGGCGATGCCTGCACAGCGTTGAGGTCGATCTCGAGCTTGGGTCGCGCTGGTAACTCGACACCGCTGGAGTCATTGTCTTCGTCCGTCTGGCCGTTGCGTGATCTGCTCCTCGGCCCATCACCATCGCCATCCTCGTCAGAGTCTTGTGTGTCTGCACCTGCCGGGGCTCTCCCGGCACGCCTCTCCCTCGCTCTGCGGAGCTGTATAGCCTCGTATCTGAGCCTCCGCCTCGTCTCCTCGAGGTGTCTCTCCTCGTCTTCTTCCCCACTGTCTTTGGCTGCCGGCACCGGCTTACCCGGGTAACATGTCGTCGTTACATATCCCTCCTGTCCCTCAACAACCGTATGGAGCTCCATGCTCTGCCCAAAGAGATCCGCGCACCGTTGCGCCGCGCGTGCCACGACATCAGCATCGAACCCAGCCAGTGCGGCAGCTCCGAGCACGTCCCGCCAGTCGCGCAGACCCCACCTGTTGAGTCGACTGTCACGCCACATTCGATACGCACGAGACGTATCCGAGTCGCTATCACGAGACGAGGCCGAGACGGCACGCTTCGATGCCCGTCTCCTGCGCGGGGCAATGGGTCTGCCGCGGGGCGTCTTCTCCGAGGCTGATTCGTCATCTGCATCATCTTCCTCGTATGAAGAGGACGTCGATGAGGCTGGTGCCGGGCGTTTCTTGGTGTATCTGGCATTGGCTGCTCGCTTGGGAGGTGCCGCGACTTCTGTTTCGGCGTCCGAGATGACCGAGGACCTGTCGCTAGCAGAATCGTCCGTCTGGTCTCGGGCCACGACGCCGGCCATGCGCGCATTGTGCAGGGTCGTCAGGGTCGCGTCGAGCTGTGTGAGGATATGTCTTGCAGAGGGGCGGAGGAGTTCGTAGGAGAGGTCGTCATCTGCCGACATGACGGGCGCGTACAGCTTTTTGGCCTTGGTGGTCCGCGCCGGGACTTCATCCTCTGGCGGTTGCTGCTGCTGCTCCGCCTCGTCTTGCACGCCGTGCTCGTCTCCGTCCTGTGACTCGTCGCTGTCCTCGCTCTCGGCCTCTTCCCCTTCGGATGTGCCCTTCGTCAGAGGCTCGCCGTCCGCGTCATCAGAATGCGCATCCTCAGACTCGTCAGCAGAGTCCTCGTCAGAGTCCCGCCCAGCCTCCGACGGCTCGTCGCCTTGCCCCAACTTCCGCTCGCGGAACCTCTCCTTGGCAATCCGCAGCATCGACGCAGACACCTCCTCCTCCAAGTCCTTCCCCGGCCTCCACTCATCCTTGCGCCTCAGCGTGAACGCATCGTGCGCGTCACGCGTCTCCCGCAGCAGCTTCTCCCTCGGCAGAGCCTCAACAGGCAACGGCCACGCCGTCCACGCCTGCGGCGGACGCCAGTCGCCGAGGCCCATGCCCTCAGGCAGCGCGTCCTGGGAGCCCTATGCATGTCAGCGGGCTCTTCTTCCTCTGGCGTGCAGCCCTTCTCCGAACGAGACGAGTGCGAGGAGAGGGCGCGTTGCCTACTTGGGGCGGATTCCGCAGCATGGCGGCGTTGAAGAGGTGGATGGCGAGGTCCTGGTCGCGCACCTGCTCCATGTTCTGGTGCAGCAGGCGCTCTTCCTCGGTCATGTGCCGCCATGTCGAGAGGGGGCCGCGCCAGCGGTTGGGGCGCGTCTCGTAGAGTTCGTCAGAGGCGGTGGACCGGATCTCGTCCGTGTCGAGGTCCCAGTCGTCATCAGTTGCGACGGCCATGGTGGTTGGTTGCCGTGGGTGTGAGGTTGGTGGTTGCAGCTCGGTGAGGGAGGGACGAAGGTGAAGGTTGAGTCTGAAGTGGGGCACATGGTTTTCGGTGTGCTGAGGTGAGGCGAGGCAAGAACAAGGTGAGCAGGCCAGACCTTGGACGAGGTCATTACGCTTCACGGCACGCTTCATGGCACATCAACACTGAACTCAGGCATCAAAGTGAAAAGAATAACGCCTGGTATTAAACGCCCAACGTCTACCTGAGGAAAAGAAAAAAAGACTAAGCCCGCTTGCCTGCCTCCTTCTCGTGCTTTCTCCTCTTGGCCCGCAGCTTCTCCGCCTCGGCGCTCTTCTTGTTGTTGGTGTACATCATCTGCTCGTACAGCTTGCGCTTCTTCTTGGGCAGCATGCCCTTGGCCCGCTCGTGCTCCTCCTCCTCCTCGGCCGCCCTCTTGGCCAGCGCCTTGCGCGCCGCGTCCTTCTTCGCCTTGGCCGCCGACGTCGTCTTGGCCTTGACGCCGGCGCCCGTCAGCTCGGCCTCGAGCTCCAGCTGCCGCTGCGCCGCGTCGTCGTCGTCCTCCTCGTCGTGCTCGGCCTCGTCGTCGTCGTCAAAGCCGCCAAACGAGTCGTCGCCCACGGCGGCGTCCGCGTCGTCCTCCGACCCGGCAACGTCCATGTCGGGCGCCTCGAGGGCCATGGCGTCGAGCTGCTCGTCGTCCATCTCCTCGTCGCTGTCGGCGAGGACCTCGCCCTCGGTCTCCTGCTCCTCGAGCGGCACCGTCGGGTCGTACTGGCCCTGCACGGCGCGCACAAAGGGGCTCAGATGGGGCGGCAGCTGCGCGCCGGGCGCGTACAGATCCGGCCGCTTGAGCTCGGCGTCGTTGGCGCTGTCCCACACCCACTGCGGCTGGACGTACACCCTGCCGGGGATGCGCTGGTTGGCGCCCAGCTTCTGCGCCGTCTGGTTGTCCTCGGCCTGCGCCTCGACGGGTTCGCCGGCGATGATGGGGCGGTCCACAATCTGGTGCGTGATCGAGGGGTCGTGCTCGTCCGTGGTGTAGGCGCCCTCGCCGAGGACCGAGTCCCAGCCGATGCGCTTGCAGCCGAACGCGCGCAGGATGAACTCGAGGGGGCCGCGCGGCGTCTCCCTCGACAGGTAAAAGGTGCAGTGCGCGAAGAGCTTGCCGACGTCCGAGCTCGAGTAGCTGGGCTGCGGGAGAATGTCACCACCGGGGGCGGCGGGCTCAAACTTGTCGATGGCGTTGGTGTCAGCGGCTTCCGAGTTGTCGCTCGAGGCCTCGTCTGTGACATCGGCGGCGCCCTTGAGCTTCTTGACGACCTTGTTGACGGCCGCCTGGGTCTCGGGGTCGGGGTGGTGCTCTGTCGCCTCGCCTTCCGTGATCTGCTGCTGCTGCTGCTGCTGCTGCTGGGCTTGGTCCTCGTCGTCGTTGGCGAGGCCCTGGCCCTCGAGAATGAAGGCGCCGAGCTCACCCGACTGCTCGTCCTTGCTGAGGTCAAACTTGGGGGGGTACTTGAGGCCGACCGAGGTGTAGAGCCTGAAGTTGATGAAACCGAGCAGGGTCATGTAGAACTCGACAAAGGTGCCCATGATGCGGAAATCAATATCGCCGACAACGCGCTGGTTGAACTTGTAGGGAACGAGCCACA
Organism: Verticillium dahliae VdLs.17; assembly: GCF_000150675.1. Lineage (NCBI taxonomy): Eukaryota > Fungi > Ascomycota > Sordariomycetes > Glomerellales > Plectosphaerellaceae > Verticillium > Verticillium dahliae. The sequence continues at coordinate 475,266 of NW_009276944.1, forward strand.
GGACGTCCTCGCCCTGGATGTTGGCCTGGTAGTAGATGCCCTTGATGGAGAGGAAGGACTTGGTAAGGCTTTTGGAGACGATGAGGTAGTGCTGGAACTCGAGGCACAGACGCTCGCACCTGGCGATCATCTTGGCGGGGACGGTCGAGGTAGAGGGCAGGTTGGCGAAGAGGAACAGCATGGACAGGCAGTCGTCGAGGTCGCGCAGGGAGTCGATGAAGGTCGGGTAGCGCTCACGGATGACATGGTCGAGGGTGTAGCCGGGCTTGCCCGTCTTGTCGGTGCGCACAGCGTTTCCCTCGAGCCTCTTCGCATCGCCCACATCGCCACGACCGAGGGCCTTGGAAATCTTCTTCTCGAGGGCCTTCTGGTCGCGGAACTTCTGAATCAGAGGCTCGTGCAGCAGATACTGGATGTCCTTGGCGTAGTAAAAGGTGGTCGAGGGGGTCGAGGACTTGGAGACCTTCTTGCGGTTGCGAGGCTCGCGCGGGTAGATGCCCTTCCAGATGCAGAGCTTTCGGAAATCGGGCAGACTGAGCTGGAGCTTCTTGACAGCCTGGGTACGGGTCACGTAGTTCTTGGCCGCGCCGGCCTGGCCCTTCTTCTTGATTCTGCCCATGATCGATGGTCGTTCGGAGGCTGGATTGATTCGTGTGGGTAAGAAGAGGGGGGGGGGATGCCTGGTGAAGCTGAAGCTCTCCAGTTGTCCTGGCCTTTTTTTCCCGGCCTCCTCGAGGCGGGGCGCTTCTTTTTCTTCGACCGCCCAACTTTTTTTCCAATCGAGATTTTTCTGCCGCCCGTTTGGTGCCTGCGCCTGCAATTGCCTCCAGACCGCCTGGGACATCGCCCAGAAAGGCTTAGAGTGTCTTTTGGGGGCGAATGATTGGTCTGATAAGAATATTCATCACCAATGTGGGTCTCACATATTGTGCATGCACCTGGCGTTGGCTTGACATCTTCACGATCTCCATCTTCACCTGGAGTATCCCGATCTCGAAAGCTCGTGGAGGACAAGGCAGATATTTCTCGATCATACCGTGAACAATCATGAGATCTGACTCTAAGAATCGCTCCGATAGATCACAACCCGGGTCATGGGTCTAGAAGCTCGATGCCATCTCCTCCTTGACCTCAGTCAGCATGCCTCTCTCGGCCCTCCTCTGCGTACACCAAGCTCCAAGCTCCCCCCAAATCACCTCTTTCTCCCTCGGCCCCAGAGTCGCCGCAAGTCCGCTCGTGCTCGTCGCGACGAACACTCTGGCGCCCTCCCATGGCCCCCCTTCTTCGCCGTCCCTCACCACCCCCATGTTCTCGCCCTCCTGCCAGCCGTACTCGAACTCCCCCTTCTTCATGCCCCTGCCCTTCCTGACCCGGAAGACCGCTTCCCAGATGCCCTTGCCCACGATGCAGGCCACCTCTGGCCTCCACTTGGCAATCTTGGCCTCCAACACGGCAACGCCAGCGTCAAGTTCCGCGTTCCGTAGCTCAGCTCCGTTGCGGCTCGGGCGGGACACAATGTTAGTGAATCCGCACGCATACCGCTCTGGCAACGTCCGGTCTTCCGAGGCCGGCAGCAGGCGCGACGTGATGCCCGAGTGATGCAGAAGCTTCCAGAAGAGGTTCGAGGGGTGCGCGTAGGCATGGCCTGTCGAAGCTGTCTGGATGCCCGGGTTGAGGCCGATGAAGAGGATCAAGAGGTTGGGTGTAATGGCGTCAGGCAACGGGGGCAGGTGGGCATAGGTGGAGGGAGGCGCATAACGAGGCGTGGACCGCTTCCTTTTTGCGCCCTCAGAAGGCGACGTCTTACGTTTCGTCGGCCGTGACGGAGATGGTGATGGTGATGCCTGTAGCTTGGGCGCAGGCCTCAAGTTGCCTGTCTGCCCGAGAGTGGCGGCAACACGAACGCTGCGGCGGAGTGGTGAGACTGTGGATGACGGGACGTGGATGAAATTTTGCAGGCGCCCATTAAAGCTGGCGGGTTTGGCTTCAAGCATGTCTGTCGTGACCTCCTCGCTCTTGATTCCTTCGTTTTCGGTGCCCATGGCGGGGACGATCTGATGTCGAATACTGACGAGGCACCCCGCGGTTGTTGCCTGGCGGTGTATAGCGATAAATTCAAAGTTGAAAATTCTGTCCACGGGCAACCGTTCGGGTAGCTCTTGACCAACATCTCGTGGTCCAGCCTTGTAAGTGCCATTCGCGAGGCAGGCAAGTGGCGATAGCTCCCGCCTGTCACCTCTCTTGATGACTAAACAAACCTTGGACCCTGGATCGCTTCCGTCTTGGCCCCCAATCACGCACCGACCCCAGGCAGGCAAGGCAGGCAAGGCAGGTGGACCTTCGAAGAAGGCAAACCTCATTCTACTGCTAGTCAATGACATGGCAATTCGAGCTGTCGTTCATCATCTTTCCGCTGCCATCACAAAATTATTGATGATCACGGCGTTTTGATCATGCCGCACAAGCACCAACAACCGGCGGGCATGCCAGCGCTGCTCCGTGGTAAAGCATGCCGCTTTTCTTCAGCTGCGCCTCTCTCATCCCCCCTTAACATTTGGATGCCTGAGCCGTGCAACCGACCGACTGGGCGATGGCCGCAGCATGACTTGCTGGCAAGCTGCTCAGAGTCGCAGAATGATCAAGGTGCGCGTGCGGCACCGAAGAGCAATGTCTGCTCCGCCACCGCTACAACACCACTGTGACGACCTTGGCCATCAGACAGCACGAGCCGAACAGCTCATCCCGGCCCACAACACGCCCGATGCAGTCTGTTGGTCCCTGGACTTGGGGTTCGAGATAACCTACTGCTGGGGTCGACGTACTCTATGGAGTCACGGACTTCAGAAGCCAAGAGTTTATGAGCGTGCTCCGCCACAATCCCAAGTTCGCGGGCAGGCTACTTGACCAATGATACCCCTGCTGGCTCACCAACCCCCGCCCCTCAGTTCTGAAAGATCGAGACAAACAGACAGCTCGAGACGCGAGGCCTCACAGCCAAGAGCCACGGCGGTGGCCGTATATCTAGTGACGCGTGAGTCCCCCTAGTATGCTGGGGAACAGAACCACCTTGCCACTGCATCGACACTCGACGGTACCAGAAGCATTCCCCATAAAACATTGCACAAGCCCATCGGATCCATCGAATGGACAACTCCAGCAACTCCCGACAAGGTCAGCCAGGCGGCCCTGACGCGGCTCTGCCCACCTATCACGAGCTCTCCAACCTTGAAGCTCAACCGCCGCAGCAGGCGGCTCCTTTCGCACCCACGTCTCAACCCGCAGGCGGGAGCCCGAATCCGGACACCATTGAGGCTCCTGGCCCTGCACACCTCCCCGATTACGGCGAGGCTTCACAGTCGAAACCACCACAGTACGAAAGATACAAGAACGAGCCGCCGCCAGGATTCTCTGGCCGTGAGAACCAAAGGTGGCAGTACGCCCACTGGATCGTCGTCATGACTGTTTTCTTGGGCATCGGTCTCGGTGTTGGAATCTACTATGGCGTCGTCTCGTCCTGAAGAGGAGATTAGAACACGTCAATCCGTGAGGCCAGGTTGGACGCTGAGAGTGGTCGACCAGGGCTCGAAAGAATTGCGATGTCATGGAACGGAGTTCGCGATGTATTACGGGTCGGTGCAAGTAACGATTAATGATACCCTGGAGCTTTGGCTATATCTTTTACCATGCGGAAACTGGCCCCTGTTGTGCCTGGCTATGCCCTTTACTAGAGGCCTCTTGCGTGACCTGTTAATATCTTTCCCGCTTCAGTGTGCGTGCCCACCGTGCCAACTGTCGTAGAGGTAAGGAGGCTCAGGCGGTGTAAGTCAAGTACCTAGATACCGGTGTAGAAAAGATGGAGTCCAACATAGGACATTAAGCAACCATCGCCCCCTCTTGATGGTAGCATTCCTGTCCCAAGTGCCCAACGACGATTATTTCAATCACTGGCATGGCAAACACCTACCTTTCTAAATCCCTTCCATCATCCTGTTCCTTAATCCCCTGACAATTCGGTCCGCCAACCTCTACCGCCCCTCGCTCTCAAACTAGACATACCGCCCCACTCGCCTTCCCGCCATAGCCTCCACCCTCATCCACACTCTTGGTGCACTCACAACACCACAACACCCCGCTCACGATTCCGAAGACCCTGCGCTATCCACAAAACCCTCCCCCCCCCCGATCCTCGCGCACGCATCTCGCTTCCGCAACCGCAGCCGCCCCGAGCCCGTCATGATGCTTCCGCTGCTCGGATTATGTCATCAAACAAGGTCAGGTGGCCGAGTGGTCTAAGGCGCTAGCTTCAGGTGCTAGTCTATTTCATAGGCAAGGGTTCGAATCCCTTCCTGATCATTTTGGCTGGTGCACGCTCTGTGGTGCCAATACGGACTTTTTTTCTTTCTCGTTTTTTGCTTGGTGACAGGTGCGAGAGATGTTGGTCTTCTGCTTTTCTCGGCTGTGGGGCGTAGCTGGACGACGCTGCAGCGATGATATCTGGGAGGCTATCATGTTGTCACGAGGTCACAGTGAAGCTTTCGGCGACAGGTGAGCACCTCATAATCTTGTTCGAATTGCGTGAAGGGCTCTTCCTCCGAGTAATTTGGATGATCCTTGTAGCATCGGTAGTCCGATGCCGGCTCAGAGGTTCGCCTTGCCGGGGCGAGCCACGTCGCCGACGTGTACATGCGAGCCATCAGCGTCACTAATCAGCCGATTTTGCTTTGGTGGCGACCGTGATATATATCTAACTTTCACTGAGTATACTTTGTCGCCATCACATACCCAGATAGGCCACTACGGCTGGGCACCCTAAGAGTGCCGTCCGACATCACCTCAACGATGCCGGTGTGTTAGATCTTTGCCTGTCGAAATGGGATAACGGCCCTATCTTGGAACGAATATCATATCTCAGCAGGCGATCTCTGTTGCGAAGATGACCATGAGAAATTCATCTTTTGGTGAGGCGCAGAGGACATTGAGTTTTAGCCACAGTACTGTATACATCGTGAAGTATCTTTCCCCGTATCAAACCTTTCAGGCCCCCGCACGAAGTCAACGAGACTCAACCTTATTTCACAGCAAACCAATTTAGTGTTACACTTTCGGAAATCGCTCGGGAGTATGATATGCCATGGATACGATTACGCGACGAACATGCTCGCCGTCGAGTCTCCGTGGGCACGAGAGCCCTGGCATGTCCATCCTCTGGCCGCGCCAGCCCGCTATCATGCCACCAGATCCTGCAAGTCAAACATACACGTGAAACCGAATCTTCACGTTGATATTACTGGTCGAAACGTTGATAACGTGGATAGCCCAACGAGAGTCGTCTACCCGGGAGGTCCGGCACCGCGGGAGCACCGGGCCATCGTCACCGGGCTGTTCGGGATCCTGCCCATTTGCTCATCATCATCTACTGTACTCTTGCTCTATGGTAGAGCCGCAATATCGCCGGCCGAACTCGCCTGGTGCTATTCTTGTGTAGTAATGTGGTCACGAATATGCCTTTGTGACAACCCCGAACCGGCTACAACCTGCTCCCAAAACGTGCCTACGCGGTTCATCCGTGGCTAACACACTACCGACAAGTCTAAAGCTAGGACGATTCAGCCGCGAGTTGGCGTGTCACAATCATGATTATGATGCTCAGCACCGTTCAACTGGGCCCTGGCGCCCGTTCAAGATGACTTCGGAGCGCAATGACATCATCGGCACACTTTCTCGTCTCACGGCCCTACACCCTAGCGAGGAGAGCAGTCGAACCAAGTGGATATCTCATATTTACTCCGTAACCCATGTCGGAAACCTCGCGCGACAGAAAGAAAAAAGGGTCCCGACATCTATACCAGTAGTTTTGCCCTAGTAATACACAACACGCGCCTCTCCGGTAAGTCCGGTCAGCAAACAAGGAAATAGCTACAATGAAAAATCATACGTCATACGCCGCATCACTGCCATGTTAGGCCTCCGTTTGGGTTTTCTTGCGAAGACTGCCAAAGCGTCGCTTGAAGCCTTCACTAAAGCGCTTGCCGGCCGAATTGCTGCGGCCAATATCTGTGCTTTTGGAAAAGCCGACGGCAGGGGGTGAGTTGGAAGGACGGAGGGTACCGGGGGGTCCGGGCCTCCCATCGGCGGCATTGCTGACACTGCGCTGGCGAACCATACCAGGACCGTTCTTACGGTGCTCCCGGTTGATGCCCGATCGCATCTCGTACTCGGCGGGACCGGCATTCATGGAATGGCGGAGACGCTTCTTCTCTTTGAGATCCTTCTCATATGTGTACGATGGCTCACCCTTGCCCTTGAGGTCGTCGGGGTGATATTTCTATAAATTATGAGCGAAGGTAGGATGATGGGCGTGGAACGTTACTCACAATGCCATCCCACCTCTTGTACGCGCCGCCAGCAGCGTCGGCCTCCCGCATCAGATCGGCGCCTTCCTCATAGTTCATGACTTTACCGGAGAGATCGGTGTAACCGGCGGGAATCGTGGCAGTACCCTGGAGAGGAACATGCCTCTCTAGAGAGTCAATGACATACTCGCGAGGCGTGGCCCTAAGCGCCTCCATGTTGGAGTCCTTGACGGCGTCGAGAGGCGAATACATTTTATTGCGGTTTCGCGAGGCGAGCGTGGCGTCATAGGGACCCCCGTGGTGGTAAATTCCGCCCATGGTGTCGAGACCGTCAATGATGTCCGTGTTGGGTCCATGGCGGCGGGTGCGCAGGTGCGGAGAACGGTCAGCAGCGCGCTGCTCGCGCTTGATAACGTCTAGCGGGCGGTGAGACATGTCGCCGGGATATCTCTGCGATATGGATTGGGGGCGGTGGAATCCTGCAACTGGGGTGCTGATGCTCCTCGTGTGCTTTTCGGGCCGTGGTGGGTGACTTCTCGGACCAGTGTGGTTGCGGGTACTGGTGCTGCGAGAGACGCTGTTGTTGCTGGGAGACTGGAAGCTCGCGCGTGTAGGACTTGCCGATGTGGGTGGTGTTGGGAGAGGGGTCTCGTTCTTGTTGGCGGTGGAATCCTTGTTTCTCCTGGAAAAGGTTCGCAGAAGGGGGTCGGGATTCACAAATGTGCTGCCTGGACCGTCTTCTTGGCTGGGTTCTGGTGCTGTCAGGGGATCGAGGAGATACTGTTTGGCCTGAAAATAATGTGGTTAACGACGGGAAGCCTGCGGGTGTGTGAAGTGTGAGACAGAATTGATCGGATGCAAGAGGAATGGCGGATAAAATGTATTTGAGGCTTGCGCGTCGTCACGCAACAAGATCAGGCCAGGCCCGTATTTACGTCGGCCAACCCTTGGGGGCATTGGAGATAGTGGTCGAAAGCTTGGGGCTAACGTAAGGGTCTGGGTGAACAGTGACGCAACCGCTGCAAACGTCACTGACGGAGAGGCGCAGGGCTGGTGGGGCCGGGGCTGGTAGAGGGACGCTGCAGCCCACTCGGGAGTCAGGGAATCGGGGAGTCGGGGCGGTCGCGGGCCCTTCCACAAGGCAGCCAGGGAAACAAAATCTGCCAGGGACCAGCATCTGCGGTCAGGCCCCCAAAAGCTTGACCCCTGGTGCTTGTTCTGTTCTGGACCTCGGGCTGCGGGTCCCAAGGCGCATGAGTGCGCGCACGGAGTGAGGGGGGAAGGGTGAGCAATTGGGGGAACCATGCCACCCACGCCTGACGGCAGGGTGTGCTTGCCAGGATGCCAGCACCCAAAGGCGGGAGGGTGTGCTTGCCAGGATGCCAGCACCCAAAGGCAGGTCGTTGGGAACGAGTAGAATGACGTGCCGTGCAGATGTTTCGCACAAAAAAGAGAGAGAGAGAGAGAGAGAGGTGAGGGGGATAGTGCATGTGTCGTTGAGGTGCGAGGATCTGGGTGCGCGGATGAGGGAGAGACGGGGAAGAAGAGGGTAACAATGGGGAAGGCATGGAGCTCACCCAAGCATTTTCCGACGATTTGCTGCTCATCTTTGACCTCGCCATGGCGACCGTGCGTATATCGTGACTGTCGAGGTGTCGTCAAAATCCAAGTCGATGGTGCAGAAGAAGAAGAAGTCGTCGGTCGTTTCCACGGCACGAGTGATGGTATCGGCAGTCGCAAGACGTGCCACTCGCTATCCAGGTTACTTCAAGTTGTAAGACGCGAGTAAATGGTCATCAGTATCAGCTCCAATGAAGACGTCAGGACAGTGATCGGCTGCGAGGAACGGTCAACGGTGGACGTGGAAAGTGGAAAAGTAGGGCCTGATCAAGCGGATGTGGCAGACACAGGAGCTTTAAGCATGACTTCTCATGGCATGGCACTTGCTCTTCTCGGCTGTCACGCTTTTTTTTTTTTTGTTTCCTTCGATCGACCCAGAGGCCAACGTGACCCATGGGGCCCCCTGCCGACCGACCTAGCTGCCATACCTTAGTACGCGGCTCGAAGAGACCCCTCTCCGCTAACGGGCTTCGAATGCACCTGATCATCCCCCCCGGTTCTCGCCCTTCGGCCTGTTGCCATTGGCTTGCATTTGGGCATGTCATGTGTGGCAGCGGCGGGTCAAGCGGATGAGGACTTGCGTTCTTGCCTCTGGGGATGGGTGGTCTCGGTCGTGCAGCAAGTAGCGAGGGGCGCAAAGCAGGGGGAGTAGTGGTCTTGGACTTCAGAGGGAAGGTGCAATGGGCGTACCATGTAGTGGGCTGCGGCTGCCAACAGACCCAGCACCGAGACCCTTCCGGGGAGTGCCTTCCCCTCTTCTGCCGCCCCACCGAGTCGCTGTCTGACTCCTTTGACTCTGGTGGGCGGTGTCGACCGTCTTGGTCTTGCCAGTGAAAGGCATTAGACACCAGACATCAGGCTTGGAACCTATGAGGCCTGCTTTCCATCTGCCGCATCAAGCTCGACCTCAACCTTCCGTCTTGTCGTAGGCATTTGGACGAAAACAAAAGCAACATGGAGAACCCCAATTGGACCACGACACATCTTTCAACAGGGGAACACCATGTGCATCGCCCCGGGGAAAAAGGGACAACAAAACCATAGCATGAACTCGCATCACCGACTTAGATGCCCAGAACATCGGCGACAAGGACTCCGCCTCCTGCCATCCTCCACCTCTGATGGTCCCCTCCACATTGTCCATCACACCGCAACCCCCCGGCTTCCACGGGCCTGGAAGCCTTTCCATTTCCCAAGCGTGCTCATGCTCATGCGCCTGACTGCACCTCCACTATACTAAATTCTTCCCCGAGATGCTTTGGTTCTTCAATGGACCATTCCATCACACCCGTCACCCTGACCCTCCAACATAGGCCACTGGCCACTGACAAACCTGTGGCCAGCATTTTCCAGCAAGCAGCCTTTCTCTCCAGGCTCCAGTGCCAAGATTTAAGCTTCACAATGCAGTTGCATCCATGCGAGATACTCTGATGAGCGCAAGCCCACGGTCTCACTCAAGCATTTGGTTCTTTCAGCCTCTGATCCATCCGGGCCAACTCGCTCGGCGTGTCTCGCTTGACCTCGTTCGAACCGTCCCAGCCACTCGGCCTTCTTTCTGCGCAAAGCTATGGCCACCACGCCACACCTCGTCCATGGCGAATGTTCATCAGCGAGTTTGTCCAACATCAACGTGGTCGGGCCAACGCCAAGCATTGCAGTTCTGTAACAAGATAGACAACAAACAGAATCGCACTCGAGACTGAGTGGCCATCGTCAAGAAGGCTATATTTTCTATTGTGCGCTGTAATTACTGATCTCTACACTGTTACCTCGAACAGCTGGGTGCCTCCGCGCATGGTAGGCGCCTCCATGTGCGCCCCATCGAGATCGATGAACGCGTTTTCGATTCCACCAACTTGCGGGCCTAGGTCACCCTCGATCGCACACTCATCGTGATTCTGTCACCAATGGCCAACCACGCGCACGCACTGCTTTCTGAGCTACATCAACCATTTGGTTGATCTTGCCATCATTTCTTCTGGCCGGGTTTCCTCTTCAGCCGAAGCAACATCAACGGTCCGTGACAAACGCCTTCTAGGGCTGTCAGACGGAACGAACCTATGTCGAGAGCCTGAGCAATCTCTGTCTCTCCCCACGAGCCAACCGTTGCTGACCCTTCCGGCAAGTCGTCCTCTCCGCCCCGGAGTTCACTTCGTCTCGGTCGTATTCGCTCCATCGTGTCTCGTCGACCTCGTTGGCCCGGCGCAGGTCCGAACTGACTACCCCGAACTGATGGCACTCGTTGACTACTCCTCCGACTCGAGCGTCGTCACAGCCGATTCTGAGATCGCCCCTCCCCCGGCCAAGAAACAGCGATCCGGCGGCGGGCCCGATGGCAAAGGGGGCGAAGCATCCCATCCGACTGCCTCAGATCTGCCACCTCTTCCCGAATCGTTTCACGATCTCTATGCCTCCAGTGTGCGCCAGAGTGTCTCGGATGACCCCAGCCTGCACAACGGCCGAAAGCGATTGACACCGCATGTCGCGGGCAACTGGCCCTCCCACGTTTATATTGAGTGTAAAGCCCTCCATTTTCTTCCACATCAGACCCTGAATCCTAACCGCGTGCAGGGCATCCTACTACAGAGCAACATGCACTCTTGGTCGAGTTTCTCGACGCTGCCCAGAAGCAGCTCGGCACCACCCACAGGCTGCATTCTTTCCTGACCTCGGATCTTAACGCCCCCTTGCCACTTCATATCTCGCTCTCGAAATCCCTGTCACTGACCACCGCCAACAAGGACGCCTTCCTAGACGCGCTCACTTCGTCCTTGCGTCCCACCTCGGCCGCTGTCAAAGGACCCTTTACGGTCTCTCCCAGCGGTCTCGCCTTCTACAAGTCTCCTGACTCGGACCGCGCCTTCCTTGTCCTCCGTGTGGCCGACCCCAAGGCCAAACCTCCCATTCCCGGTACGAGCGCCAACCCCCAGCTGCGCGAGCTCCTCCGCCGATGCAACACCGTAGCCTCTTCCCGCGGGCTGCCCACGCTGTACGCGTCCAGAGACCAAGTCGAAGCCGCCAACAAGGGCGAAGCTGACGCTGAGGCGGACGCCCTTGTTGACAATGCCTTCCACGTCAGCATCGCCTGGACGTTCGCCCTGCCCGACGAGGAGATGTGCATACGGACGTATCGCATCTTCCGCGCGCCCTCGTTCAAGAAGCTTCGGAACTGGGAGGTGCGCGTGTCGGGTGTCAAGGTGAAGATTGGCAACGTCGTGACGCATGTTCTTCTTGGCAATGGCAAGGTAGCGGGAGGTGGTCGTAGCAGCAGGGAGAGCAGTCGCAGCGCGAGGAGTCCGACGGGAGACGATTCTCCATATTAAAAGTCCGAGGCGACAATCAAGCGGGGGCGTACAGAGGACATGCACGTAGCGGTAGCGAGAACGAGAAATTTATACACAATCCCGTCGGGCCCATGGCATGGTGGAGTGATGTGAAAAACATACTAAGGTGTCCAGTGGTTGATTCATGATATATACGCCACTTTTGAACACGCAACTCGCCGATCTACCCAGCCCTGAATAAAATGCTACAAGTTCCAAAACGCCAGCGTCCTTTTCAGACTCAAATGCTTCCATGCCGCTCCACTGCTACAGCTCATCCAAGTTTGGCCGCTCAAACTTCCATGTCCGCGGCGAGACGGGCAGGCCGAGGAAGAACTGACCGAAACGCTTCGTCTCGTTGCTGACTATGTGCCAACTGGTTTGGTGTTAGTTAATTTCGTCACCTCAAACAGGCTGGAGACCATCACTTACAGTGTTCCGGGGAAAGAAGCCCACTGCACCAGGACCAGCTTGGTCACGCGCATGACGAGCCTGAGCTCGTCGTCCAAGCTCTGGCTCACGGTGGCATTCTTATCCGACTTCATACCGCACTGGCTGCCTTTTTTCTTGGCGGATGCTTCATCCTCGTCGTCCTCGTCGTCCCCCTCTTCCTCGTCCTCCTCCTCCTCGTAATCGTCGTCGTCCAGGCCGTCCTCATCTGCATCAGATGCTTGAGCTTGTGCTCCAGCTCCCACTGGAGGCTCAACGGCCTCCTGGGCAAGAGACGAGACGCCCTCCAGCGCTTGCTGTTCCTCTACCATGCCCCTGAACTTGCCAATGGCGCGCAAAGAGCTGCTGATCCGCGCGTACGTGTTGAACAGCGCCACAATCTCGGTCCGCTTCAGCTGGGGGAGATCTTCGCTGGCATTGTCGAACTCAAAGAGGACTTTGAGCGCCGTGCCATAGCCCGCTGTCTGCAGCTTGCCCCACAGGCGACACTTGTCACAGCCGACGCAGTCCATGACGCGGCTGACGTTGCGGAAGCGGTTCCTGAAGTCCTCCTTGAGTGATGGACCCTCGCCGTTCTTAAACATGAGGCTCTCATCGAAAATCTGGGGAACTGATGCGGCACCCTGCGTCACGGCCAGCACCTTGGCCCTCGTCGCATCATCTTCGTAAGGGTCGCCGGTACAAAAAGTATATCGCTCTTGACCGGCTTCGCCCTGGATGAAAGGTCCCAGCTTGGCAACAGCGCGAGTCACCAGCGCGTAATTGAAGTACAGGTTGCTAATGCGGTCGGGGTGCTCGTGAAGTCGTGTCTTGTAGCAGGCGAGATTGGGCTGCCACTGGCCGGTGGTCTGATTGAGGAAGTCCCAGCAAAGGTGAGTGCTAATGCTTGCGTGCATACCCGAGATGACGCGGTAGAAGACACGCTTCTCGAGGCACTCATCTTGGGCTTCGAAGCCCGTCTGAGCCACAAACGGGGTGTTTGGATGCGTCTCGCGGATCTGCTCCAACGCTTGCTGGCGTCCAGCGGCCTCCAGGATCTGTTTTAGGTCCTCGGCCGCGGGCCCAACCTTGTTAAGCACAGAGCTCTGTTGCGATACGCCAAGGGCGGCAGAGTTGGGGAACGAGGATCTCGAAAAACAGTTCTCCCGATATATGGCATCCCAGACCTGGGCAGCACCGACGCCTGCGTAACCAGTGAAGCGTTCAGGGTTTCGAAGGAGGCTGACGTAGTCGCCCTTTGAAGAAGCGCTTTCGTCTTCGGGAACGCAGTAGTCACGCTCATCGCATTCGTCGTCGTACTCGAACACGCAGCTCTCTCCCACATTGGTGCCGAGGCCGTGTTGGAGGGGACGGTCCGTATTCTTCTTCGCCCTGGGGCCGGGATGTTTCGCCACCGGTCCCTCCAGTTTGCCAAGTTCTGCTGAGCGCCAGACCTCTGGTATGTCCGCCTCGTCGTCCAGCGTCTCTACGGCGCAGGCAATGTTGCCGCACATACCATTTTCGTCGTTCCAGAAGGGGCACCTTTTGTTGAAGAGGTTGAGACGGTAGTGTGAGAAGAAGTCGGTCGTGGTGGTAAGGTCGTCGAGTAGAGGTTTGACAGCAAAGTTCAGCTTGTCGAGGGTAGAGTAGGAGGCACAGGCGTCCGAAACGATGGCTTTGGGAGTTATCTGGTAGCAGGCGATATTAGAAACGAAGACAAGATCTAGCACGCGCAGTGGCAATACGGCGGGAGCAGCCATGGGGGTGGCAAAGAGCAGCGTTGCGTACCGCGCAATCATCCTTCGAAACGTCGCATTGTGCAGGCGCTGCCAGAAGGGAGAAGACGGAGAGATAGAAGAGCCTGCTGGCGGTTTTCATGCTGGGTTGATTGATATTCTTTGAGGGAGCAGTCGGCCGGCCAAGAGGATGCAATCAACAGACTGCTCGTTTGGGGTCTCAATGACAGAAAGCCTGTCACGGTGGAGGGGTGCAGCGGCAGAGGCTATCAGTGGGTTGTGTCGGATCGTGGCTGTTACGTCAAAGGGTAATGACGGCGAGGCGGATCTGGGGTTGGTGGAAAGGCTATAAAGGTTAAGGTTCGTTTGAGCAGAACAGTTGGGAATTGAGCAGGAGGTCGAGGACGAAGGACAAAGAAGGGCCGCAAGGGATAAATTATGTACAGCGCAAGAAGCTGTCAATAGAAGAAGAGGACAGCAGAGTATGTGCAGGTGGCCCGAGACCGCGAATCGCTTGTGGATGTCGATGGAATAAGTGGAGGGAGGGGTCTGGAATCCGAACGAGTTGGAATGCGTGTGGTATGCGATGTGGCCTCAAACCACGGTTCAGTGGTTCGATGCGTCGCTATGAATAGGAAGCCAATGCACCATCAAAGTCCTTTTTTTCCTTTTTCCTTTTTGTTTGTGCCTCGCAGGAACTCTAACAGAGGGGGATCAGATTGGGCGGAAGGATTGATCATCATCATCCAAATGGGCATGACGCTGGTCGCCCCTGCCTAGACACTTTAGGAGCGGGATGGGCGGCGATTTGGGCAAGTGCAATGTGTCCTCCAACAGAGTGGAAGGTCCGAAATCCTCCACGGCGACGGGGCGCCGGCGGCAGTTTGAGGCAAGTGCCACCGAAATAGGGAGCCACAGTCAGCAATAGAACATCAGGAGATACAGGGCCCATCGGCCGCTAAAACCTGGCGGTCGGCGCCGCCATCGTCCCATCGCGTGCTTGTCAGTCGAGCCACTCGCGCTGACTGGCCCGTATCCGTTTTGAGGGCGCGGGACGCATCTTCCATCAGGTAGGTATCTCGTCTGGCTTCTTGACGTGGTCTAACAAAGCGTGCAGCCCAACCAGACAAGCCCTGGCTTGGCTCGGAGGGTTCCCAGATTCGGCTGTCCCTGCATCGGTTAAAACAGGACACTTTGCACCGAACACTCCAGTTAAGTGCTGCAGCTTGTCCTTTGTTTTTGCTGGACCATAATTATGTCGGTACATCGCACAGGTCGGAAGCCCGTCTCCTGGGACTTTGAATGTCTTGGTAGCGCTGTTCAGTAATCCAGTTCCCAGGAGCTGCATCTGTCATACGCGCGATTACAACATCTACCCATCTCAGAATCGGCCATGGGCCTGTCGGCTCCATTGCGGAGGGCACGTGTCAAAAATCTTACGCCTCACCGTCAATTCACTTGTGCCACACGTAACTATCATGGCGGTATATAGACTACCCGAACGCCTTCATATCTACAAACCCTTTGCCTGCCATGTATGCGTCAGTCATTCAGGTGAGACAGGATCCTGGCGTCGCCTCGAGCAGAGCCTTCTCCTACAGCATAGCCGCTTCAGAGTACTTCTGCCCGGGTCAAGCAATGCATACCAGACCGCAATCTCAGAAATTCGTACGACTCCGCAGAAAACAAAACAAAAAAAGATGCAATGCAGTTCTTCTCTCGTCAGAGCGAATTTGCCACCGCCGCCGCCTCCTGTGCTTCGAAGCCGAGTGAGTCAGTCAAACGGACGGTGGGTGGGCATTGTCCATCCCCCACGCCTTTTTCTCGCCGATTCTAAAAAGCACGCCGTGGCGAGCAAACAAGCAATCGTTGGGGTCGCATTTCGTCAAGGAGGGGGGTTCGTCTCATTCCGTTCCGTTCCGCTCCGGTCCCATGTATAATCATCACAGCGTGGCCCATAAGGTTCGAGTAGTTAGGGTTTGGTTGGCGTGGGTTTTCTCTTGGGATTTTTTTTTTTTTTAAAAAAAAAAATCATTCTGTCGGTGAAGGGTTTGGGTCGGGGATGAGCAGGGACCTAGACAGGCTCGAATCACTGCGGGGGTTGGTAGTTGAGAGGGCGCTTGAACAGCAGAATATGCGGCTCCGGCTCATGGACCTCGTAATGCTCCCAGCCCAGACTCTAAAGCGTCCGTCAGCGATGCGTCCTCCCGTTGCGGCCCGGGAAGAGTGGAAAAGCCTCGGCCCCATCCCGGAAAGGGGACCACCAGTGTACGAACCTGCGTGATGCCAAGCGCGCGCCACTCCTCCTCCCAAAGAAGCTTCAGCGTGCCATTTTGAGAGTCGTGGTATGCCTTGGGAATGGCCTTGAGCATGGCTTTGGGCAGCTGGACGTGGCGGTACTCATACTCGCTGTCAGAGTATCTTCGAAGATGTCGTGTCAGTAGTGAGCGGCGGCGACGGCGGCAGCCACAGAGGAACCAACGTACCGTGCCGAGTAGTGGATGGAATCAATGTATTCTTCCAAGACGGCCCGCTCGTCGTCCGAGAGGGTCCTCGGGTGGGTGTTGCGGCGGCTCATGTCGATATCCATGACGACGGGATGCGGGGTGTGGCAGGTTGGTATGAGTGTTTGCGAAACGGCGGAGGCGGGGCAACTCAGGCGCAGCGTAATATGATGGCAGCACAGGCGTGCGGTATCAACAGATGGTCTCCCAGCGTTGAGGTGTGTATCTGGGGTTGTTTTGGGCAGAATCGGATGGCAGTCGAGTCGCAAGTCGCGAGGTCAGGCGACGGAGTTGGTAAACAGACTGCTTCTGCGGGCGGGGTAGGGTGGGCAGGTGCAAATGTCGGTTGAAACGCGTGAGCAGCGCCGAAACTAAGGCGACGCTGGGCGGCAGAGGGCGTGAGGAAGCAGCAAAACGATGCAGAGCTAAGCCAAAGCAGGGCGGAGGGGTCGCGAGAGGAATGCGAATGTGCAAACAGGTGTTGTGGTGTTTCCAGTTCAGAGCGCCCAGGTCTTCAGAGAAAGTGTAAACAAAACTCCAATGGGGAGCCAGAGCCAAAAAGATCGTCGCCGTGTTTCGCCCTCCACTGCTGTGCTCGGCCCAGTGAGCAACGTACAGGGGTCTGGGGGCCTGGTGTGGAGGGGAGAACACATGGCTTGTACCAATGGATAGGCAGAGCTGGAGGGATGCATTCTGGCGGCATCTTCCGAACGAAGGCCAGGCCGACGCCGGTGGCCAGCTCCCCTCGATTATGCCGGGCGGTGAGACTGGCCTTTTACAGTCACGTGTACGCATGCATGCCTTCTCACACGGAGACCAGAGACGAGCCTCCAGCCTCCAAGAAGCGGCAGCAGGGAGACCCACCTGCTCCTACTCTCATCCTGTCCCTGCCTGCACCCACCCACCTACCAGATCGATCCAATGCGCTAGCGCTCCGAGCTCGACTGGCAGTCGCGCTACTACCTTTGACCTCTGTCTTTCCTGCCCCAAGTGCCAGCAGCTCCTGCCCCGTCACTTCCAGCGCACGCATCTCCAGCCAAACGCGTCGGCGACAGCTACCTCAAAGCACCTCAACTCCCACGAAGCCCACTACAGCCGCAAAGCACCACGCAGGGGACTAAGCCTGCTGCATGCGCGTGAATTCGCCGATAGTCTGCGCCGACTTTCGCCAACACTGCGCACAGAATCGCCATGGACAACAAGCGCAAGGCCGGTTCTGCGAATGCGGTCTCCGCTGCAGCTGAGCAGGACGAGCGCAACAGGAAGAAACAACGGCTTGCAGAGGTGAGTGCCGCCATATCTTTGATGGACACAATGCGCAGCCTTTGCATAATGACGCGCTTGGGCTTCCAAGCGTGCATCACCTATCATCTCCTCTCGCCATTGTGTCTTTCCATTTTCCCCATGCATCCATTGACGACGAGAGCTACTGCAACCTTGTTGATGATGATAGCGGGAAATGCACCTTCATTTGCTGATCATGTGTTACAGAAATACAACTTTAAGGAGCAGCCAGAAACGCGCGAGTCAACTTCTGAACATGGTCTCTTCTTTCTGGAGTTGGTCCGTCGAACCTCTGACAAGAAGTATGTACATCATTCATATGATGATGCCGAGAATGGAGATGAACTGACCCCTTCGTAGTGGGCGTCGTGTCGCAGGATACTTCGAAACACTTCCGCCTCGTGCCGAGAACCGCGATTACTACAAGAAGACAAAGATGCCCATCTCGCTCGAGATGATTGAGCAAAAGTTGAACAACCATGAGTTTGCGACCCTTACGGAGGTGGAGAGCTACTTCAAGCGCATGGTCAGCAACGCCAAGGAGTACTATTCCCGCAACTCAAGCACTTTCGAGGATGCCGAACGTGTGCGAAAGGCTCTTAGCAACCACATGACGAAGGTCAACCCTGCCTATCACCGCGGCGACGGGTACACAGCATTTCCCACGCCTATTCCCTCGGAGCTCGAGAACGCCGAGGAGGAGGCTCCCGAAACCCCTGAGGAGGCTGCTGACGACGAGGAGGAAGAGGAGGAAGAGGACGATGCCGCCGCAGACGATGACGAGGAAGACGATGACAGAGATGCCGACGTCGAAGACGACGGAAAACCTCAGCGGTCGGGTCGACCTTCGATCATCTTGCGTCGTGGTTCAGCTCGCAAGTCAGCTGCTAGCAGCACCCCCAACGCTACTGCTACGCCTCGATCTGCCAATCGCAAAGGCGACGACGTTTACGCTGATATTCCTTACAAAGAGTGCTCCTTCCAGGAAGCACAGGAGAAGATTGTTGAAGAGTTGATTCGCAAGACAGAAGACGAGTAAGTCCCGAATGTCCACCCATCGATGATTTTATTTTCGCACTACTGATCATGATACGGCAGCTCCGACGAACCCCAGTTCGAAATATTTCTCAACTTGCCCTCGCGTTCGCTCAAGGACTATTATGCACATGTTTCTAACCCGCTCTCCATCAAGAAGCTCCAGAAACGCGTCAAGGGCGTTCAAGGTCGCGGCAATTGTACCCATGTCAGCGAGTTCAAGAGCTGGGCCGCTTTTGAGGAAACCGCGAGCTTGATCTGGACAAACGCCCAGTTCTACAACGAAGAGGACAGTGAATACTATGCCGTTGCCGGCGAGTTCAAGGTACGTTCATAGCCCGTGAATGGGTTTCGCGTCTGAGGCTAAAACTCGCTTAGAATTTCTTCCTCGACCAACTCAAGCAGGCCAAGAAGGTCGTTGAGGAGCCACCTCAGCCAAAGATCAAACTCAAGGTCACCAACGACCAGCCTATTTCTACATCTAAGAAGATCACAATTCAGCTCCCACCTCGAGGCGGTTCCACGTCCTCTCCTGCACCTCCCACGCCGGCTCGGGGCACTACGACGCACGCTGTACAGAAGCCGGCGGCATCCAACGGGGCCACTTCCCAGTCTGCCCAGGCCACTGCGGTTAGTGGCACAAGCTCTATCGACAAAGCTCGTAGTGCGTCGGTAGCATCCCCTGGTCCTGCCCTCAACGGTATCAAGAGGGAGAGCACATTCCGTCCATCTCCTGTCATGGCTCCCGCTCAGCTCAATGGCACAGCGCCACCTTCGAACGCTGCGCCTGCCCTCAGCAACGCCCAGTTCCAACCCATCCCGGCCTCGCAACAGCCCAACGGTCTCCACGTGCCCAAACCTAAGTCACCATTTGAGGAGACCGCGCGCCGCGCTGGTAAGGGCGCGTCTGATGCTCTCATCCAGAACCTGAGAATTCAGACACACCCTGTGCTGAACATGCATCAGCATCAGGTGGTGTACGACATTATGCCTCTTGAAAGCGAGAGTCAGCAGTCCGTTACGATGCACCTGCCGGCAAATCACCTTCGCGTGCAGATTATCTTAACGCTGCCTCCCTTCCTGCAAGCTCAACAGCGACAGTACAAGATTTGGGCTATTGCCAACCGGCACGTTCTCAGCCAGCAGGCGCCTGTAGCCGGCCAGGTCCTCCCACCCTTCTCGAGTGTATTTGAGGCGCAGCTGAATGCCGGATCGGTCAACGTCATTGAGGTCCATGTCATCGCTGCACTTCTCAAGGCCGAGCGCACACCTGACGGTCCAGAAGCGGAACTCGAGCAGTTTACCGTGCTTGCCAATGTCATGCGGAACTAGATCCACCCTTACATTCCTACACATAACGCTGAGCAATCGCTAATTGCACAACCTTTCTTGGACCGTCACACTAAACATCACCGGGAGGGTATTAAGAGCGAGTATGAGATTCCTCTATGGCAGAAGAGACACACTCCGCATATATCCGAAAATCACGCTCTTGCGGACAGCCACAGGCGTCATCTCAACCGTCGCCGTGATGACGAAGTCGTCAGCTGCAAAGCCGAGTCGCTGGACACATATAACGGAACTGCTCATATCGCCAGGGTTTTGTCTGACATTGACCACAAAGACGACACAACTACCCGCGACGAGAAGCCGGCTCGGACCAGAACCCCTGCTTCCACCACCATGAGCAGAGAAGCTGTGAAGACTCCGAGTCGGGAACGTGTTGCGGCCGAAAACACACTCGGCTGCAATCCCCTTGATCCAGCCACGTCGCCATCGTACAAGACCACCGGGGCAACGGCACTGGATGAATTCAAGAGAAAGCATCCTGGTAAAGTTTCCTACCAACTGCCACCGCCTTTTCGGCCTATTGAGTCGACTGCATTTATTCAACGTGCCACGGCCGACATCCATCAAAGTATCCGCGACGCCCGCCGTTCCCAAGATTCTGCCCCTAATACCAGCCAAGACAGTGCTGAATTGCCTCGGCTACGCCCTCGACCTGTGGTTTCTCAGCAATACACTTCGCAATCTCGGTATTCTCTGCGTAGTAGGGCTGCATCCGGTGCCCACTCTCCGCGACTGCAGCCCTCCCAACAAGTCGAGCCTAGCGAACAGCGGGACGCCTTTAATCAACAAACGCAAAATACTGTGAGAACGCGGCAAGGTCAGCGAACTGTCCCGGTACGCGCTCCCCGGAGTTTTCAAGCATCCTCAAGCTATCACTCGGAAGAATTCTTTGACACGCCTGCCCAGGTGATCAGCCGTTCCAACACAATGATCAAGAGCAGCGGGATGATCGAGAACCGAAATGAGTCAACGGCTCAGGGGCATTACAAATGATGTGATGCACTGAGGGATCTGGCTGGGAACTGTTTGGACTGAGAAATGATTTGCAGATGGTTTTGATTCGATTTTGTTAGAGTATTTGGAGTTTGGTGACGAGAAAAATGGCCATCGGGACCAGATATGTGAATGACCCGTGTGGCGAGCCATCGGCGTTAAGGGGGCAACATTCTGAATTGTACAGAGTATTCATCGCATCGAAATCCAGAATTGGCAAGGATGTGCTCTTCGAGGGCATGTGTTATTATTTTTCTAGTTTCGTGTCCAATAGTACCATGCCAAAACGTATGTGATTCTGTCTCACATCAAGTTCCTCAACTATTTGAACCTCTCGAGCAAGCAGGCTCAAGCTCGCAATAGCCTTCACGACGTCCATCGCTATCCATCCATCATGCTTCCGAAGCGAGACGTTCGGCTTCAATGATTTGGCTGCGGCGGTGTCGACCTGGGGGGCTGGACGCGACGGGCTCCTCGGCATCCGAGACGATGAGGCCGTCTACATCCGTCGTGGCCGGCTGCGTGAGCGCAACATGCAGTGTCGCAGGTTGCGACCGCGCGCCGGCGGCGGCCGGCTGAGGAGCAGGCTGGGTTTGGATGTTAATCGGCGCGGGCGCGGGCGAGGCGGGCCCCGCCGCCGGCGCATGGTAGACGGGCGCGTGGTAGACGGGGGCCAGGTGGAGGGGTGGCGAGCCGCCGCCGCCGCCGCCGCCCGGGCTGGTCACCAGGGGGATGCTGATGGGGTTCGCAATGTTGATGGCCGGGCTGGCGCCATGTACCTGGGCGGGTGGTGCCCCCGGGGAGAAACCGGGGTGGGTCCCTCCGTGAACGGCATTCTTTTGGGCAGCCGCTTCCTTCTTGGGAACGGTAGAGCCCAGGGGGGGACCACTGGACTTCCTGGACGCCTCGGAAAGGGTGCCGAGGGCGACAAGGAGGAGGAACTGGCGGAGGACGACCATGATGCTGATGGTGCGGAGAGGTTGGGAGCTGAGGGGCAAGAAAGAACTACCGGGACAAGACAGAAAACGGACAGAGAGCATGCGTTGGACTGTCTGTTTTATACTTGAATTGTGCTGTTGGCGTAGCAAGTGGACGGATGCCGTTGTGTAAAGTCGGGATGAGCCCAAGGTCTATTACCATCAAGTCAGACGTCCAATTGCGCCTCGGCAAGGTTATTGTCCTCGTACAGTAGGCCTAAACCGTCTGGGAGAGTCATCAAAAATCGGAGAGGATTGCAGAAGACATGGCAGGTCGACAAATGTTGAGGGTGGCAGGCTTAAGGGGGCTTGTCGGGTAAAGGATGTTGTTAACGGCTACCGGTCTTACATCGTCAAAGTGTCCTCCTGGATGCTTCCACCATTGTTTTATGCCTTGTTGGCGAAGCTTAAGGTATGGCGAGGCCGCAAAAGCACCGGCCTTGGACAGTTTGGCACGGCCGCTTGTGATGAGATGGTGAGCTTCCTTGACTGTCTGCGTCTCGGCAGGATGTGTTTATGTTGGATTGAATGCTAATATTCTCGAGGGATTGCGAGTGTGCTCTTTGGAAGATTTGTTAATGAATATTCATTGATGATAGGAAAGGTAGTTTATGAGATTTATCCTGCAGTCATCAGGTCTTATCGGGATTGAAAAAAACTTATGGCCCCTCATGCAAGAAGCAGAAGCTGTTGACAACTGCATGAAGCATATTGATGCTCCTCCCAGTACCTACCTAGGTACCTACAATGACATCCGTCAGTCCACGACAAAGTTAACCACCAGCCATCCCCCGCCACAAGCCTGTCCAACCAGCCGCAAGCACTGACAACGTTCGTTAGTCATCGACAGGCGGGCGGTCCGATGGTCGGGGTGAAACCCCAAAGTACGTACCGCCGTTCCTCCAACTAAAACTTCGCCTCGGATGGACTGCATGCGTCACTAGGCAGAACAGAGTAGAAAAGAGGAAAAAAAATAAAAATGGCGGTGACTCCAGGAAGCACGGTCCACCACACAGAAAAAAAGTCCAAGGGCCCTGTGCCTGTGGCTCGCCGGGAATCAGGACACTGGTGCAAGACGATTGGCTCCTCCTCGCAGAATGGCGTCAAGCAAGGCGACGCGTGGGGTTTGGCGGGGCCCTGGAGGGGGGCATACAGACCCTTGTCATCCAGTCCTAGCGCCTGCAAATGGCAAATGCCAATGGCAATGGCCCCGGCTGGCCGTCGGAGCAGAGCGAAGCACGCAGAGCACGAGCAAGCGCAGCCGGCAAGCCCAGGAAAATGCAGAGTGCAGAGACACGGAGGGGCAAGAGGAAGCAGAATTGAGGCAAAGAGGCAAGAGGGCGGGAAAAAAAAACCACAGTAGCTGAGCTGAGGTACATGGAGAAAGACTGCTGGCCTCCACCTACCCTCGTAGTACATGTACCTACTGGACCTACCTCCATGTAGGTATCCTTCCTCATAGTCGTACCTACCTGCGCCTCTGTTCAATCACCGATCCCCAGATTTTCCCTTTCCCTGTTGTGACTCAACTTTGGAAATCCCCTCGACCATAAAAGCACAAGCCGACGGCCAAAGCCCCCCTCCCTCTCCACCATTCCTGACCTCAATTCTACCCATCGCCGCCACCTATCGAGACTCGACACCACCTACCAGCCACAGTCACGCCCCCTCCTACCCAACACAAACCGCAGCCATGTGCCCTACACCCGACACGCCAGCCGTCAATGGCCACACCAACGGGACCAACGGCACCTCCAACGGTGCCAATGGCAAGACTGGAGGTTCGTTATTTTGCGAGCTCTCTCGCACCACGTACTTGTCTTGCTGACCTCCATTGCCAGACCATCCCGGTTACACCGGTGTCCAGGTAGGCGCAACCCTCCGACCTGCGCTCGTGGCTCTCTTCAATGCCCTCGTGACGCCCCGCGACGCTCGCAACAGCTGCTAACCCGCACAAGACCCGTACCCAGAAGGACAGCCCTTACAAGCCAGTCGGTGACTTCCTGAGCAATGTCTCAAGATTCAAGATCAGTATGTTGTCTCAAGGCCAACCCCGGCCTCTACCCTGGTGGCGCCCATGTCTGACCTTCGTCCCACAGTCGAGTCCACTCTCCGTGAGGGCGAACAGTTTGCCAACGCCTTCTTCGACACCGAGACTAAGATCAAGATTGCCAAGGCTCTCGATGACTTCGGCGTCGACTACATCGAGCTGACGAGCCCTGCCGCTTCGTAAGTTCTTCCTCTTAAAGACACGAAACCAGCGGAGGCCGGCTGGCTAACATACTGGAAAACAGCGAACAATCCCGTAGGGACTGCGAGGCTATCTGCAAGCTCGGCCTCAAGGCCAAGATCCTGACTCACGTGCGCTGCCACATGGACGATGCCCGCCTGGCCGTCGAGACTGGTGTCGATGGTGTCGACGTTGTCATCGGCACTTCCTCCTACCTGCGCGAGCACTCCCACGGCAAGGACATGACCTACATCATCAACGTGCGTCGTCCTGTTGCCCTGTGTCCATGACTCAAGCTAACCAGCTGCAGACTGCCGTCGAGGTTATTCAGTTCGTCAAGTCGAAGGGTCTCGAGATTCGTTTCTCTAGTGAGGATTCGTTTCGCAGTGACCTTGTCGACCTCCTCTCTGTCTACAGCGCCGTAGACAAGGTCGGTGTGCACCGTGTTGGTATCGCCGACACCGTTGGATGCGCCAGCCCGCGCCAGGTCTACGATCTCGTCAGGACCCTGAGGTGAGTCACGCCACCCGGTTGCCCTGATGCGCGGCTTGTTTGCTGACAATCATTTTACAGAGGTGTCGTCAGCTGTGACATTGAGACGCATTTGTACGTATTTGTTCCATAACCCGTCCAAAGAGGCACCTGGGCGCACGAAGCTAACATACGATAGCCACAACGACACCGGTTGCGCCATTGCGAACGCCTACTGCGCCCTAGAGGCCGGCGCGACGCACAGTGAGTCCTTCAGTCTTCTGTACTAGCCGAACCTGATCTCTGACTCCTACTTAGTCGATACCTCCGTCATCGGTATCGGTGAACGCAACGGCATCACCCCTCTGGGTGGCCTCATGGCAAGGATGATCGTCGCCGACCACGAGTACGTCACCAGCAAGTACAAGCTGCACAAGCTCAAGGCCCTGGAGGACCTCGTTGCCGAGAGCGTCGAAATCAACATCCCCTTCAACAACTACATCACCGGCTTTTGCGCCTTCACCCACAAGGCTGGCATCCACGCCAAGGCTATTCTCAACAACCCCTCCACCTACGGTAAGCTCCCAGAAAACCCAAATTTACGGTGCGATCTTGTCTGACCTTTTCCCAGAAATCATCAACCCCGCCGATTTTGGCATGAGCCGCTACGTCCACTTCGCCTCTAGGCTCACCGGCTGGAATGCCATCAAGAGCCGTGTCGAGCAGCTCGGCCTCACCATGACCGACGCTCAGGTCAAGGTTGTCACGCAGAAGATCAAGGCGCTGGCTGATGTGCGTCCCATTGCTGTCGACGACGCCGACTCGATCATCCGAACCTTCCACCTTAACCTGACAACGGACGCCGAGAAGCCCCTGCTTCCCAACATGACCGAGGAGGAGCGCATCAAGTTTGAGCAGGCGGAGAAGGAGCTCGCTGCTGTGCCCGAGAAGAGGGCGCTCGACGAGTCGGCTGCTGCCGAGGCCGACGTGGCCGCCAAGAAGGTCAAGGTGTAAGCAGTGGCCTGTGTCTAACTACATGGATGTAGCATGAGGCCGAGAGCATGGCATTTCTTTTCAGCTTTGATTATACCATATGTGGGGCGTTTTGGACAACAAAATTGCGATTTGGCTTCCTGAGGACTGGGAGCATTCAATTTAGTATCATGACTTGAAATTGATCATGGATTTCTCACGACGACTGTAAATGTGAAAACCGGTGCGAATCTGAACAACTGCTGATAAATGTCTTTTATCATTGCACGCTGACTTTCAGAGAGCAAATTTGAGAGACTGGGTGAGCGACGGAGTTGGAGGGGTTTGGCGGGCCAGCCAGGTGTGATAAGATAAGCCTGGCCATGGAAAAAAAGTCCCAACATGCATTTTCCGCCGCTCGCTGGCTGACCATCCTCAAACCAGCGACAGCATCCCAGCGCAAACCTCCAGACGCCCGACTTGCGAATTCCTCGTCATGATAAGATCCTAGACAGCCTATATTCTCCCAATAACCCTCCAAAGAACGACACCCTCAACCCATCACCCGCCGGATCGTAACCACCGGCGCCAAATCTCCACGAAACTCACCCCCGCCCCCGACAAGGCAGAACCAAAACCAAAAGCAGAAGCGCAAAAGAAAAGATGGACGCCCACGCCCTCCTCACGTCCCAGGGCTGGCGCGGCGCAGGCCACTCCCTCCACGCGACCTCGGACGCGATCGGCCTCTCGAAGCCCCTCCTCCTCAACCGCCGCGACGGCAACAAGGGCATCGGGCAAAAGGCCCACTACACGAGCGACCAGTGGTGGATGAACGCCTTTGACGAGCAGCTGCAGGGGCTCAGCACGACGACGGGCACGGACGGCAAGCTGGGCGTCGTGCAGGCTGTGCAGAACGGCGGGCGCATCGGCGGCGTCGAGAAAGGGGCTGGCGGGCGGTGGAAGCTCGGGGGCTGTTTCGTCAAGGGTGGGTTCCTTGAGGGGACGATTGCGCAGGTTGAGAGGGAGGAGAAGCTGGACGATGACGATGAGGCGACGACGACGAGTGAGGATAGCGCGACGGGCACTTTGACGCCGGTTGGAGGCGGCGGGGCCAAGGAGAGCAAGGCGCAGAGAAAGGCGAGGCGGGCGACGAGGAGGGCGGAGAGGGAGGCGAAGAGGCAGAGGAAGGAGGCCAGGAGGGTGCTGAAGGCTTCCCAGACGTCGTCGAAGAGCTCGTCGAAGAGGGCGTCTTCTGACGAGGACTCGGACAAGTCGAAACGGGACGAGACGAAAGAGGAGCGGCGTGCGA
The DNA here is from genome assembly GCF_000150675.1 of Verticillium dahliae VdLs.17. Taxonomy (NCBI): domain Eukaryota; kingdom Fungi; phylum Ascomycota; class Sordariomycetes; order Glomerellales; family Plectosphaerellaceae; genus Verticillium; species Verticillium dahliae. The sequence continues at coordinate 501,852 of NW_009276944.1, forward strand.
GGAGAGAGGCGAAGAGGATACGACGGGCGGCGCGAGAGGCGCGCAAAACGGGCTGAAAGAAAACTGCATATAGGGAGAGGCTGTGATTCATAGAGCGTGCATGATACCCAGGCTGGTCGCACACTTGACCAAGCTGTTGAAGCACTGCAGGCGTTAGAAAGGGCCCAATGCTCGGGCACCCAATGGAGGTTTAGGATTCAGAACCGCTGCGCCAGGGCAAGATTACCAATGAAGGGGGCCCATAGCGACTGTTTTTCCCGGGCTTGGAGTGTGACCTGGCTACGCAGATTCGCAAGCACTAGGGCACATCGTGGTGGTAGTTTGCAAGCGTTTTGTCCAAAATAGAAGACTCGTACGCAAAACTCAGGCCGAGGAATAGTGACTGTCCTGAAGACAATGTGAACCGATAGAGATATTTAATTCCGTGTTGAGCCCGCAACAACTAGGCTCCGTACTCCAACATCCATCGACAAGATTGGAACTACGACAGAACTGTTTCTATCTTCTAGGTCTCCTTTGGTGCCTTGCCCGGCTTGTTCGATAGCAGCCACGGTCGCCGGTCCCAAAAGTCGTCCTTAATGATATCTAGATGCTCAATCACAATCCGTGCTTTGTTCCGCCGCTTCTTGTCCTTCTCTGTCTGGGACTTGGTCATGGATACCGGCTCCGCAATGGCGTCTGCATCTGCCTGGACATTGTGCGTTCCCGGCTCGACCAGTTCATACTAGTATGCTAATTAGCAAGACGAGATTTCTGTGAGAGGTAGAGGGAACTGACGTCTCGGAACACGACGCTGCCCTTCTTGTACATCTCAGGCTCATTATTGTAGTTGATATGGAAACGGGAGAAGAGAATCTCGTTCTTGTCACCCGAAACTGTGCCAGCTAGAAGCTCTTCTGCCGCGCGGTTGTCCATACCTCCGAGCTGGATCAGGGCCCAGAAGGTCGTGTTGTACAGGTTGTTGATATGACCTGCTCCTTGTCAGCGTGTTCGCCTGGGAGGCTCCAGAGATTTCTACCCACAGTCGACTTGTCGCCAGCTCATGTAGTCCCTCAGATTCTGTACGCTAGGGTAACAGACGGCCCGTCCATCGAAGCTGGGTAGAGGCAAGGTTAACGGTGCATCTGGGAAATACGTGGACCAAGAGTGTATATAGTGTGCTGTGAAAGTCGAGACGATCGTTGTCACGAGCTTGCTGGCACGCCTTTCAAATAGCGTACAGGACTTGTGGAACACGAAGCTGTACTCGTCACTGACGCCGTAGGCGATGGTGATGTCTGGCAAATCGGTCATGACAGCCCTGGCGGCTGCGTTCATAAGATCAAGGGCGCGCTTGTCGTTCGGCTTCTCGAAAGCATACTTGGCGCAGAGCCTGTAAACGTGTGAGTGCGGCGTTCCGGAAGCATCGGACGGTGAGAGTCTGACTTTGTAAAACCTCTCCCATCTATCCTGACAACAACCCATGTGTTTTGGAGTAGGGTGTCTGGCTGTTCAAAAGCCTTTACATATTCGAACCTAAATTAGTTAGACAACATCCTTTCTGCAACAACAGTGAGTCTTACTTGGAGTTCGCCATGGTGCTGCCGACGACCAGAGCTATGCCTGATCTCTGACTCAAATTGAGAGTGTGACTGTGTAAGTCAGTGCCGAATAGGCCCTGGACAACGCGAAGGGGAGGTGAGTGAGTGATGGTGGGGGGAGGGGTCGCTGCAGCGGGGCTGCGAGCTTGTACCACCTGAGGTCGCGCATCCGCCTTGCAGGGTCGCGTCCCTACCTACCTTAGTAGAGGTAGGTAACCCATCTCCAATCGAACACACTCTACCAACCGGCATTTCCACCCGAGAATCGGCTGGCAGCAACCCTCCCTGCTCGACAAGGACGAACCATTCCGAATCGACGTCGACCAGACCAGAAGACTGTCGTATTGGGGTCTCAATCCCTGGCAAAACATGCGCCCCTCGACACCATGAACTTGCTTCTAGCCGACCCCGAGGAGGCGGTCGAGTACATTGAGCAAATCACAAACACAAACACTATACGCTCTGGCCACGCGACATGCTTGCGCTTCAACAAGACGGGCGACTTTCTCGCCTCCGGGCGCGTCGACGGCACTCTGGTTGTCTGGGACATTGAGACCATGGGCGTTGCAAGGAAGATGCGCGGCCACAACAGGAGCATCACGTCGTTGAGCTGGTCGGGATGCGGACGCTACCTGCTGTCTGCATGCCAGGGCTGGAAAGTCATTCTTTGGGACCTGCAAGATGGGACAAAGTATCGCGAGGTGCGCTTCAGAGCGCCGGCGTACATTGCCGAGCTGCACCCACACAACCAGTGAGTGACGTTGGCGTTCTTGCCGTCTCTGTAAGCGGTCGTTGACTTTTTTCTATAGCAATCTTTTTGTCGCGTCCCTCTTCGAAGCCCAACCCATGCTTGTCGACGTTACCGAGCCCGTCGAAGTCAAGCATGCCCTGACCTCTATACCGAAGCGATCGAGCGGAGACGGAGACGATGCGCTGGCAGAGAAGCATGCCAAGGAGGACGCGAAGCAGACGACGACCGTGACCATCTTCACAGCATCGGGTGACCACATCATCGCGGGCACCAACAAGGGCTGGATCAACATTATCGACGTCAAGAGTCGGTCCGTTATACACTCGGGAAAGCAGTGCAACGGCGTCATCACGACGTTACGCTTGACTAGATCGGGGCGAGACCTTTTGGTCAACTCTCAAGATCGAAAAGTCCGAACGTTCTATGTACCCGACCTCAACGCTAAAGACCTCGACGTCGATACCCTCTACCTGATTAAGGAGCACGAGTTCGAGGATCAAGTCAACAGATTGTCGTGGAATCACGTCACATTTACGGCGACAGGGGAATATGTGGCGGCGTCCACCTACAACAATCACGAAATCTACGTGTGGGAGCGTCGGACAGGAAGTCTGACGAGAATATTGGATGGCCCAAAGGAGGAACAGGGCGTCATAGAATGGCACCCGCAACGTCACTTTCTGGCGACCTGCGGCCTCGAGACGGGCAGGATATACGTCTGGTCCATCGTACCCGAGCAAAAGTGGGCTCGACTGGCACCCGACTTTGCGCAGGTGGAGGAGAACCAAGAATACGTCGAGCGAGAGGACGAATTCGACATATACGGACAGGAGGAGCTCACGAAGCGACGGCTGGATGCTGAGGATGAGGACGTCGACGTCGTGACTCCTTTCGAGAATGGGGCTTTGGAGCAGCAAAACGCAGGCGAAGGAGGGCGCCAGGGCAAATTTCGAATGCCCATCCTATTTGACCTTGCCGACAGCGACAGCGAGGAGGAGTTCGTGGCCGTTTCGACCGGCACTATGCGTAGGAGAAGCCCCGGTGCGGATGGCGAGATACTCGATGACATGTCGGCGGACAAGAAAGCGCCGGCAAAACGACGGGGTGCCAAGGGGCGGAAGAAATAGGCAGTCGAAGGAGACGTAGACCTGACCACCTTGGAAATGAATAATAGGAGGCCTTTGTCCGACGCATGATGCGGGGCTGTCTGATGCAGTCTCAAAATAGGAGTGATCCGGGCCGATCCATTGGTGCAGATGGTTGCTTGGTCTTTGATCGAGTTATTCCGTTAGGCGATCCCATCGAGGCTGATAGGCACTCAATGGACTGACTGGGATCAATGAGCTTTTGACGTCGCGTGCTTGTCTGGATCGGACATGGAAGCACAGGGGATAGAGAAAGAAAGGATGACAGCCAGTGAATGTGGACTAGAGCGACCGTTTCGCGGCTGACAAAGGGGAGTTGTTTCCCAGCTTGCCCAGTCCTGAGTTGAATTGATGTCGGTACCTCAGGCAACACGAGCCAGACCCACCACCACACGCCTAACGGCCAAAACTGGATTAGCGCCATCTCCGTGGTGCGCAGCCGCCTGGGAGGCAAGATTTCTCTCTGGTCTGCTGGCTCCTGCCTGTCGCCTCACCCTGCCTTCATCATCAACCACCTCGCCATCAACGTCGCGGCGCCATCACAACGCGCGTCCCAAATAGTGTTTCGAGACTGCCGCCGACATCTCGACACGCCCACCGACTTTTAGCAACGCGATTTTTGACGTCTCGACCAGTCCGCAGCGGTGGCGGCCATTGGGGTAACGAGTAGGAACGGCTACTCCTGGGCCGCTGGCCAGAGGGATCGGATTTGATTTTTCTTCACGAGGCGCATCCCCATCAATCCCAACGGCTCGCGCAGACTCTCTTTCCATCATTTGAGCAGGTTTCCGCGGGGGGAGGAACGGGTTTTCTTGCGACTCTTGCGACTTTGTCCGACTTTTCTTCACCTTCGCTTCACGACGTGTGGATTACGACCGCGACCGACGGGCTCGCCTCCATCGATTGCCACGGGCGCGAATCCTTTCTTTCGACGCGCTTTCCATCACCGACGGCCACCGTCCACCTAATAATCATCGACTTGCGCGCTTCCCGACACTCTGTCGATAGCCGCTTCGACAAAAAACACCACACAACATGGCGAACCTCTACTTCACGCACTCAAGTGCGCCCGTCAAGACGATTGAGGAGATTCAGTTTGGCCTCATGTCGCCCGAACAGATCAAGACGATGAGTGTCTGTCACGTCATCTACCCTGAGACGATGGACGAGACGCGTACCAAGCCACGCGACAGCGGTCTCAACGATCCTCTTCTCGGTTCCATCGATCGCCAGTTCAAGTGCAAGACGTGCACGCAAGCCATGGGCGAATGTCCTGGTCATTTTGGTCACATTGAGCTCGCCAAGGGCGTCTACCACCCGGGTTTCATCAAGAAGGTCAAGAAGATTCTTGAAATCGTCTGCCTCGAGTGTTACAAGGTCTTGGGTGATAGAGTCAGTCTTTTCGACGCGAAGCGACTGCCTTGATTCTTGTCTTGCTAACTTGGCTGCTCAGAATGATCCTGAATTCGAACAAGCTGTGAACACGAGAGACCCCAAGCAGCGCTTTCATCGTGTCTGGCTTCATTGCAAGAAGAAGAAGCGGTGCGAGAACGAGCTCAAAGAGGAGAAGGATGGCCCCGATTCTTTCCCGGAGCTGAGGAGACAGAACCAAGTCCCCCATGATGGTTGTGGCAACGTCAAGCACGACATCCGCGCCAAAGCCCTTCAGCTCATCGAGAAGGTTACGTCAACCACCGAAGACGGCGTCAAAGATGTCAAGGAGGTCCCAATCACGGCTGATCGCGCCCACGGTATTCTGCGTCGCATCTCCGACGACGACCTGAGGGATATGGGTCTTAACCTCGACTACGCTCGCCCTGAGTGGATGATTATCACCGTTCTCCCGGTCCCCCCTCCTCCTGTACGTCCCAGTATTTCTATGGACGGTACAGGCCAGGGTATGAGGAACGAGGATGATTTGACCTACAAGCTTGGTGATATCATTCGTGCCAACGGCAATGTTCGACAGGCCATCAGAGAAGCTTCGCCCGCTCATATTGCCAGAGACTTCGAGCAGCTCCTCCAATACCACGTCGCCACATACATGGACAATGACATTGCTGGCCAACCACGCGCTCTTCAGAAGAGCGGACGTCCTGTCAAAGCCATCCGAGCTCGTCTCAAGGGCAAGGAAGGTCGTCTACGAGGAAACTTGATGGGTAAACGTGTCGACTTCTCAGCTCGTACTGTCATCACTGGTGACGCCAACCTGTCCCTGGACGAGGTTGGTGTCCCCAGGAGTATTGCCAGGACGTTGACGTACCCGGAGACCGTTACCCCTTACAACATTGGCAAGCTGCACGAGCTGGTGCAGAACGGGCCAAACGAGCACCCCGGCGCAAAGTATGTCATTCGCACAGACGGTACAAGAATTGACTTGCGGCATCACCGACGTGCTGGGCAGATCTCGCTCGAGTACGGCTGGAAGGTGGAGCGTCATCTCATGACTGGTGATTATATCATCTTCAATCGTCAGCCGTCACTTCACAAGGAGTCCATGATGGGTCACAGGGTTCGTGTCATGCCCTACTCGACCTTCAGACTGAACCTGTCAGTCACATCGCCTTACAACGCTGATTTCGATGGTGACGAGATGAACCTTCACGTCCCGCAAAGCGAAGAAACTCGCGCCGAAATCAAAGAGCTTTGCATGGTCCCCATCAACATTGTCTCTCCGCAGCGAAACGGTCCCCTCATGGGTATTGTCCAGGACACGCTGGCTGGTGCCTACAAACTCTGCCGCCGTGACGTCTTCCTCACCAAGGAGGAGGTCATGAACATCATGCTGTGGGTCCCCAACTGGGATGGTATCATTCCCGTTCCAGCTATCCTCAGGCCTAGCCCTCGATGGACAGGAAAGCAGATTATGAGCATGGCCATTCCTGAGATTGTCAGTCTCAACAGCTTACCCGACACAAAGGAGGACAACTCTGTCAAGGACGAGGGTCTCCTGATTCAGTCCGGTCAGCTCATGTATGGTCTCCTCACCAAGAAGGTCATTGGCGCTGCCAGTGGTGGTATCGTCCATATTGTCTACAACGAGCACGGCCCAGAAGCTGCGATGAAGTTCCTTAACGGCGTTCAACAGACTGTCAACTACTGGCTGCTCCACAACGGTTTCAGTATCGGCATCGGTGATACTATTCCTGATACCCTTACCATTGAAAAGGTCCAGGGCCACATCGATGAACAAAAGGACGAAGTCGCCCGCCTCACCAAGCAGGCCACAAACAACGAGCTCGAGCCTTCTCCCGGTATGAACATTCGAGAGACCTTTGAGAGCAAGGTCTCGCGAGCTCTCAACACAGCTCGTGACAAGGCAGGTACCACAACGCAGAAGAGTCTGAAGGATCTCAACAACGCCGTCACTATGGCTCTGTCAGGCTCCAAGGGTTCGTCCATCAACATTTCGCAGATGACTGCGCTGGTCGGTCAGCAAATCGTCGAGGGAAAGCGTATTCCTTTCGGCTTCAAGTACCGCACTCTGCCTCACTTCACCAAGGATGATTACTCTCCTGAAGCCCGCGGTTTCGTTGAGAACTCGTACCTCCGTGGCCTCACTCCTAGCGAATTCTTCTTCCACGCCATGGCTGGTCGTGAGGGTCTTATTGATACTGCTGTGAAGACTGCCGAGACGGGTTACATCCAGCGTCGTCTCGTGAAGGCGCTTGAGGACGTTAGCGCCAAGTACGATGGCACGGTCCGTAACTCGCTTGGCGATATCATTCAGTTCCTTTACGGTGAAGATGGTCTCGACGCCATTTACATCGAGAAGCAACGCATGGACTTCCTCAACATGTCCAACAAGAAGTTCGACGACCGTTACAAGCTCGATGTCATGGATGCCAACAAACCCGAGGAACTCGACTGGCTTGAATATGGCAACGAGATTGCCGGTGACCCCGCCTCTCAGCAGCTTCTAGACGAAGAATACGAGGCCTTGGCCGAAGACCGCAGGGTCGTTCGAGAGATCAACTTCCGCAGGAAGGACGACGAGTCGATGCAGCTGCCGCTCAACATTGTTCGCATCATGGAGACAGCAAAGAAGCTCTTCAACGTCCAGGACTTCCAGCGCAGTGACTTGACGCCGCAGGACGTCATCCCGGCCGTCGCGTCTATGCTCGACAGGATGACTGTGGTTCGTGGTCAGGATGGTCTCTCTAAGGAGGCTGACTACAATGCCACCATCCTTTTCAAGGCTCATATGCGTTCGCGCCTTGCATTCAAGCGCGTTGCTTGTCTTCAGCGCCTCAACAAGCTGGCCTTCAACCACGTTCTCGGTGAGCTTGAAGGTCGCTGGGCCAAGGCGTCTATCAGCCCTGGTGAGATGGTCGGTGTCCTGGCAGCCCAGTCCATTGGTGAGCCCGCGACGCAGATGACGCTGAACACTTTCCATTTCGCCGGTGTGTCGTCCAAGAACGTTACGCTCGGTGTGCCTCGTCTCAAGGAGATTCTTAACCTGGCACAAAACATCAAGACACCTTCCATGGTTGTCTACCTGAGCGAGGGCAACGCCACCCAGGAGGCTGCCAAGGCTCTCCGCAGCACTGTCGAGCACACCACTTTGCGCTCCGTTACTGCCATGACTGAAATTTACTACGACCCCGACCTCGAGAACACAGTGATTCCCTCTGATACCGACATGGTGGAATCTTACTGGGCTATTCCCGATGACTCTCACGAATCGGCGAACCTGCAGAATAGGTGGCTGCTACGTATCACGCTCGATCGCCAGAAGATGCTCGACAAGGAATTGACGGTCGAGGATGTCGCATCGCGCATCAAGGCGGATTACCCCAACGACTGCAACCTTGTTTTCAGTGACAACAACGCAGATGAGCAGGTTATTCGCATCCGTACCATTAAACCCGACAAGGGAGGTGACGACGAGAGCAAGGTGGAGGACGATGTCATGCTGAAGCAATTCGAGACCCATCTGCTCGACACCCTGACCCTTCGTGGTGTCCTGGGCATTGAGAGAGCCTTCTTGAACAAGGAGACCAAGCTCATTGAGACTGATGATGGTGCGCTGTTGGCGGCCAAGGCGGACGACAGGTGCCAGGAATGGTACCTCGACACGTCTGGTACTTCGCTCAGCTCTGTTCTCATGGTGGAGGGAGTTGACGCCACGCGCACATACACCAACCACCTTTGGCAGATCAACGAGGTGTTTGGTATTGAAGCGGCCCGAGGCGCGCTGGTTCGTGAGTTGACACAGGTGCTCGCTTTCGACGGTTCTTACGTCAACCATCGCCATCTTGCGCTCCTTGTCGATGTCATGACCTACCGTGGTGGCATCTCTGCAGTCACCCGCCACGGTATCAACCGTGCCGATACTGGTGCGCTCATGCGTTGTTCGTTCGAGGAGACTGTCGAGATTCTGCTGGAGGCTGCCGCCGTCGGCGAACTTGACGACTGCCGTGGTATTTCTGAGAACGTCATGCTGGGACAGATGGCCCCCATGGGCACTGGCCACTTTGAGGTTCTTCTTGATCCCAAGATGCTTGAGACGGTCATCAGTGACAACTCGAGAATGGGTCTCGTGCCCGGCATGCCTGTCAAGGGTGGTGAGATGGGAGGTGCGGCCACGCCTTATGACACTGGTTCGCCTCTGGACTCTGGTTATCTGTCTCTGGGCTCGCCCTCCTCCAACGAGGGCAACTTCTCTCCCATTGTGGGTGCTGGCTCGGATGACAACACTGGTTTTGGCACCGAATACGGCGGAACCTATGGCGGTTTCGGTGGTGCCAGTCCTGGCCGAGCGGGAGCTACCAGCCCGTTCACCACGTCACCGACTTCGCCATTCAGCAGCTTCGCTGGTGCAGGTGGCTACTCGCCAACCTCTCCGGGTGGCGGTTACTCGCCCACGTCGCCGCTCATGGACGGAGGTGCTCGCTACGCGACCTCGCCACAGTTCAGCCCGTCCTCGCCTTCGTTCTCTCCTACGTCGCCGGTACACCGCCCGACGAGCCCCGCCAGTCCCAACTACAGCCCGACCTCACCGAGCTACTCACCGACGTCTCCCACGTCTCCGAGGCACTACTCGCCGACCTCTCCTGCGCAGTTCAACTCACCGACATCGCCCAGCTACTCGCCTGCTAGTCCCAGCTACAGCCCGACGTCGCCCAACCTTCACGGCGCGGGACCTACCTCGCCGTCGTACTCGCCCGCATCGCCGTCGTGGTCCCCCACGTCGCCGGAACACTCGTACTCACCCACGAGCCCGAGCTTCCAACGGCCGGCGATGCAGCAGTCACCGACGAGCCCCAACTACTCCCCAACTGTGAGTCCTCCACATCGCGCTGTAAGTTATGGCAGCTAAGCTAACCCGTTCCGCAGTCTCCTTCTTTCTCCCCTAGAACCCCTGGTCCCTCGGGCTCCGGCAACCAATAGTGAGTTACATTCCATCCTTGGTCACACAGGAAGGCGCTGACCGTTCTTCAGCTCTCCTAATTCCCCCACCAACGACTGAAATGGCACTGGGTCGCATGGACTGCGATGACTCGATACAAAGACACAGGCTGTCAACCACTTGATTTTTTTTTCCCTTTTTCCCTCGTCCTCTCTACACCACCACGCTCGCTGGGAGAGGGATGGGTAAGGGGAAGTTCCGCTTTTGCATTATAGAGCCGCCGCAGCAGCACCCGAGCACGCACCAAAAAAGAAAACGCGAAAGGCTAGAGCTGGGGCATGTCGAAGAGGTCTCTCTTCCCCTGACGCAACAGATTCCTGAAAAGGGGGTGGGGGGTGGGCGAATGGATGGATGATCGAAGGCCCAAGACAACCCCAAGCAAGAAGGTGATTTGAATTCGACAAAGGGGAAAATCACACAAAAAAAACAAATCCAGGCCGCCATGCCGCAAAACCAAAAACTTTCTGTATAAAGCTGAACTTGTACACTACGCGCGCGAGGAAGAGGGGTTGATCGACAGGACAAGCAAAGAGAGAGTGAGAGAGAGACAAAGCAATGCAGATTAGGGGATAGCGAATCAACATGTGGAAAGGGGAGGTTCGGCTTTCTGCAATACATCCTTTTTTTGGTCTTTCCCTTGCGTTTTCCTCTCTCTCTTCCTGTTCTTGCTTTCTCTTTTCCTATGGATTGGAATGATATCTGAGATTGGCCCAGATGCGAACACGGGGGAGGGTTGAACGACGGACGGATGAGAGTGAAGTTTCAGGCAGGCAGGCAATGGTGTGTAGCATGGTTTTAGCATTAGCAAAACGCACCCGACAAGAAAGGGGCGAAATGAGATTGGCTCTTCGTTGCGTTGTGTCACTGTCATGATGTGCCGAGTGAAGTGACCCATCCTAAATGCCTGAAGAGCGAGGAGGGAAGGCCGTTTGACCCCATCTCTCTCGCCCCTATCCTCTTCTTCAAAGGCATCCCCCCTCTTCCGACGTCATGGCCACGGTCCTGACGGGGCAAAGTCAACTGGCGTGATGTGATGTTGTTGGCTCGGAGAAGCAAATCTCCCCCCCTGCGCCCTCACCACCACCACCGCTTTAGAGCGACTCGTCCTCGGTCACGAGAGACAAGTACCCTCGAGAAAAAGGTACTTGACCCCCCTTGTTCTGTCAAAGATCGTCACACCCGGCTCTCATGCTTTTCGTAGGACAGAAAAGAAAGAGGCACAGCCAACGCCAACGTACGAAACCGTTCCGGGGCCTTCCCTTCCTCCCCCTTTTCCTACCCGATCGCCAAGTCTGGCGATGCAAAGGCAACTAATTCCCCGCTCTTCATCGTAAAACCAGCCTTACGTAGGACTCTTCCCGTCGTCTGCCTAGACCTGGCCCCCTCACCAGGGGACTCGCAAGGCAGGACCGGAGACCAGGAGCAGGGGTAGGGCCAAAGAGTCACGATGTCCCCTTCTCGTCATATGCCCCCCGTCGCCCACTTTCTTCCTTCTTGAACAGCCGCGTATACGCCGTTGGTGCAGTTGGTTCGCTTCTGAGCGAGAGATGCCGAGCGAAATCTTGATGCCGAACGAGCCTTCCGGCCTTGGATTCGGGCCTCGAGTTGCGTCTCTGCCTTGCCTGGTCTGCAATCGCGGCCCGTCATGCGGTGAGGGAGGGGCCCTCACCCGCATGACGGGACGGACTGTCGTGCCCCCCCTCCCCCTTTCACCCACCCCCCCTTGTACATCAGGCAATTGGCAAAAAGGGTAGAAGAAGCTGAGGGCGTGAAAGCAGAGATCGGTCACAATGACCCCGGCTATCACAGGGCAAGATGGGAAGGGAGGGAGGAGGGGACAGCAAAGGCGCAAGCGGTTATCGTGGCGCGGCAGACCAGATGGTGCGGCCCACAATAGCCGTCGGCCTGAGGAGTGGCCCGTGGATGGCGTTCTTGAAGTTGAGGTCCCGAAAGAAGGCCTCGAAGGATCCACCCCGCAGGCTACGCACGAGGCGTGACGTCGGCGCAGGAAAGCATGAGCGGCGCGAAGAGGGAAGCGGAGAAAGGCTGCGGCTGGCGGCTGGCGGCTGCCTGAGTTGGCGAGCGGGCTCTTCCGATGAGAGCAACAAGCGAGGGGGCGACCAATGTCGATTGCTTCGCGACGCACTGTTGGTTCTCAAGGTAACCTCGCTAAGAAGAACGAACTATGGCCAGCACGAGCATGCATTGGAGGAAAGATGGATTGATGATTTGGCCCCCAAACGAGACATCACCTTGACTAGCCCCCACCACTGCTGATGGGATGTGGATGATGGATGGGTTGCCGTTTATCGCCAAGATTTGGTATGTGCCTTGCGTTCTGCTGGCTTGCGAGTCGCGCCAACGCAGGGTGCGTCTAGCGATATCAAAGGTCGCCTGTCGAGTCGCTCGTCAAGGGTGGGGAAGGGGGGTGGTTGACCAGACATCGGCACGTTTGTATGACGATGGGTGTTCGGTCTCTCCGACCTTGGAAGGTCACGATGATCGTAGGTTCGTCAAGTTCATGTCCTGATTCGGGCCAAAACCCCGCTGGAACAGGACGTTGGGACTCTCAAGCGCGGCCCTTCATCACATATGCACCGCGTGCTTGCCGCCCTCGTTGGCTTGGTCACCTCGATGTGCCTAGCAAAGTTGGATGGCCCAACAGCGCAGGCAGCACCAAGCGAAGAGGTCTCCAGCCGAGCTCAGCTCAGCCCCCCCCCCCCTGCCCGCGGCGTTGAGCTCTGCTTGAAGAATCGAGCATGCAGGTCGGAGTGGGTGCCGCGGCATCGCGGGTCCTTCGGGGGTGGTGGGTGGCCTCCTCGCCTCCTCCAGGCGCAGCTCCAGGGGTGGTAGAGGAGGGCACCAGAGAGGGCGACTGGGGTGGGTGATTGGCACGAGCTGGTGGTGTTAGCCGCCGAGCGTCAGGAGAGGAGCTGGCGAGGACGTGACGGTGGTGAAGTCGATGTGCAGTGCCCTGCATATGCAGCGGATCGTGGTGGTGTGGTCGATGGCTCTAACGGCCAGACAGACGCTTGTAACGGCTGGTGGTCTGGAGGCCTGGGTAGGGTACCGCCGCTGCCGCAGCCGAAGCCAACTACCTCGCATGCGCATGAGGGCATCGGTATCCCCATGTCAAGTAGGTGGATCAGAAAAGACAAGACTGCCAAGGAACGAAGAGGTCATCAAGTCGGCTGATCAGGCTTTCTTCTTGTTCTTCTGTCTCCCTCTTCGCCTGGCAAGTTGTTGGACTGTACGAGGCAGCGAATATTGAATGTGGACAGACGCGACTGAGAGCCCCCTCCCCTCCCCCCCCACTTCCCCTGCCTAGCCCCTTCCCCCCAAAATGAATGATCTGATCTGCCGGGGGGGGGGATCGGTACCTGGGCTGCCTTCCCTGCCTGCTTTGCCTTGCCTGCCTTGCCAGCCTATCACCTTTAGGCGTCAGTCAGAGGTAGTAGAACATCTGCCCTGCCCTAGCCGCCCTCCATGAGGTAGGTACCTTACCTTAGGTACCTAAATTGGCCTACCCCCCCCCCCGGTTTCTAAGCCAATACTGCTGCCCTGCCAAGCAATCGCCCGATCAGCGTCGTGATGCCTTCTAAAGAGACAGGCACAGACAGACACAGACAGACACAGACACTGGCCCATGTCGCTCAGTGGCCTCGCTCGTTGCCGTCCAACAGGCGACACCGGGCCCGTCACCCGCGCACCAACCTGCATGTCGGCGCTTCTGCTGCCCGCACCTTGCGCCCCTTGACCCCTCCCCTGTTAATCCCCATTCATCACATCCGCAGTACCCGCAACGTCGAAGCGCAGATGGACGGGACCGAAGGACGCACACACGCACACGACTGGTAATGGGAGTCTGCAGGTTCATGGAGGGAAAGCGGGACATGCGCTCACCCGCCAGGCTTGGCAACGGGCATTCAATGCGTCAACTACACGGCCGGCTGGCCAGTCAAAGCTTGGTGGCTCAAGCTGTGTGGGTTGGTGAGGTGAGGACGAGAGAGAGAGAGAGAGAGAGAGAGAGACAGACAGACACGAGCATCGGCACACAAAGTTGTCATCGTGTGGCCTGAAATAAGGTGTGAGGCGAGGGGGGAAGAGGAAACCTGTCACGGCAGCGGAGGGGTCTTCACCCATGACAGGTCCTGTTGTGACACTCTGTCTCTGGCTGTCTTGTCTCTCTCTCTCTCTATTCCCTTCATTTGCCTCCCTTTTCCCTTGTTGCATTTCCCCCGGCCGCCCTAGGGTGTGTTTTCTCACAGCGCGCTGCATGGCAGTCCTGGTGCAAGTGACGTAATGAGGCATGCGAGACGCAAGTCGTAAGTCGTCTCTCGTTCTTCGGAAACCTCCTGTCTGCCCTGTCCTGGCCAACCTACCCAGACCCAAGGCAGGCAGAACATCAGGCTGGCCCCCAAAGCGGGATCCTCGTTGCCAGAGTTTCGGTGTCATCGGCCGGCGACAGCAAGTAGCTACCTGCCCAGTGGCTAGTGCACCCTTCGCTTGGACGACGCAAGGTAACATCGGCCGGCCTCAACTGTCGTGTCTAGCGAAGCTTGCTCGCAACTGGTCAGCCTAGCTTCCGCCCTTAGCTCCCGCTCATTCCAATGCCCCGCCCCCTGGTCTTGCGACCTGTCATGAGCGATAAGGTGCGCCGATCAAAAGCTGACGTGTAAGCTTTGAGTGACCTGCTCCTTGCGCGCTGCTGCTAGTGATAAAGGCCTGGGGAAGAGAGAGAGAGAGGGAGGGACGGACGGACGGAAAGGGGGAGCCGGCCCCGCGTTTCTCGAAGGACGATGCTGGCTGCTGCTCGACCCTGAAATCGATAAATTAGCTCGGGGTTGCGCACGCACGCCATGGCCAAGTAGAGGCTCCCAGGCACAGATCCTGCTAGAACCCCCCCCCCCCCCCCCCCCCCTTTTTCCCTTGTCTGAACCTGAGCGATCCCCGCCTCCGCGGTACCTCA
>NW_009276944.1:516808-527709 GCF_000150675.1 Verticillium dahliae VdLs.17
GCCTCAATCCAAGCCCAGGCCCATTCCCTGCTACGTGAACTTCTACATTGTGTAGAGGCTGCCTTGGTTGGCCATCGTTCTGGCCGACCTTGCATGGCCAAGGGACTCACCTTGCCTACCTTGACTTACTCAGTAGCCAACCGATGGATGGCCACGGCACCAACAGTCAAAGGGCCGGCAAAGAGAGGCCCGGCTGTCGTCAGCGCGCGTGTTCGCAGCCTGAAAAAAAAAAAAAAAATCTGTTGGCTGGCCGCAGGGATGAGAGACGCGTTTGACACGCTGACTGCTGCTGGCCCCTTTCCGTCACTGATGTGCTGTGCCGAGCCCGTCCCGCCCTTGACAGGTTTGTTCATGCCAGGTGCGTGGGAAGCCGACGTCTCTCTCACACCCTGTACAACCTTCGTCATCCATGCGCCCCTGCCCCCGGAGGGCCGTGCTCTTGGTCGTTGCTGTCAACTGTCTTGCGAGCAAAGAAATTCCCCGTCGTCGCGCAAAGTTGAACGGTGATCCTAATTGTCTCCTAGCACTGCCATGGCTCGGGGTTTTTTGCCCACCACACATCATGTGCCAGCCGCGTTGCGACCCGGTTGGTTGTGTCCGCGCTAGAGAAAACTTCCGTGTCTGTTATGTGAAAACGTGCCGGTCAAAGTAAGTAAGGGAGAAAAGAAATTGAAAAATTGATTACTCCAGCGGGAGCCAGAGAAGCCTATTGACCTGAAGCGTCTACTGAGATCCCTGCCATCCACGCTGCAGCCCACCGACTGTGCTTGTGCTAAGGATAAACCACATCGTCTTCATTGCCGCGGAGCCTTGCGCCAAGTCTTGTAGGAGAGAAGAAAATAATCTTAATGATAGTCAAATGAGAAAAAGTGAGTTGGGAAAAAGTGAAAGAGACAAGTAAAAAAAAGGGTAGAAAGCTGAAGAGAATGTCGTGTCCTGCCTGCTGTCATGACGGCATCACACTTGCAGTCATTATCCTCCAGCTGATCTTGCGCTGCAGGTCAGCTCATCCGAAGATGTATCGGTGTAGAAGGGAGACAAAACCCGACCAGTCGAGTGTACTTCTGTCGTGTGCGTCGGCTTCGCTGATAGATGCGAGCTGTTGTTGAGGGTCCATACCATAGGGATGGCTCCTCATCAGAGCTTGCGACTTCGGTAGCGAGCCGTGGAGAGTGGAGGTCTTTTAGAGACTGTTAGGTGAATCGTGATGTAGTTATGCGCACACAAAGGTCACCAACCTACGATCCACGGCCGGCAGCTTGGCAATCGGGGCAGTATGAATCCTTCTCATCCTTGACCTCGTTGTAGTTGGGGCAGCTTTCGACTGGCTGGTTCGACTGGTTCGCGCGAGCGATGGCGCTCCTGAAAGAGGCGCAAGAAATCTCGGCAGGAGGGTACGAGGGTGAGCTGTGGTTGCACCTGAAGACGGTAAAGATCTTGGAACACATTTTGGCTCAAAGTGATGACCGGCGGATAGCGATGATTTAGTCGAGGGCGCGTCTAATGGAATAGGGTACTCTGAGAGAGACGTTGAGGAGATAAGATGTGAGATTTGGTCTTCGTGCTGTGTAAAGCTGAAGACTGGTGGCTTGAAAAGAATCTCGAAAGGTGCAAGGGTGCTCAGTGGTGATGATGATGAAGGAGCTGCTTGGAGTCGAAGGATTTCTTTTTTTCGCAGAGGCGATGTCTTTGGGCCTTTATATGACTCTGTGACACGACAGCCAGACTTTGGCTATTGACTTGAGAGTGAACGTATAATGGTGCGGGCTGACTTGTTTGCCATCGTCAATCCTCTCCAACCATGCAAGTGCAATAGGGCGAAATGATTTCACCGACGGGGCCGAATGGAAGTCTAGATAATGACGGTTGGTTGCTTGCACTCCCGCAGTGGTGATGTTGGAGGTGCTAACTGGGTGGTGTGTTGGTTCTTTGAGGACCCGGTATCACAGCCGCAGGTAGATGTGTGTGAGCCGGCGGTGGAGGGGAATATGGCAAAGTCGGGCGCAGGTCAGAAGACAGAGGACTTGTACCTCTCTCGGTCGAGGTACATGCAGAGGCAACGGGGCCTGCAGGCGGGCCAGATGGGTACTGCGTCGATTTAAACCGCACCGATGCGGGAGATGCCTGCCAGGGAGCGGAAGGGTGGGAGGCCGTGGAGTGATGGGCCTGCGGTTGGGTCTAGCAGAAGTATCGACAACCTACACCACAGCCGAAGTGGGTGATGGGGCCGGGGTACCTTTTTTTTTTCTTTTTTTTTTGCTCTTCTCTCAATCTTCCCACCAGAAAGTCGACGCAGATTTCCAAGAGATACAAAAGACCACGCTAGCTACAATGAGGAGTGCACTCGCATGTGACAACCAGCGTAGAGGGGGTGGCGTCTGACCTAGAGCTTCTGGAAGACGATCCGCAGTTGGTGCGTAGTAATTCGTCTCAAGGTGTGTGCATATGGTGTGGGCGTGTGCGTGTGAGTGGTTTGGAAGGGATCCCTGGTGTGTGTTGCATCAACCTACTGCTGCTGCTGCCGTCGCTGCTGGGTGGCCTCGTGCCTTGGGCTCGGTATTTCTGCGTTTCCCCCCTCCCCAACTGACCAGGTGGGTGCGTGCATGCACAGGGTGTTGGACACTTGACGCAATGCCTCGACGACAAGTCCGGTGTCCAGAGAAGCAGACAAATTCAGCTATCCCGTTGCAAGGGCGGACTGAAGATGGTCTTCTGGTAGGAAGTTGACCGTCGGATCATGGGGCCCCCAATGGAGCAACTGCCAACACAGAGAGTACGGGGCGGCCCGGTTGAATCGTTGGTGAAGGATGAAGAACCACGTTGACAAGTGGTTCACCCAAGCTGAGAGATGGAATATTACGCGATGAGCGAGTGTTGGTCGTGTCACAACCTGTGTGTGGGAGAAGAGACGGGCTGCTGGATGGAGGGCCCCGCTCACGCATGGTGAAGGCAGATGCAGATATTCATAATCCTCCGCGATAGGTACCCGCCACTGCTCCATTGTTCTACGTACTGTCATATCCTAATTGGGATCGCGGTAAAGATGCGGGAGAACTACCTTGACGCCACAGCGCGCCCGCCCAGGTCACTCGAGGCAAGCAAGGGGGGGCTGGTTGCAGGGCCTGCTTCCGGTTGTGGCGAGCAGGCGTGCCAGCTGCACCTAAGGTAGGCAGGAGACCCCATGTGCCGTCTGAAATGCGTGTTCAGGCAAGGAAGTAACGGGGGAAAGCGAGAGCTAGGTAATCCACGTACAGTAGGTAGACAGATGGGCAGGTAAGGCAAGGCAGGGGAGGCAGGGGAGGCAGGCAGGCAGGCAGGCAGTCTAGCCTCCCTGCAATCGCCCAGGCCGAACCTGCTTCGATATCACAATCCGCGGTCAGCAACGCTTTGGCAAGGTTGGCTTACAGGACTGGCTCTTTTCGGACCGGATAAGGTACGCAGAAAGGTGCTTCGCAGGAAGGTTGTCGACCCTTGCTTTTGAATCTGTAGGTACCTACCTAAGGTGAGGTAGGTAGGTAGGCAGTCTCGTACGTTGGGCTTGTGCTACAGAGATGCGCTATGAACCGCTAAGATGTCACACATGGCGGATCCGCAGTGCGCGTTCCGTGGTTAACTGGTTCAGGCATGGCCAGTACTAGGATGCCTTTGTTCTTTTAATCGCCTTCTTCAAGCCCCCGTGAGCCTAGCTGCTGATTAAAAGCCCGGAGAAGCGACGCCAGAGATGTGTGGCTTGCTGAGCCGACTCGAGGGACAAAGCAATCGAACGAGGAAAACACGCCAAGGGAGCTACGGAGAGAACGATGAGAAAAGAAGACATCGTATTCCCTTTCCTTCGCTGCGCGAGTGGCCTGCGCCTGACCACGTCCGCCAGCCATGCTGCCAGACAAGGACAAGAATTCAATGTACATGCAGGGGAGGGCCGAGTGGAGGGCAGAGAAGAGACGATTTCCCCAAGAAATAGCATGCCCGTGGTACGAGCTCTGGGAGTGTCAAAACGCGATCATCAGTTGGTCTGGTTCCGGGGTGTCCCCAGCCAGGCCCGATCTGACTTTCAATTAGAGAGGGTGCGTGCGTGCGTCGGTGTATCAAGGTCTCCATATTTGACACTCTGCCAACCGCGTGCCAGCGTGTGAATGCGCCAGTTCATGTACGTCGGCTAGTCCATGTCATGGACGTGGCCGGTCCCCGCCTGCTTTTGATTGCGGTGATGCATGGGATTAGCAGCTCTCCTTGTCAGGGAAGCTGGGCAGAAGAAAATCGAATCTGGAGACTCGCTGTGTTGGCTCGATCTGCGCAGGCCTGATGACTAGACAACGAACTGTCTTGCGACTCTTGCCAGCAACCAAATCAGCTTTGCCTGCTTCACGGCCTGAGCAGCGTTGCCATCCCAAGGGGGAGCAGTTTTCTGCCTTATGCGACGCAGCAGCATCGAATCAAGAACTTTGTGTGCAACGACGCGGTGCGGTGGGTTCGTTGGACGCTGTGTCTCTTGCAAGCTGTACTAGATGTGCGTGTTTTGCTTTTTTTTAATGTGCACACAAAGTGAACCCGCAACTTTGTGCGTGTGTGCAATGCAAATGAAACCTTCCCCGGCCCGCTGTCCGCGATGTACGCAGCCGTGCCCTGTTGGACGCAGGGACAGCGAAGTCATCACTATCACATAATTCTGACCATGTCGATTTGAAGGTGAGATGACGCCGCCGACGAAGAGGAGCGCGGCGATGGTGTTCGTTCTGCATTGCATTGGTGGCTGGCATGCCTGAGTCGAGCCGAGCCAGCTTGTCGACGACGACGCCGTGCGCAAGCAAGGAATCAAGCCGTACCAACTGCTCAATGGGGCTTCTGCGGTAGTCCCTGAACTGGCAAGGTCGAGATCGGCCTGTCTGGTCTGGGGCAGGTGTTGAGATCCGACCGACGTCAATTGATCGTGGACACTATGAGCGCAACCGCAAGCTTGCATGGCAGGTACAATGTAGGTACTTTGGAATCATTGAACAACACACGGGTCGAGATGATGTCCTGGCTTCTGGAACCCCTGCCACATCTGGATGTTCTCTGTATGACATCGGTTTTGCCTATCGTCGAGTGGCCGTAAATACCTGTCTTCATCGATTATTCATCCTACTCTTTCTCCATGTTGACTTGGTAGCTGCATTCGTGAGTGGAGGTAGCGCCCAAAGATGCATCTAGACCAACAAGGTGACAATCACCTTACCTACTCGTTGTACCTGCCTTGGAGTGAAAAAGGTGACGGGGAGCTTGGGTGGTTGAGGGGTGGGGGGGGGGGGGACTGTGCATATGGCGGCTCTGGGGAGATTTCACACAGTGTTAGAGGTGTGTGGGGGTACACTGTTGTTCTCCCCTTTGACTTGTGATTTGAGTTCAAGAGCAATGAGAAGCGGCATACTGCACGGACGCACTGTGCCGAGTACATCACCACCACCTCGCCCACCCCTGTCTAAGGTACCTACCTACCTTAGGTACAAGTACATAGGTTGCCATGTCGCTGCAGGCAGGCAGGACCTGGAGTTGGGCAGGTTCGATTCACGTGGCAATGGTACCATGAGGCAGCGACTGCCTGCACCTGGTGAGTGCTTCCCTGTCCCCTTTTCCCCCAACGCTCCTGGCTCCTGGCTCTCGGTTCTGAACGACAACGGTCACGGGACGAACCCTGGAGGCGAGTGATGCTGGGGTCAGGACTGATGCAGGATGACGCTCCAGTTGTATCTCTCGCGAACCTCATCAACACGACTGTCTTTGCTTTCTGTCGGTGCTCGAGTCATTCCGGCTCATGACTTGACAATTGACTCTCTCTGGACATGATGGTCTCTAAGCATAACGAAGGGTAGGTGCCTGTAGCCAGACGCACACCACCAAAAGTACGCCAGTCTCTTCAGCTCTGGCCAGCTTGGGACAATATCACCAACACCACCGCCCTCCGTGGACATGTCGTCGACCTTCCACCTTCCTCTCTCGGATGCAAAATAGAGAGGAGTCCTCAAAGCGAGGGCGAACTGATTGAAGATGCCGTCACTCAATTTGTTACTAGCCCTGGTGGTGGCGCGATCATGGTCTGCGGGCAACTGCCCAGCTCCTGCGCACCATCACTCATTCCCTGCCCCTGACTGTCTCGGCATGCCGCTGACCAAGTTTGTCTCCCGTCGGCTCAACTGCCTCGAGTTGGATTGAGTATAGCTTAGAGCTCTGAGGTCTGCGCAGCGCAAGGTCATGCAGCCTCCGCGCGGGACATTACGAAGATAGGTGGTCTCCCATCATGCCGCCTCGGCTCTTTTCGGCTTTCAAGGCGTCCATCACAAAACAACTCTCACCGAGATTATGTTGGTTGGAAGTTCGTGTTGGCTGTTCGCTTAGATCATGAACCAACGCCTGCGTCCTGGCTCGTTTGGACGCAAATCGAAGACCACTGGCGCAAGCTGGAGTTACCGATCCATCGAACCATGCTCAACGCCTTCATGCGGCCGACCTGCAACCCCCTCTTCTCTACCGGCATCATCTGTGAGCTCTCCTGGTCAGGCATCGCCCTCATGGTCCCAAAGTCATCAATTTTGCTTGATTAGCCAACTCTGTCAACCTCACTTGGCTCCCAACGGACTACGACAGGCAAGAGTCCAGCGCCGCATCTTCAATTTGTTTCATGTCGATCCGCAGATGGAGCCATGAATGGAGATTTTTTTTTCGGCTTTACAGAGTTGACTCTACGGCAGTCGGGTGCCTTCGAGAACAAGCACCTGCCTGCGCAGCCACCATCAGCATTGCTGAGGTATGCAACTCCTCCGTCGGGCTCCGAACTTAGCTACAATCATCTACCGGCGCCCCCTGGAAGGGGGAAGTCAGTAATTCGACCACTTTCGAGGTTTCTCCACAGAACTACCCATGACCGCACGAGTATACGCTATGGGATAGAGTCAGTCGTGTCGGTTGCGGGATGCCAACAGTAACAGAAGCCGACGCATATGCCTCACCACACTTGTTGGACCGTCCATTGTGGACTGTGGCAAGCCAGCATATTCGATCGCCGACTGCTGCCAATATAGTAGGTAAGAGGGGGCGGGAGGGTGGAGGGGGGTGACAAGGTTTCTACCATCAGGCACGCGCTTTCTCAACCTGTCAGGTTCAACCAGGGCTTGACTAACATTGGCAGGCTGATTTTACATGCGTATGCATTGCGTGTATCATGAGCTCATTCAGGTCGTCTGTGCCGACAAACGAGACGAGCTAAGCACGCAAGAGGCGGATAACGGTTGTCTACCGCTCATTAACGCGGTGGACAAGTTGCATTTGGTGGATACCTGGCAGACTAAGTTGCCTGCCAGAAGCCACTTGAACGGCCCCGTGCCCACCTCCAGGACCGGCTTGCAGGGACAAACACAAGAAGAAGTCGTCGAGGCATCAATTTTCCCGCTCGGAAACGCAACAGACGAGCTCCAACACCTGGGCATGCGATAAGCGTGTGACGAAACCGCATGCGCGCTGGTAACCACCAATCAGCACCAACATTCTGACCTAAGCGCCGAGGCCAGTTCACGACTCGGCCATCAGCCACTACCACCGCTCGAGTAGCCGCACGCCCCTTTTTGGACGACCACAGACAACTGCTATCGACGACGTAATCTGTAACGTGCCGACTATTGATCACGGAAACAAGGAACAGCTCAGCTCTATACGATCAGGAGTCCAACACAAGATCATATGCGATTTAACATCTCACTTCGTGATTGGTCTTGCCTCTCAACTTCCATATCAAGCTGCGGCCACGTCGAAAAGCGAAATCCCTGACACAATCGGACGTGGCGGTCTGGCTAGATGATTGTATAACGCCGAACGCCTGAGCCCTGCGGCGCGCGGTCTGCTCACGGCTAAGATGAACCTGCAGGTTGAACCACACCGTCACCAACACGGTTGCAGCGTCTGACCTCGAAGCAACGCAGCCGACATACTGTTCACGGACCGATCTTTCCGTAAGCAGTCAAGCAGGGCTGTCTCGAGGATGACGGCGTCTGCCCGAGGCTATTGTTCCCCATGAAGCCGATCGAAACAGGCGAAATACCCCCATGCTGGTTGACCCTGACATCCATCAATACCAACAACATGTGGTACTCGTAATCCCCGCCCCCAACAAATCAATTGCCTGGCCGGATGAGACCTCCGGCTAGCACAATCAGTTTCACGCCTACGTTGACCAGCTCCATGCCTCTTCTGTGGCTCGAGAGGGGGTTCCAAGTCACTCTTGGTACTGTTGGAAAAACTCTACTTTGCTCGCCTCTCGGGTCACACTGCCAAATCATCTCCGCTAATGCATGACCGAATCACAATGCCTTCTTTTGTGGCAGTATAGTGCACTCCGGCCACCCCTCAACAGGACTGTTGGCTCGGCAGGGACTTCAAGCTGGTGATGAGTTGGTCTGTTCATGGGACGATGCGGCATGCCGGCCATCAACGAAGTTGAAATTGACTCAGTTGGATGCCAAGCTCTCAGGGGT
Organism: Verticillium dahliae VdLs.17; assembly: GCF_000150675.1. Classification (NCBI taxonomy): domain Eukaryota; kingdom Fungi; phylum Ascomycota; class Sordariomycetes; order Glomerellales; family Plectosphaerellaceae; genus Verticillium; species Verticillium dahliae. The sequence continues at coordinate 525,310 of NW_009276944.1, forward strand.
GCCGCGGCCGCGGCCCGTCTGGTCGCATAGCTGGCGACCTAAGCAGCCGCGGAACCCTACTGTCATTCGTCTTGGGAGTGGGCAGATTTTAGTTTCTCCAGATCCGGCTTCTGTTGGGTCAATCATCTCGGAAATGCAAATTGATCTGTCGAGGCCTGTGGAAGACTCGGGCATTTCGAACAGCACTTGGCTACATTTTTTTGCCACGTGAAGCCAGCCTCTACCTCAGAAGAAGAGGGCAAACCGATACGACGACGGACGCTTCCATCCTTGCAGGGCCAACCAGGAACCCCAAGAAGTAGGCAACGCTAGCCGACTTGACCAGCCAATACGTTGCAAGGTGGGAAAGTGACATAGCTTTTGTCACTCACCATATGCCGGCCAAGCGGCTGTCCTTAAGCGGTGCGGTGGTCATGGGGTGGAAGTGGAGGGGTTGAAGCCTCGTCATGACCTGAAAACGTATGGCTTGTCAGCTGATTTGATGGGCCTGCAGTCCCCTTCCGAGACGCATACCCGGTGGAAGGTGAGTCGAGCACGAGCTGTCGAGGGAACACACTTGCAGGTGACGAGATCCCCCCCCCCCCGACAATCACATACCTGACTTGCAAGTGATACCAAGGACGAAAACTTGCCAAGGCCAGGCAAATGCCAGGCTGATTGCGCCCCGGCTAGACTCGGACAACCTTTATGAGGGCTGATGGGGGACGATGACTGGGTGTGAATCGCTGGCAAGAAGAAGAATGCCGACTTGGCCCCCGCACCTCCACACCCTTTCACCTGCGAGCACGGAATGCATAGAACGCACGAGGAAATGGTAGACGAGAAGGAAAAATTGCCGTATGCCCGGCACCGTGAAAGTGTGTGGCACACTGTCACTGGCACAGTAAGGCTCGGTAAGGCATCGGCAAGCAGGCAGGCGACCGGCTCCAGCTGCGGCGATTATCGTCGTTCCGAGAAATCCTCTTGACATGCGCCGGAGACCCTATGGAAGACAGCCAGGGCACCGTTGAACCGGCTTCTTGGCTCGGAGCACATGGAAAGACAATCTGACATCTGAGCCGAATGTCTCCACATCCGCTGACGATGCTACGATATCCACGCCGGCCGGCGCCGTGGATTTTCTGGAGTCGTAGAAACTACCTGGCATGACCTCCTACCTGGGGCTCGCTCCCCGCGCCCCGCGCGACACATGACAACCTCCGTTTTTCCCTCTCTACTGGGTGTCCAGCACCAGCTGCACCACCCTTGCGCCACCTGCGGGTACCATTGGCACTGGGGGCAACCGCGGCTTTTCTCTTACGCATTCCTCTATCATCATTGCGCCTCTGTTGCTCTCTTCAACGAAGGGCCAATTGACTGAATTTCGGCCCCACGTGTGTGCACGAGCGAGCGCGCGCTGTTATTACTGGCGCGGCAGGCCGCAGCGGGGACAGAACGAGAGACACTGCGAAATGATGTGAGGGGGTCTCGAGACGAAGATGCGATTCAGATTCTTTTTTGGGCCTGGGTCATGGAGCTTTTGCGGCCCATCGTCTCTGTTTTGGGCGCAGAAGGTGGGTGAAACACCGTGGCCTTCGGTACAGTGGGGGTCTTTTTTTTGGCATCTTCGGCCGAGCACTGGTTTTGGGGGGTGGTTCTTGGTTTTACTGCTACCCATGGCGCAGGTCTAATCAGGTTAGCGTCCTTGCCGCTCTTGCTCAGGCTCGGCTCAGTCCAAGCTCAGTCACGCCTCAGTCACAGCGAAATATGCAGGTTGTGCACAAACAACTGCTGGAACGGTCTGACAGTTCAAACAGTAGCCATGTTCTGTATTGATGGGCCTGTCGAGACTTTTGGTGAATTGGGTCGATGAGTCACATGGGTAGCCTCCCGAGGGGATAAATCCATGGTGAAAGGTTGGCGTACCTTAATACATCCTTTCGTACGAAGAAGATCTGGGAGGGGAGGGTAACAAGCGGGTGCCAAAAATCCACGCACTCCTCGAAAGTGAGTCTACTTGAATCCGTTATACCCATACCTCATAACATCCTTGAACTAATAAGAACTCAACCTATTATGAAAGGTACGCCCAAGGACTGACTAGAGAAAATCTCAGGTTGCTCTGTTCAGGTTGAAAGCGCTAAGAGCCTTATAAAGTTAAGGTTCCGTATGGGTGATTCTTATCCTGGGCAGGTTTGGAATGCGATTTTTTATGGGCACCCGTTTGGCTGGCATGACACTTGTCTGCGGACTGGCATGTAAGTAGAATCTTCCCATCTTGTTCGGCCATACTTCTTTACCTCTAGGCTCCATTCAACACCATGGTCTGCACGACTTTCGACTGGAAGGGCTTGCCCTTCGATATTAGAGCCATCATTTTGAACGTCATGACCGAAAAGGATATTCATTCGGTCCGAGAGC
>NW_009276944.1:528447-530850 GCF_000150675.1 Verticillium dahliae VdLs.17
CACTCATCTTGAGGCTAATACAACGGTTTGTTAGGTTACCTCAAGATCATCACACATTCTCTTATACAAAGTCTCAGGAGTCTAATCCTGTTTGAGGATTTCAATGAGGACTTTGACTTGGTTGTCCATCACGACGAATTTTCCAATGAGTGGTTCTTCCATCCAGAGCTGTACGCACGCCGTCCCAGCCGTTGGGCTTGCCTTGGCCTCTAGAAACGCCGCTATGACCACGCTGTCTGCGTCGTACCTTGTGGACGCTAGGAACTTCTTCTCAGTAACAGCACGAGGGTTGATGAAGTATCAAACCTGGGACATCCTTAAAAGCGTAGCTCTGTCTTCACTCGTCCTTCGAGAGGAGTCACATCCTGACGACGTGACTGCTATGCTGGTGGACGCTGGTATCACTGCCCAGCAAATGCCCTGTCTCAACTTAATGGAGATCTGGTATGGGACAAGAAATACTGCTTGCGTCTTCCGTTACTGTGTAATCGAGGGCGATTCTGAGATTCGTTGGCACGGCACGTGGTCACATAATCTGGCACAGTCTGAGATCTTCGAGGCCTGGCAGAGAGTGGCACAAATCCATAACCGGACGTGATCTCAAGGTTCGAGGGGCAAATCAGTTGTTGGATTCGGGTTTTATCAGGTCCCATGGGGAGGCTATCAGAGAACTCAAGCTCTGCAGCAGAGTGGCTCATCCTGCCTCGCTGGAAGAAACTCGAATGGAGATGAGCCGGTACCGTTTCGTAGCTTAAACTCGGTACCTAATATGATCTCCTCGATCATTTCAAGACTAGGCGAGGATGAGGCAGCTCTGACTGGGTACCATACCTATCTAGAGTAACCTAGCCTTGGGAAAGCATTACTACGATTTGAGATTCCGACAAGGACAGTACTATATTTATAGGAAGGAAGTAAGGAGCGATTATAATAATAACTTATATTTCTTATAATATCCCCGAGAAGGACGTCCAGAACCTATTAGAAGTGTAATAATTAGGAGGAGACGGAGGAGACGGAGAAGAAGAAGGAGAAGAAGAATTTGCGAGACTAATAGCTACCGTTCCCGTTTCTTAACGACGAAGTCACTCCGTTATCTATATGGTATAGTAGATGGTTTATAGTGGACTTTTGTGCATCAATGGCTGATTATGCTCGCTAAGCCACAGCCTGACTCCGGGTAGCTCAGGCTCAGCTAAGGCTAAAAGCAGCGAGGCTCTGGGACGTATCCGGTTTGGATGGGGCTTGGTAAACCCATCTCAGGGGTTCTGATCTCAGGTCGCTCCCCGCCTGCACCTCCCCCCTCCCTCCCAGCCTGAGACGGTTGTCCACCCTCTGCTCGAGGTGGCATTCCTGTGGCCATCTGTCGTGGTGCTGAGGTGGCCTGACACCCATGGAAACTTAGCTCATCACGTCCGAGCTGGTGGTGCTCAGTCTACTGTACCGCCGTGTGTCGCCTGGTATATAAAGATGAGATGCTGTCCTGCTGCATTCAACAGTCCACCTCTTCTTCATCAGCTCAAGCTACCAAACTGCATCTCGCACAAACATAACCTCTCGGAAATATACTCCACTACGTTCAAACACCTACCACATCTTTTAAGCCAACCGACAAACATCATTCACAATGTCTTCTCCTTCTTCCTCTCCCCAGCTCGAGCAGACGAGCAGCTTCACCGTCCCTGGCCGCCCTACAAACTTCCTTTCGCTGGCGCCTACCACCTCTTCCACCTACCCTCAGGCTCCTGATGCGAGCCGCCCTCTTGCTCGACGCTCTTCCAGCGTGAGCAGCTCCAACTCGAACGCCGCCGGCCTGCAGTTCCTGCGCCTGGGCCCCGTTCACTACGGCGAGCACCCTGATGACCGCGAGTAAATCGTCGCTCTTGTCAGCAGGGGACATTCGTCACCATGCTGGATCATGACAAGCGCCCGTTGCATGACAACGGCTGAGGATGCAGGGCATCTGAGGGCGAGGCTGACATGTGGGATGCGGGGGAAACGGGAATGCAGGCAGCGAGCATGTTTTTGTCTTTGATGGGGGTTTCGGGGTTATCTGGTGAAAAGCTACGACGGGAGCTTGGGGCAGTCAGCGCTAGAATGGGAATCTTGCTTTTTTGTTGTTTTGCCTGTCAAATCTTCAGGGCGGTCGGTACTTCAGAAAGCGATAACAAACTTGGGGGAGCCTCGCAGAGCACACAAATGACGACATGAAGTTTTGACTTTGCTTGCGCATCGACCTGGTCATGCCGGCCTGGCCGTGTTGGTTTTGTCGCCTTCCCTCACTGTCTCTTTTCCTGGCGCTCTTGGCATGTGAAACATGTCCGTCGTCGACAGGCTCTGTGTGCCCCGATCGTCAATCAGGTGCCGTGCCGGGCAGGCCTTGGCTGGACTCAGAAGCATGCC
>NW_009276944.1:530950-531331 GCF_000150675.1 Verticillium dahliae VdLs.17
GGTGAGCTGTGGGGGTTTGGGTGGGAAGGACGACTGTGCGTGTCTGCTCTGCGAATCGAGCTAGTCATGGAAATCGGTCAACTTGTCAGCAATCGGTCTCTGGTTGCACACACGTACACACATACATGCCTACGCTTTGCTGGCAAGGTGGACGAAGGAGGGGGGGGGGGAGGGGGGGCGCGGCGTGTGTGGCACGGACGGGAAGCGCGGGGCGGGACGGCTGTAGAGCGGGTGGCTTGTTTTCCGGCCTGTTACTAATTCCCATGCCGTACTTGGAGGGGGGGTGGGGGGGGCATTTGGTGTTTGCGGCGACAAAGTCATGGCGGATTGCTGGGAATTTGGGGGAACCACCCAGGGTGGTAGAGGAGATGTGTTGGGTTA
>NW_009276944.1:532563-542351 GCF_000150675.1 Verticillium dahliae VdLs.17
GGAGGGGGTCAGGAGGATGTTGTGGTAGGGGTCGGCGAGGGCGCGTTCCGTGGCGGCGCGGGCGTGGGCTGTCAGGTCCAGGATGAAGGTGTTGGAGGTGTAGTAGAGCAACGAGGCCGTCGCATGGAGGAGGGGGTGAGAGAGGAAGAGATCGTGAGGGAAGGGGGTGAAAGGTGTCAGAGGGTTGAGGGGTATGAGATCTGGGGCGGTGGTGAGGTAGGAGATGATGTCCTCGCGAATCTCAGGGGGAAGGTCGAAGAACCGATCGAATTCGGGAGTGCCCATGGCGAGGTATCGGCAGGCAGCGTGACTGGCGCCCACGGCGCATGCTCGAGTACGGTAGGTAGCGAAGATGGGGATGATGCTCGTTGAACAGGTTGAACATGAACATGCCCACTAGCGATGGACCATGATACAGTGTGGCAAAATACCAGAACAGCCCGTACACAGTGCATGCGGCTGATGCGTGTCTTCAGTACCAGAAGTCAGATGGGCTGCTCTATGTGCCATGGCACTTCTGACGATATGGCGAATCGACGATATGGCGAATCGACGATATGGCGAATCGACGATATGGCGAATCGACAAGATGGCGAATCGAGTTCGCTTGTTAAGGATCAATGGTAAATAATGGCAGCATTACTATCAACAAGAGAACTCTACAGCGCCTGACCCATTTGCCACCCAAGGGACCATGATCTTACCCCGGCCTTGTTCAACGCCTTTCGCACCTTGCGTAGAAACAAAAAAAAACTATGCCTAGAATACCGTCAATGTGTTAACCAAACCGTTCTTGAGAACTTCAAACACGAGCCCTGGGAAACCATAAAGCGTCGTGGTCGAATCATCACCGCCGTCCAGCTTCTGCACGCCACCGTGGCCGCCGCTGTCTTCCCACCCACCGAGGAACTCGACGCTGCTTCCGGGGCTGTCGCCCCATCCACGGTTCAATACCATGCCCCGTTGCCTCTGCGCGCCATCTCCGCTTGGTAGTAGACCCTTCCACGCTTCGTGCAGCCTCTCTTCGATGTCCGTGAACCTGGCCTCCGAGTTGGCTGTTGTTGTACCAGCAGCGTCATCCTCGAGATAGCTAATCTCCCACCGACACCTCCGATGACGGTTGAACTCGTAGGAACCCGGCACGTTTCCGTGAAGCACCAGCTTTGTCGCCACGAGCCGGTCTGGGGACTCGGAGATTGCCGTGCTGCTCGGCGGCAGTGTCGTCGTGGCAGTGGTTGGGGGAGGCTGTGATGGCGGAGTAGGTGTCGAAACGAGGACATCAAACCCGAGATAGAAATAGTTGTAGAAACACTCGCCACCTACGCGGCCCACGGCATCGTCCTCAACAACCTCGTCGTTGGAGTCATCGGAGCCCGTGTGCGCTGACGACTGATCCGTGTCAGTCAGCTCGTCAGGGCGCGTAGTGTCCGTCCCGTTGGCGCGCGTGCGGCTGTGACTCGCGGTGCGGATCTTGTGAATGGTCATTCTCTGGTCGTTCTTGCGGTATGTCGCATTCGGGGGTCCCAGCTCGGCCACGAGCTCTTGAGGTGTCGTTTCGCCGAGCCTGACCCAGAAGGATGCGCCCGTCCACTTCCGAAACAGCTGGATCTTGCCGCCCCCATGGATCTTGACGAGTGATATCTCATCGGGTACCACGTCCTTCCCCCTTGGAAGAACAGGTACCGTCTTGATGCTGGGGAGGATCTCGCTCCAGATATTCTCTCGCGCCTGTGACCACGAGTCGCCGGCGAAGACAGCCATTGACGTCGCTATCTGGGCGGCGGAGGACGAGAGGAGAGAGACAACGTCCTTGTTGGGCGAGTAGGCCGACTGCGCGAGGCGGAAGGTGAAGGCCACGCCTGGGTACGACAGCACGTAGTTTCCCACGTCATCCGGCGAGTCAGCCGTCGGAGGAATGTACTCGCCGCCATAGGTCGGGCCCAGGAGCCGGTGGTAAATATGTCGAAACGTGGGTCCGGCACTCGATTCTCCGGGCATGGGCGACGAGGGCGGACCTTGCGCGTTCGCAGGTTTGACAAGATCACGATCCTTGAAGGTGATGTGGTTCTTCGTGAAGTCGATGATCTCGATCAGTCGCAGACGTTGCTCTGGTCCGTCAAAGCGCAAGCGCAGGCCGTTGGCAGGGAGGGTGAGAGATACAGGGTCCTCTATGGGACGTTCACGAGAGTAAGCGAGGTCGAGCTGCGGGAAGCGTTGGGGTTCGGCCTTGAGTCTGGTCAGGACATCGTGGAGCGAGGCGCCGAGGACTGACAGGGCGTGCTGATTAGCAGTGGAATGACGAAGAGCCAAGAGCAAGGTTGGCGCTGGTTGTGGGATAGCCTACTGAGGAACCCCAAGGCCCGGCCTGGGTGAAGCTGTGCGGCGAAGAGAGACATGGCTGGTCGATAGCGGGGAGTTGAGGTCAAGGGGGCCTACCAGAGGTCCTCAGCCAGGCGTGGGAAGGTAGGGCTAAGTCGGTGAAGAGCGCATTCGGATGTTGAAAGATAACCAAACTCGGAAGAGGAGGGTGGTTTGCTGTTGCGAGAAGCGAGAAGCGAGAAGCGAGAAGCTGATCGAGGCAGGGTGTTGTTGCGTATAGGTAGTCTACGCGTTGTTGACGGCCCTGGGCCTGGATGACGAGCGTCACGGGATGGATTTGGGGTACCTTAGAGGGGGAAGGTCCAGCTGATAAGATAGATGGGTGGTACCTGCTGCCCCTCAAGGCTCAAGGCTCAAGGGTACAGGTACAGGTTCAGACACAGTGCGGGGTGAGTCTACATGCGCCATCCGACCTGGACCTGCTGACCGACCCGGTTATTCAATTATAGAGTCTGTGTATCTGTCGAGAACACATACATACACTCGATGCACATGGGCGATGCGGTGTACTCTGATGCCTTGAGATGCCTCTTCAGTCTTCATCAGCTTCATCCAAAGCCCTACCGCAGCGCTCTTTCTACCTTGCATACACCATGTATTGGCGTTCTACTTCTCGTCCCCACTACTCTCGTCCTCATTGAGGCCTTCGTCACTATCCTCGTCCTCGATACCGATACTGCTGTCGCTCCTACTGTCGCTGTTGCTGCTGCGACTTGCGCGGCGATCTCTCCTCGTCGTCCTGACCTCGATATCCCCATCATCTGAAAACGATCCGGATGCATTATCGCCATGGTCCCCAAAGGGGGTGTTCGCCCCAGCTGCTTCCAGACTTTTCAACCTCTCATGCTCAAACTCGAATCCCTCTTCCTTGAACTCATGCTGTCCGTGGATCATCTCTTTGTATCGATAACATTTGAAGCAGATTTCAACAGGATACTCCGCGGGACACGATATGCAGCGCCATCGCTTTCCGCTCATGTCCTAGAATCAAACGCACGTCAGCTCACGACTCCAAGGCTGTCAGGGTTGGTCCCATGCCGAGGCACGACTCACCGACATGCAAGCAAAGCATTCGCCATGTAGCCAATTGCCCTCCTCAATCTGGTGAAACTCTTCGTCCCATTCTCGTTCAGGCTCGACAACTTCACTCTCTTGGGCTGCGCTGCCTGGCTGCAGCAGAGCTTGCACCTCTGCGTCCAGGCCATTGAACCTCGCTAGTCGCAGTGGGGACCACTGATGGTCCCAGCCGTCTCCTCGTGCCCATATATCTGCGCCCTTGGCGATCAAGAGGTTGATCCTTTCGACTGGGAATCGTCTGTTGGTACAAGCCCACATGAGAGGGGTCCATCCGTCTGCGTCGGGCGCGTTGACCAAAACACCCGGTTGATCGAGCAAGACTTTAAGCTGCTCGGGGTGCCCGCCGTGAGCAGCGTAGTGCACTGGTAACAAACCCATCTTGTCGGATGCCAAAACCGAGGCACCGCGTGATATGAGTGACCGCAGTGCCGACCCAAAATCTAGCCCTATGGCAGCCACATGTGTCGGACGTCGACCAATGCTATCCTCAACTTCAGTGTTGGCCCCATGCTCCAGCAAGTACTCGAAGGCGACGCCCGGCCTATGAGCTGCCGCCGTCAATGGCCACCCGAGTGGTCCACCATAGATGTTGACCGGCAACCCGAGCTCTTCCACGAAATACTCCAGCGTCTCCCGGGTCCCTGTCATGCTGCTACTCAAGTAGCGTGCTATCAGATACAGTATGGATGAACCGGTTTCACCGCTGAGCGCGTTGATATCTGCGCCAGCTTTCACGAGCGCTTTGAGCACTGGAAGGTCGCAGTTTCGGACAGCCTCGTGGAGAATCCCCTCGAAGCCTGGAGCGGTCAAGTTTGGCTGGGCCCCTTTCTTGATCAAGTACAAGACCGACTCGTCTGTGAAGGGACTTTTCACGGCCTTCGCGAGAGGGGTCAACCCGCCATTGTTGACAGCTTCGATGTCTGCCCCTCCCATGACTAATTTTCGAAGAACGTTGGCTGTTGCATGTAATTGGATAAGATGCAAGGCCGAATCACCCTGGCTGTCTTTGACATCCAGTTGGGGTCGAGATTCCAGCAATGCCTGCAAGCACGCCTCTTGCCTCAGACAGTGGTGCAAAGGCAGGTTGTCTGTACCGGCGCCATGGTTGGGGTCCGCCCCTTCGTCCAAGAGAGCTCGAATCATTTCCGGCGCATCATCTGATGACGACTGACACGCGCGGCATAGAGCCGTCATATGTTCGTCATCCTCAGCCTCGAGATTCGGTCGCGGTGACCGCTCGAGTACCGCTTTCAGAGTTCCCAAGTTATCCCACCTGACGGCTAGGAGCAAGGCCGTACTCGAGTCTGCCACACGATCTGGATCACCCCCTTTTGCGAGCAGCAGCCGCATGGCTTCTGGATTGTCATACGCAGCATGAACGGCGGTCCAATCCTGGCCGTCCAGCTGTGCGTTCGGATCCGCGCCCTTCTCGAGCAACATCTTGACGATCAGGACATGGCCGCGCCAGCTTGCCAAGTACAACGGGGGGTCGAGATCGCCCTCGTAGTGATTTGGATTAGCCCCGCGTTCCAGCAAAAGCTCCACAATATCTGTCAAACCTTGCCTTGCGGCGATGGTCAAAGGCGTATCTTTGGTGTCATCATCCCCGGTGCCTTTAAAGACAGCTTCAACCTCAGCCCCGTGATCCAGCAGCAGCTGAACGAGTTCCAATTTGCCCGTTTCAACGGCAACAGAGAGAGGCGAGGCAAATTCTGTCGCTGATACGTTTGCTACGGCCCCGTTCTCGAGCAGCATCTTACAAACGTCGATGTGGCCTCCTCTGGCTGCGAGGTACAACGCACAGCCACTGGGTCCGTAGGCGTTGGCATCGGCCCCTTTGGACAGAAGCAGGGCCACAATTTTGGCGTAATTATTCTGGGAGGCCTGTACGATGGGTTTCCAAGTTGTCGAATTGGCCTCTTTGTTGTCGGTCTGCCCATAGGAGTGGTCAGCCCCGTGTTCTAGCATGACTTCGACTGCCTTGAGCCGGCCCCAGTCCGTGGCGCCTTGCAGAGCTGTCACGCCGTTCTCGTCCTGTGCCTCGATTTCGGCGCCCTTTTCGATGAGAAGCCTGACAATCTCAGGGTCGCCGACTAGACAGGCTACCGTCAGGGGCCTGGCGCCTTTCTTCCCCACCGCCAGAATGTCAGCTTTGGCGTCAACAAGCACTTTGGTTGCCTCCAGGTGAGGGCCGGATAGAGCTACGGAAAGTGGCGACGGAAAGTACGGCTCCATGGTATGGGAGTCTTTGGGATCTGGACTCAGGCCCAACGCAAGGAGCCTTCGCAAGTGATCGTGCCTGCCGAGGTCACTGAGCTGGGATAGCAAGTTGTCGGGCCACTCCACTTTGGCGGCTTTACCGTCACGGGATGCGTATCCAATGAGAACTTCGACGACGGCGTCGCATCCGTCGCCGGCTGCAAATCGAAAGGCGTCTTTGAGTGCCCCTGGGCTCGGATCCCTTCTCTCGATGAGCAAAGCAACCACAGAACTGTGGTTGCTGGACGCCGCCTCGCTCAACGCGAGGTCGCAGTCCGCTGAGAACGTGGCCGAGTTCTTGTCCTCCTCGAGGCGTCGATCAAGAAGATCGTCAAGACCTGTCGACGCAATTTGGGGAATGGGGGAAAAGTAGTGTCGAAGCGGAAATCCGAACATCATACGACTGATGGCAGCCTCTCGCCAGGATCTTGATGCCTTTTCGTCGCCGAAGAAGGAGTATGCGTACTCTTTGGGAGCGTCCGAGCCGGCAAGACGGTAGTGGTCCAACCAGTACCGGGCTGCATAGGAAACAAAGTCGCGACGAGGCTCAAAAGCAACCCAGGACACTTTGGCGACATTGTCAGAGTGTTCTTCGATCAGAGGATGGACATCCGGCTGGAGCAGGTACTGTAAGCATAACTCTGCCATGGCACCGTGGGCTTTCGAGTCCATTTCTTGCGACAATGGTTCAAAGAGGGACCAGACGAAGATCTCTTGGCCTCTCAGCTCAAAAACGCCTGGGAAGTTGTGAAGCAGAGGGTCGATTATGCCTGCAACATCAGCGTCCGTGAGTGTCGCTCGAGGATGCGCCATGGCGGTCAGAGCAACGGCGGCTTCGTGGCTCGACAGTGGTCGCAGTGTGTGTCGAAGAAGAGTGACGAGCCTATGCGCCTGGGATTGGATCTCCTGGTCGACAAAGTCAAGCATGCTCCGAAAAACTTCATCAGGGCCAAGCGACTTTGGCCTGGCGACAAGCGCCTCGACTGTGGCCATTGTGGCGTGTTGGCTCTTGCGGAAGAGCCAGTCGAGAACAGCACAGGCGGGTTTTGTGGTCTCGCCCTTGTGTTGGCAGACCAGAGCCTTGAGTTCTTCTTTGATGTGGTGGAGCACTGGCCTGTCATCCAGCACCCTTAGAATCCGGGAGCTCATGGCTGGGACCGGCACGCCATCGTCAACCTCTGAAGGGAGGGTTCCCTCGCCCGCTGCAGGGTCATCATCTGCTGCTGGAGGTTCCGAGGTGTTCTGGTCGGCAGCTGGAGCTTCGGCATCGTCAACCTCTGAGGGGAGGGTTTCCTCGCCCGCTACAGGGTCATCGTCTGTTGCTGGAGGTTCCGAGGGGTTCTGAGGAATCTTGATGAGAATATCGCCCTCCGCTCTTGATACCTGGTCGGCAGCTGGAGCTTCGGCATCATCCTTCTTTGATTCTGCATCAGGATGGATATCTGGCCCATCGACAACCGTATCGCCGCCCTTCTGGGTATTCCCGTCGCCGACGACAGATCCCGCAACGGCGGCGTCTGGCTCTGGTACTGGGCTGACCCCTCGCACGCCGACACTTGCCTGCGAGTTGGAACTCGGACTGCGCGGACGCCACGTTGCCGCGTCTGCGGCGTTGATCCTCCAGATACCGCCAGACGGCACCTCCTCCGCCTTGAGAAAGTCCGCATCGCTACTGTCGAACAGCCACTTGTCACGGCTTTCCTTGAGGCTGCCCAGTCTGATCAACTCTCTCAAAAACCAGTTGCGGGACTCCTCCTCGCACTGGTCGAAACAGCCAACGCAAAACGTGATCTTCTCCGTGTTGTAGTTGTCTCGCAGCCCCATAAAGCCCTGAAAGATGTCGACCAGGTCGCTCACATTGACATTCCTGTCAAAGTCTTCCATCCCCTCCGCGGCGCTGCCGACGTCAAAGCTGAAGCGCGAAATGATCATGGTGAGAAATGTTATGAGCATGGCCTTGATGTCCCTGTAACGCGCATCGGTCTTATCGAAACGGAAGTAGCATACCCAGTTCTCTCCTTTGGATGGATGATCCTTGAGGTACGTGTATAAGCAGGTGAAGATGGCCTGCGACATGCCGACGGCTCGTGAAGCGCCGATGGCCTGCGAGGCGCTATTGTCTGCCTCTTCGACTTGATGATGCACGTGCATTATGCTGAGACCTCGATTGCTTGCCAACCACTCGTTGCACATGTCATGGTCGATGAACCACGAATACAAGTCCTCGTGATAATCCCTCCCCGAGTACGGATAAATCGGAGGAGTTGATGAAAGGAGCCTCTTACTGGGTCTTGCTATGCTATCATTGATGTTTGTATCTGGCAATTGGTAAGTATGCCAGCAACAGTCTGCGGCAAGGAGGGATTGGGCGGGGACACAACTTACAAAAGGGGAGTTCATTGATCACCCGCTTGATTTCTAAGGGCCAGTCCGAGTCTCCTTTTGCTGGCTTGCGGGTGATGTTCTTATGCGATCTGTAGGTGTGGCAGCAAAACTCAAACGGCGTCTCGAAGACGGCCGTGAATCTGTTGAACGGGAAGGGCGAGCCAGTCTGCGAGCCTGGTCAGAGCATATTACGCAGTCTGTAATGGCACAGGCGCTTACGTTTTCATTCTCAGTCGCCAAGTCGCGGTTGTAGCGACAGTACACGCTGAAGATGCTCGCGCGGAGCAGCATGTTGGTGTCGAGAAACTCGGCGTTGACCGTCCTGATATCGCGTGCCAATTGCGACGCCTTGCGCACCAGGCCCGGGATCGTTGTGTCCGTGCTGATTAGGTCGATCAGCTCATCCTCTAGTCGCTCCAGCTCTCTGATGCGGTTGGGGACTGATAGGAAGATCAGGGTGGACGTCTCCCAGGGAATGTTGCCGTATTTGGCGGCATTTGAGGCTGCGATGACAAGAGCTTTCTTGACGATGAGGCCGCCGATATCATGGCCTATGAAGACGATTGGACGGGACTTCTAGTAAAACATTTGTGTAAGGCATAATCTCCCAACGGGTGCTTCACCCGGGTCCTCACTTACCTCTGTGTCGAGGCCTTTCCTCGCCTCCACCAATTCATCCACCAATTTCTGTGCTTCCTCGTTGATGCCGTCAGGGAAGTAAATGTGAGTTGACTCCCAGTTGGTTTCGTACCAGTAGTACAGTTCCCGGATTGTCCAGTAACCAAACAGGTCATCTTTGATCAGAGTCTTGTTCCACGTGTTCCAGGACTCCCCTTCATCACACCATGTGGTTGACTTGCTCCCATGGAGGCCATGCACGAGAACAACGCTGCGACGACGTTAGCTCAGCCCATACGAACAAGAGGTAAGAGACAGCGACGAACTCAAAGTCTACTCCGTCTTTTAGAACGCCGCGATCCCCGTCCACGAGGCCAAAATCAGGCTCATCATACGGCACATATTCAATAGGTGCAATCTGGTCTGCTGGAGAATGCGTTCTCACGCTCTCCGGCGGCGGCGGCGGCGGCGTAGTGGTCCCAGCTTTCCCATCGCCGGCCTCGTCGACGCCTTTGTCTTTGGCTTTCTCGCCAGATTTGCTGTCGTCCATGGCGTCGCGGCTTCGAGTTGACCCCGCATCTGACCTGTCGTCTGCATGACTACCAAGCTCATCGTCCGAGTTGCTTCTCTGAGAGGCGGCATCGCCGTTGGGTTCATCGTCTTCGTCCTCGTCCTCATCATCGTTCGCAGACGAGCCTTCGTCCTCCGACTCAATGACCTGCGACATCTTGCCTCTGCGTCGCTCAGTTCCGCCGCTCTCATGACTGCTGGATCGCGAGCTTTTTGGTGATGTCGCCCGCCCCATCGTTGCTGTGTGTGGTTGTGCTCAGGCTTGTTGGCCCTACAGTGTGGCACGCGGCTGTCCCATCTGAAGCAGCGAGATGAGTCGCACGTAAGGCTAGATGACTTTGCAGGTGATCACGAGCTGAACTGGGTAAGCTGTCTGGCCATTGCGAGTCCAGGCCGAAGCCAGTCAGCCAGATGCGCAGGCAGGGTACACTGCAGGAAATGCAGCTGACAATTAGCCCCGCGAGCCAGCAGATGAGGGCTGACGAAGATCCCTCGGTGGG
>NW_009276944.1:542470-552185 GCF_000150675.1 Verticillium dahliae VdLs.17
AGATGGGACGATCCAAGTCTCTATGAGTGATGTAGGGTTTGACACTACACGAGGACTTTTCCTACCATCGTTACTTGATTCTCTTCATTGCACCAAGACCAGCTCAACATGGCAGACGAAGCTATCTCAAAGGACGCCAGCGAGCTTGGACTCGATGAGACCACTGAGACCTTTGACATTGACCTGTTTGAAGGCGGCGACGAACAAAGTGGCTTCCATACGAAGAACGACCCCAGCGCGCCATTTCAGCGTACAAATGTGACAAACCGCAAGGGCGCCATCGATATCAAGTGCAATCTCGTTGATGTCGTCCACGGCAAATTCGACCCCGACGGCGACGAGTACGCGACCCTCATCGTGCTGCTGTTCCGCTTTGACCCGCGGAAGCGTGCCCGGCGCGTGGCCGAGGCGCAAATCTCGCTGGTCTTCGACGGCCTGACAGAGGACGACCCGCGGCCCGTCGTTGAGGCAATTTCCTTCGATGGACGCTATTCCGTCGCGCCGACGACGCAGTCCGAGTCTGTGACCCGGGGAGCGGAGGGCACTCTCGGCCTCAGCGCCATCCAAGGCGCCGAGCTGTCGGGTGGTCTCAAGGTCGAGAAGACGGTGACGCGCGACATGGAGCACTTCACGACTGTCATCGGGTCGGTGGACCTCATCGGCTACAACTACGGCGAGCCCAACTGCGCGACCTGGTCGCTTATCGAAAACGAGGCGCGCGAGACAGGTGTGCCGGCTGCCGTGAGGGCGGGAATCCTGCTGCGACGGACGGAGGAAGAGGCCAAGTTCAAAGCGACGATCAAGATTGAAGTCAAGGCCGATTTCAAGACTTCAATGGAACGCTTCTTTGGTGGCAAGCCGAAGGACGACCCTGTGCTCTTCGACCCCGCGAAGAAGCCGACAAATAAGCTCATGGTGTATGACACGGAGGATCTGGGGGCCTTGGATCTGGAGAAGGTTTCAGACGTCACTTTCCTGACTGTGAGAGACGGTGCAGTGAAGAAAATTGGATCAGCACAGTGAGCTTAAAGCCAGACATTTCGGACCCCTTTTCAGACTGAATGACATCTGAGATCAATTCTCGTTGAAACCATGCAGAATGTCTTTGTTCGTCCTCGTCCACAGCCCTGAAACCCGTCCAAGTCAAGACATTGAGGCTAGGCTCGGCCCGGCGCCTTTCTTCATTGCAAATACCTACCTGCTGCGGGTCTGAGTGACTTGTTTCTGCTACGGCCAATACTACCACATTTTAAGCAGAGCTCGCTCTCTCGAACGACATGTCGGATCATCCCAAACGCTTATCACATTCCTGATTCCCTCCTATGCCCAGGCTCATGGTGACATTGATGCTGACAGTGACCAAAGTCCATCCTGTAGACCCTCTCTCAGGGGGGTGCAACATGACGGTCGAGCTGCATGGCTCAGCTGCCCACATTCAGTTCGGGGTACCCTGGCTTAGCGCTTACAGGTCTTTGTCCTACTTGCCAGCCTTCCAGTGGCATCCATGTCCTACTTACTGAACATGTACACCTGGCCGTCCACCCGCCCTCCTTCAGTGGTGAGGGCGCCTGCAGCAGCACAGAAGTGGGTTAATTATCACTCGGCGGATTTGGGGGCCGAGGAGCGATCACGTCGCCCTTGGCCAGCCTTTCCAGCAGCTGGCTTGTGTTGCTATGCTGGCGAGTGGTCCGTCTGTCGTGCTGCCATGCCGCGACTTGACTTCCGACGCTATACCTACCTGCTCGTCGTGACTGGACTCCAGGTATGAGACGAGACTGATTGTGGCTGTCGCAATGGACACCCCGAAGACGCCGATTGAGGGCAGCACCTTTCTGCCAGTTGGCGAACCGGATGGCGATGAGGAGCACAACATGAGCGCTGTAGAAAGCGAGCTTGACGATGAGGCGGAGAACGACGACGACGAGACCGACGACGATGATGAGAGTCATGCGTCGTCGGAGGAAGACCCAGAAGTCTCAAAACCCATTCAGACAAAGATCTTCGAGGCGATCGAGAAGATCAAAACGAAGACCTACAAGCTCGGCAATCGCGACCAGCGTAAGCAGTTCTTCGACACCTACGGCGAAGCCATGAAGAACCGAACTGAGGACGACGATCTTACATTTCTGCACGTTCTCCTCAACACGCGCGACATACCGGTCAAGACGCTCGAGTCGCCCGTCAAGCACATTGTGCAGAAGTATCCTCGACTGCTCCTCGAGGCTGACCGCGAGAAGAAGACGCCGCTGTACATCGCCATCGAGTCCTCCAAGATGAGCCGCCTCGCCGAGATCATGATCGACGGCTGCAAGTACTTCGACAGGGCCCTCGCTAAGCCATGTCGTGAGAAGGGCGAGAACTGCTTGCACCTTGCCATGCGATCGCGACATCTACCGGGTGCCGTCAAGCAGAAATTCATCAGGCTTGCGCCCAAAGAGGCCATTTACGCTCAGGACAGCAAGGGCTACACCCCGCTCCATTACGCTGTCGAGTTCAAGCGTGCGAACGAGGAGCAGCTCGAGGTTGTCAAGCAACTCATCGCCAAGGACGACACGGCATTCCTCAAGGTCACCAAGGCTCCCGATCCCCGATCGGTGTACCAGTATGCAGAGCACACTCGCCTTACCTATGACGTACCGAAGGTATCGACAAGGACCCCCGCAAGCTCGAGGTCAAAGGACAAGAATGTCGACTCGAGGACGCCGGGAGAGCAAGACGCGTCCAGAGATCAGCCTGAGCCTCAAGTACCGGCAGCGCCCAAGCGTGAACTAGATCCCAAGTCCAAGCGGGAGGCCGAGAGAAAAGCGCGCGAGGAGATAGAGGCGCGACAGAAGAAAGAAGCCAGTTCGCGCCATGGTCAGGGCAGAAACGAGAACCCCGATGTCAAGTCTCGTGAGCCTGTGGGCCCCCCGCCCGTTGATGGATCGCGGAAGGGGGACACCGTCGATCCGTTGATCCGGTCGCTCACCCGCAAAGCTACTGTCACATTTGAGGAAACGGCAAAGGAAAAGTCTTCACGCAAGTCTCGCAAGACGGTCGAAGATCCCAAAGAAGCTGAGGAAACGAAGAAGAAGCTGGAGGAGTGGTCAGCGAAGATCCGTTTGGAGCTCAAGCTGCATTGCATGAGGACCAGAGCTCCGGATAAGACGACCCGGTTCTTGTACGGGAAGAACAAAGCTGGTATGATTCCGCCCTGCCATAGGCGTAGTGTTCTGTGACTGGGTTGTGAAGGTTGGCTGACTGAGTTCTGACGATCAGGCACACAAATATGTTTCGAGTACTTCGGCGCTCCAGCTGCCATTAAGTCTCGAGATTTCAAGGCCAGTTTCGAACACCTTCGCTTTGATGAGGTCTTACAATATGTTGCCTTTCCTCGTCTTGAAGTAGAGCCCAAGCCGGCTCTACACCCGAGAACTAACGCCGCAGACGAGGACTATCCCCTCGAGAACCTAGGACGCGGCCGGACCGACATGATCTACTTCTTCGACTGGCTTCGTAAGAAAAATGTTAAGCGCATTATCAGAGTCATCGTACAGGAGGTCGACAGTCAGCCTTCGCACAGTGACGAGGCTATCGAGCGGGCATTGGCCGGCTTTCAGGTCGAGGCGCTTGACTGGCAGAAGCCAGATCTCGACCCAGATACGATATGTGCCGTCAGCGAAGAACTAAGGGAACTGACGCTCCACTGGCGAGGAAACAATGCCGTGCTAAAGGGCTGGAGTGATAAGGACGGCCTTCGCCGGCTGCGGTATCTGGAGAAGGTCCATATGCACATTCATCGGGTAAGCTCTCTCCTTTGCTTGACTGACAATTCCCCCACAGCTGCCTCCTGGCTACGACAAAAAGGCAGAAGTTAACCCAATGACCCAGGACCTTGAGACCGTTGATCGATCCCTGCTGTACTTTCAAAGGTTCTGCAAGAGACTCAATGAAGATTGTGTTCCAGCCGCTCGAGAGGCAGCGGTACCAACAGACGAGGCTAGACTGTCCATCTCGATTCCAAACGGCAACGGCATTGGTGATGATGCGTCCGAAGTAAGCAGAGATGACCAGGGTGAAAAGATCGAGACATTGGCCTTCGTGCGTCGCAAACCCGTGCAGGTCATCTCACACAACAACGACATTAAAGCAGACGCATCCCTTGGTGCTACACCCTCTGCCTCGCAAGCAGAGGCCAAGGCGCAGGCAACGTCTCATCGCTGGCTTGACACGACTGACAACTTTGCTGACATGATTCAAAACGTGTGGATGACTGCCATGCGCAAGGGTCGCGGGGGGCCAACCCGTGACCAACCTCTGCTGAAGCATGTCGTTGTTGCTCTCATCGACGATGGAGTCGACATGCACGATCAATCTCTCCAGGGCAAGATCCTCGATGGTCAAACCTTTGACCACGGAGACGACTTCCGCGTTCGTCCATACTGGGTGTCGGAAAAGGGCCACGGTACGGTCATGGCAAACATGATCTGCCGCGTCTGCCCCATGGTCAAGATTGTGGCCATCCGCTTGGATACAAGAGCTTCGTCCACTCCGGGCAAGACGAGCATTGTGGTTCGAAGTGCGGCAGAGGTAAGTTTCATCTATATTCATCCTTCTACTCGGGTCACAACTGACACGTTCAGGCCATCGAAGCGGCCGTCGAAAAGGACGCGCACATCATCTCCATGTCCTGGACTGTCGCTCCACCCAGTGACGCCGAGGATAAGGAAAAGTTTGACGAGGCGATCCGTATTGCCGCCAAGCAGAAGATCCTCATGTTCTGCTCCTCCAGCGACGGCGGCCACTATTCCGACACTGACTATCCGAGCGCCAGTGCCCGCGACAGCCTGTTCCGCATCGGCGCCGCCCAAGACGACGGTCTTCCGTACTCGTGGGCTGGGCCCGTCGACAAACTCGACTACATTTTCCCCGGCGTGGAGGTGGTGCAGCGCAGCTCGCGACCAGCACCAGGCACGCTCGCCAAATGGAAGCCTGAAACAGGGTCAAGCATCGCGACCGCTCTAGCGGCTGGGCTGGCGGCGTTGGTGGTGTACTGCGTCAAGATAGGGGCGCTGCACACGCAGAGCAATCCAGGGGCCAAGACGACCGGCGTCACGGCAGCTGATGTTGACCTGATCAAGATGCACAAGAACATGAAGCAGGCTTTCGACGGTATTGGTGCAAGCCGGGAGACGCAGCACAAGTTCATCGAGGTCTGGCGGTTGTTTGAGTCGGCGGTTGGCGAGCTGAGATCAGGAGACCATGACAGTCGCATGGCGGTGATTGCCAACTTGGCGAGAAACCTGGTGCGGAGGTCATGAGCTGAAAAGAAGGCATTAGAGGGGGCAGATACATGCAGTCATGAACCGAGACAGAACAAAATCGATTCAGGATCCGAGGCGGATGCAAACGATCATGTTCCCGACATCAACGGCATCAAAATGCTTCCGAAGAACAAGTCCGCGGGATGTGGCGACTGATTCCGAGCTATGGCGATGGGAGCGACATGGGACCATTCATCCTATCAGTGATGCGGAGTTTGTTTGAATCCGTGATTATCACGAACGGAGGATGGTACAAAATGATTTAAAGCTGAGAACCGTCGCTCTTTCTCGTGAGGGAAAGAAAAATCCTCCTTCGCTATGTTCAAGTGACCCAACAATCAAGACAAATCAAGCAATGGCATCTTCCACGATCCTCATCTTCGGCGCAACCGGCCCAGCAGGCATTTGTTTGCTGCGCGAGAGCCTCTTCCGAAAACACGCCACGGTCGCCTACGTGCGCAATGCCTCGAAGCTTCCTGACGACCTCACCAAGAACCCTCTGCTTGAGGCAAGTTGAACAGCCGCCATCTCGCACGAATCTGGTACCTAACCCAAACATAGGTAGTAGAAGGCCAGATGGACGATGCGGAAAAGCTTAGTCTCGTCGTTTCAAGGGCCGCAGTCATCATTTCCCTTCTAGGACCATCCGGAAGGACCACAGGGGAGTATCCATACCCGGGCTATTACTCGACCATCATCCCGTTAGTGCGCCAGCACTCGGTCAAGCGCATCCTTGTCTTGGCCACTGTGTCCGTCGAGGACAGCGATGACAAGTCCTCCTTCGTGCGTCGCGCCTTGGTGACAGGCGTCAAGTACGGGTTCGCGGCAGCCTATCGCACCAACGTGGCCATAGCAAACGTATTCCGGGAGACTGCCGAGGGTGTCAACTGGATAGTCTTCCGCGTCGGCATGGTTCACGGCGAGCATGACAAGGAGAGCTGGCGGAATGACAGGCAGGGTGCTGTCTTCGCAGGATCGGTCGGCGAGCCTGGCTGGACATGGAACATCAAGAGGGGCGCTTTGGCGAGGTGGCTCATTGATCGTGCTGAGGTTCCGAACGAAACGCTGGCTAGTCGGACGCCTGCCGTGAGTAATCTCAAGGCATAGGATCCGGAACATCGACCAGCGGGGGGCTCAGTAAGGGGTTTGGAAGTCTGAATGGTGGCATTCCGGGCATGGAGTATTATCCAGGTGGACTCGTGATATCATCACTCATTGGAGTTTTGGGAATTTCTTCATGTCTAGCGGGTCACTCATGTCAGTGTTGGCGCTGTTCGTTATGTTAATTCTCCAGAAGCCAGATATGCCGCGACAGCCACTTCATCGATCTTGTCTCCCGGGTTGATGAACCAACATGTATGAATGCTCGCGAACCGCACAGAATGGGTTGTCTGACTTGTGTAGATGTAACATGCATCAGGTTGGCCATTTGATCACCACTAATCGAGAGATATCTGTATAAATCTCCAACTCTACTGCAAGCTCTGCGCACGACAACTGTAGATGAGCTTATAAGCATGGATGGCGAGCCGCCGGGATACTTTTCATCTTGCTTTTCAGATCCTTCCGGCTCATACTCCGATATCAGAGTGTTACTGGGCGAGGCAGCTACAGAAGCCGTGGCCGGAGAGCCAGCAACGTGATACTCGGACGTGGCAGTGCTCACAGGCCTGAGCACGAACGCTATTGAGTCGACGGATATCAGGGAGTCTGCAGCAAACTCTGAAGCGGTCCGCATCAAGGGTCGCCCTAGGAGGTACCGGCACAGCTTTGTAGAGGCATTGAGGATATGCAATAGATGAATCAGAGTGCAGGAGCTGCAGAAGACCACAATGTACATACACTGTGAAATCACTGCCATGGATCGACTGCGATGTGTGCTGCGGGAGAGCTATTCGCTGCCATTACGACTGAGCTCTGTCAGAGGAAATAACCTGGCACTAGAGACAGAACAAATAGAACCAAGATGCAGTTCCATGATCGTAGTCGCTGAGCTCCATAGCGAGGCCAGTTGTAACTCGGCCAAGAGTCACAACTCTCTCGGCATTCCATACGCAGATCTCGAGAGCTTCTCAGGGTATTCGGGAGTTATGTACAAGGTGTGGTCTCGGGTGTCTGCTGATGGCAGCTTATATCTTGCATATGACGAACAGCCTACTTGTCAGTACTTGCCGTACGTTGAGCAGTGCTTGCAAAAACATCTCTGTAGAAACTGTAGTTGCCAAAAAACCTCTTAAATCACTAAGAGAACTATGTAGCTTCTCCTTCAGATATGATGCTTTCAAAACGTTCCATCCCACTGACGATTAGGATGCACACCGAGAACCAGATTCAAGTTACAAAACGAGGACGACTGGCCATTCAAGCTCATCTCCTGAATAGGGTTAGACGAGGGTAAATGTGCAGGAACGACGACATTCCTAAGATCTCTGTCCGAATTGACTGAGGCATATGTCATGCAGGCCCCAGAGCCATGCAACACATGGTAGATCTGAAGCAGTCGCGTACAATACCCTGAACCTGTCGCTGCTAACCCTAACCCAAGTCGATTAGATAAGCCATCCCTTCCGTTGTCAGAAGCAGCAATCACAAGCCAAGAGGCAGGTCCGGCCACCCGCCATGGCGAAGGCGGCGCTAGGCATTCCCAGCCAAGCGTCGCACCCAGCGACCCTCAGCAACCCACCCCCCCAAAGCAACCGGGGCGCTGCCGGTGCCGCGGGAGAGCAGCGCGTTAGACCAAACCTGGCTGCTAGCTCTGCCAATCGGCGCTACCCTCGGCGAGCGGTCGTGTGCTGTGCGATGGCACTCGTGTCGATTTTGGTGTGTGCCTGTCCGCGCGGGCTGTCCTGGCCTAGGCATTAGCTGGTGCACCGGCGCCGGTGTCGCCGGGCGGCCTCTCCAAGGCGCAAGCTCGCAAGAGAGAGGGGCAGACTTCGTGGCCTCAGCCGCGTTTGGCCTGGATCGAGGGGTAGCCGCAAGTCAGGGAAACAGAGTTTGGACGGAATGATGATTAGTTTGCGGGGATTTTTGGTTGCTTCTCTTCTGACATTGATTTCTTGCTTTTTTCTTGCGCCAACTCACTCGTTCTTCGACGGGCTGGAGGATGTCGTGTCATTGCGCAGAGGGCTGAGGTTCCAGCTTCGGAGACGTCGGGGATGTGGGAGGATTGACCAAATGGAGCAGACGACGTAGATGCGGTACGGGCATACGAGGACGGACTGTGACTGGAGCGATGGAACTGGAATGGAGGGGTCGGCTTCAGACGAGAAGCGAGGCCAGCCAGTCCTGACCGCCTGGATGGCCACCCTTACCCCCCCAACAAGGCAGATAGCTGAGGATAGGATTGCCGCCGCCACCTGTATGGTCGCTGCACGGCGGAGGTACAAGGTCATGTGCGGATGGCGGGGTAGAGGAATGTGATGTGACAGTGAGATTGGAATGTAGATTGCTGTCAGTGACGGGATCTTGGGCCGCTCGCTGTTTTCGGTCGGTACATGGTACAGCCTGTCCAGGACCTGAGGCTTTTCGGTGCATCTGGCAAAGAGGATTCGGCAATCATGCCAGAGAATCATGCCAGAGACTACTGGCACTAGAGAGTGCGTGGTTTGATGCTCACTTCGGGACGACGACTCAAGATGTTGGATCGCAGATTGAATGGGCCATCGACGTTTGTTGTGACGGCACGAGGTGAATGCCTATGCGGGTACCTATCTGGCATTGTCATGTCATCGCCGGGTCGGGATAGATGGGCCGGGGTTGTGTTGACTGTCCATGTATGTTACATTTGGTAGGATGGTACGTACGAGTATACGGTTCACTCGTCTCTGGGCTGTTGCAAGGTTGTCAGTCATTTGTCGTCACTCGATCGGTCAATCATCCACTAGACTAGAGGGTCGGACCCGTGTTGTTGGTGGTGGCCTGGCCTTGGCCTTGGCCGGGGAGCCTTTTCCTGGATGAACCCTTGGCGCCTTGGTCTCTTTTTCGCGCGTCAACAAATCATCACCACCACCACGACCCCTTCTTCTTTGTCCACTCTGGTGGCCGTCTGGCTGCCATTCTGTCCGCCAGACAGGCACCAAGCGGACGGCGCGCTGTGGCTGGGGGATCCGCGATGATGCAGCCAGACATACACACACACACACACACACACACTGCAGAACGCACAACGCCTGAGACATGGCTTTTTCCGCCGTGGTGTCTCTTGCGGCCCTGTTGCTTACATTGGGTGCACGTCTTGAGGGGCGGTGTGCTGCGGGATTGCAGGGTGCAGACCAACTCTTCCGTTTGCTCAATAGGCCTGACAGGCTGCGCGCGGGAGTCGTAACGTGCGTGGCCCAGCAGTGGCCAGCAGAGCAGCGGGCCACGATGAGGAGCAGACGAAGACATTCACACGCAGACACAACGACACAACG
>NW_009276944.1:552603-569271 GCF_000150675.1 Verticillium dahliae VdLs.17
GGTTCACTTGGTGGTCCTGGCGGCGCCTGATGTTTGACGGTTGACGTCGCCGGCGGGGATCAGTGCAGGGATGAGGAGCGGCTCCTCCTGGTCTTCCAGGATGGAGATGAAGATGATGCTGATGAGCCGTGCTGTGCTGTATCATGCCTTGGTCTGACCCAGCGGCAGGCTGGTCGCGCGCGTCATGTTCGCGATGCTGATTTCAATCTGATGCAGACGAAGACGGGACGCGGGTCACGGTAACGGGTAGCTCGAGTTGTACGGGTGCAAGGTGAGTGAGAGGCCTCTCAAACATGGAAATGATGGCCCAGACGAAAGCGAAATGGGCGACGGGCTATCATTCCAGTCGATGCTGTCAATCCAGTGAGACCCTCGCCTTTCCCATGCTGAGACCCTCCCACGATCTCCCCAGCAATCTCCCCCCCACGTGCCACCGCTCCACCACCGGAAGCACTGATCTGCTTCTGCGCCGGCCCTGCCAGTGTTGCCTGCCTGTCTTGCCTGTGTCGTGCCCGCCGTGTCGTGTCGCTCCTGCCATCCATCGCTGCTTTCCTCCTGCCAAGCCAACCGATCCTCGGCGGCCTGCGCTGCGTTGTCAGGGAAAACGAGATCGAGAGGGAAAGGGCCACGCACGACACATACCTTAGAGTCAGCCACCGAGGAGGAGGAGGAGGAGGAAAGAGGAACCAGAATCTGCTTGCAGCACGCAGCCCAAAGCCTCGCAAGCAGGAAGGAAGCACACAGGCGAGGCACCTTCTTGGCACCTTCCTCGCAGCGCTCAGCGGAGAAGGTCCCGCAGCACCGCCGCGCCCGCACTACCCGACATTGCGGTAGGTGGGTGTCCTTGGTGTCGTCGTACCCTCCATCTCCCTTCTTGACTCTCTTGCTCTCTGAGCGCGCTGCTCCCCACCTCCTCCCCCCTCCCCCCTCCCCCCTAGTCCCTAGTCCCCTAGCACGTACCTAGTACCTCGCACCTAGTACCCTGGTAGTACCTATTCGTAGTGCCCAGTAACCCCATCTCAGCCCGCCTGTTCTCTCCGCTTGCTTGCTCGCTCGCTCGCTCGGTTGGCTGGTGAGGTGCATGCCATCCTTCCCGACGGGGCAACCTCCATCTCTCTTCCGCCTCTTCCTTTCCTTCCTACCTCCTCCCCTCCTACTCTGATCCTCTGCTCTACAACCACCAGGTCTCTCCTCCGTCTTTGTCCTCGACCAGGCAACAGACAGCCCTTCAACAGTGACAACAACAGCAGCAACTGCTA
Source organism: Verticillium dahliae VdLs.17 (assembly GCF_000150675.1). Taxonomy (NCBI): domain Eukaryota; kingdom Fungi; phylum Ascomycota; class Sordariomycetes; order Glomerellales; family Plectosphaerellaceae; genus Verticillium; species Verticillium dahliae. The sequence continues at coordinate 553,863 of NW_009276944.1, forward strand.
TCGGTACGCAAACGCATACGCAGACGCACACGGCGTTCCGGCACACACTACATCGTTCGATCGATCGACCCCAGATTTCACCCCATATTGCGTCTCGCGCTACCACCCCCTCCCATTGACAGGCAAAACGTCAAAACACCAAACAACTCCGCCGAACCCAAACCCGAAACACCAAAAACCCAGTCTACATTACGCAACACACTTCTCTGCCGCGACAACCTCCAATGTATTCGAAAGGCCAGACGCCTGTGCCCTGTGCCAAGTCCTAGCTCTCGCCCCGTGTCAACACCTGGACGTCACCCGTCCACCCACATTCAACCCACTGCCCCCGGCACAGCGAGACAGCGTACGCACAGCATTCAGAACAGGCACAACAACATGAAGGGCATGGCCGTGGTCGAGTCGTATGCCGACTTGGCTGGCACCGCACCTGCCAAGTTGACCAAGTCACGCAGCAAGGCTGTCGTCAAACCCATCCTCAAGAAGGTGGGCTCTCAGTCGGCGAAGAGCTCTCTTGACATTGACCGCACCTGGGAGGAGCAAATACACTATGGCAGCCACGGTTGGGGCGGGGGTGCCGGCCGTGAGCGTGATGTGAGCTTCACCACATCAACCACCGAGCTCGACAACAGCAGCTACGCCAACACCAGCAGCGCGAATACGCGATCCAAGTACTCGCATGCCCGGTCCACGAGCGGTGCCTCACACGCAAGCATCGCCACGAGTAGCGGCAGCGGGCCCGGAGGCTATCGCAGCGGCAGCTTTGTTCACCCCTTTCAGCAGACCCCGCGGACCTCGACGCCGCCCCTCTCTTACGCCAACTCTCTCGCCAGCCTGGACCAGCCCACACAGCAGGGCAACAACAACCCTCGCGACTACTCACCGACGATCACGGAGGATGAGGACCTGGACTTCGACCCCAGCTACAGCTATAACCACCCTACCAATGGCCTTCAGCCTCAGTCGCGCTCGCTCTCGCAAAATAACCTTAACATCTACGCCGCCAATACCAACACCGCCGCCAACACGAGCAACAGTAGCCCCAGACGCCCCTCGCTCGCCAGCCAGCGCACATCCTCCCTCTCCGACGTCAACCAGAACCCCCTCCGCATCAACACCTCGAACCGCTCCACCTCCGCATCGGGAGGGTCTCGCCTGGCCAATGTCTCGAGCACCTCTGATCTCAACCTTCTCTCCGAGTCCTACGACTCGCCCGGCGCATTGTCCCTAGCTACTTCGCCGCCTTCTAGCAGCACGCCCGCCTTCTCTCCTCACTCGTTTACAGCGACCTCTCCCATCTCACTCTCCACATCAGCCTCTGCCATGGGTTTACGTACTTCGCTCGAGGGCTTTCGCTTACGCTCTCGCTCTGAGCTTGGCTCGGATTATCATCAGGAGCGCATTCGCATCGAGCGTCAAAAATGGCAAGACAAGGAGCGTGCGAAGCAGCAGAAACGCGATGAGAAGGAGCAAAAACGACGCGCGCGCGGCGACCATCACCGCACCGAGTCAGACGCCCGGGATCAGCAGGTAGAGGCCGCTGCCGAGGCTCTCATCAAGGCTCGTGCCGCCGCTCTCGACGACGGACTTGACGACCATACTTTCATCCGCAGTGATACTGCTGTTGCGTCCACCTATGCCGATGCTAGCTTTGCCGAGTTCAAGGAGCTCCCACGCAGAGCCCGGTCTTCAGAGGAACGTCGGCGCACGAGGAAGAAGACTGCCGCTGCTTCTCATGGCGCGAGCTTGTCCCCTGTCACGAGCCAGCATGCCATGTCGGAGAAGAGCGTGCCCACGTTTGCAACCCGTGGTTATGCGAGCGTCGCGGCACAGGGTGTGGCATTTGAAACGCCACCGCGTGGCCGCACTGCTAAACGCAAGACCCAAAGCGCGTGGACAACCTTTACCTTGTGGTTCAAGTCGCTACTGCTCAAATCGAAGCGTCAGTAGCTTCTTAGCCTGGAGATGAGCGTCCGGACACAACGCAGACGGAGTTTTCCATATGAACGTACGGGCTATCCAACTGCGATGCACAGAACGGGTTCATCGAAACAGATGACAAAAAGGCTTTTTTCTCTGGCGCTAGAAAAAAGAACAAACAACATACACGACCATATCTTTCGCTTCGCCACTATACCCCTTTCTCACATCAGCAGTCCAACTTCGGCCAACTTTCTCTTGGTAGAGGCTACCAGTTTCGTTTGCAAGCTGAGGGCTGCCGTTCTCTTTTTGATTCTATCTCGTCAGGATCTTGATCATTTGATTTTTTATGCAGGGCGTTAGGTTATTTGGGGATTGGGGTTCGGGCCTCTTTGTATCTTGGCATCATCCCCAGCAAGGGGCCAAACGGACGGGCCACGGGTGCATTGCGGGAGACATTCATGCCAGGGAAACATTTTGGCTCTCGAAGGACGATCTGGAGTTGGTGGGTTTTGTGGTTATTCTAGAGCGTTGGCTTTGAACGGAAGTTATGGATAGATAGCCCTTTGAGGACAATGAACAGACAATCTGCCTTCCTACCTTCTGCCTTTCTCCCGTTCCTTCTTTTCCATTTTCCTTCAAAACCCAGAAAGTGAAGAGGCATAAGAGAGCACTCCACTCATCCCCCACCACCTCTGCCGTCCTCGATAGTCCAAGAAAACAAAAAGACAGCGTTCAAAACATACAACACCAGGTATTCGCTGGTGGTCACCCACCCAACTACTGATCCGGCCCTTATAAAGCTCAGTTTTGGGGTCACCTATCGTCGTAATTGGGTAGGCGGGTGCCATACTAGTACACTTTATCTAAGTAAATTCCATCGTAGCTACCCCATTTTCAAGCGCATGGCTCATGGTATTATTAGCACCTTATTCTTACGGGAAGGGTACTAGGTACTAGTGGCTCCAGGTCTCATTTGTTTCCTGGTTAACTGCGTAGGCCCCAGCCAGTTCTTACTAGTTAGCTAATTCCTGGTTATTTAAATACGGTTTCCTGTTTTCTATAAACAGGGGGCTGTTTACTAGTCAATCCTTCCTTAGTTATAGAAATAATATAGTGTTAACGGGGTTTCAGCTTCTTGCACGGCAGCCCGTTTTCTTAGTCAACTTCATCCCTCTGAGCCCTAGACTTGGTCCTGAGCTCCTCATCATGAACGTCTTTAGTACAGACTAACTCACGTTTCTCTCTTACGACTTTCAGGGTCCATAGATCAGAAGACATCGGTAGGTATAGGAGTCTTCCCCGTTCACCTGCTACTATCACTATTCATGAGTTAGCTGCTTTCTAGCAATCTGCGCCGTCGCTAGTTACATCGACACATCCTGCGACCGACACGATAGGTGCTGGCCGTGTTTTCTGTATAGCCCTCCCTTTCATTCATTATACCGGCAATGATTGCCTCACTTCGGAGCCCTTTTCCATCGCTTTGTGCAGACAACTTCCTGTCCAGAGGTGCGGGGGGTCAAGTCTTCACGATCAGCCCACGCATTGTTTTCAAATGTCCAACGAGCTTCCAGAATCCCGCGCCTGAGCAACAGGAGGAAGCAGAGGAGAGCAACGAACGGATTACAAGAGAGAAAGAAGTCTACGAGCTTCTGATTAAGCGTCCACATCCCAACATTGTCCGATGCATTCTCATCGTTCCTGAAGGTATTTTTTTAGAGCGGATGGAGATGACATTGGAAACCCGCATCGATGATCAATCACTTCATCCGACATCCGCAAACGTCCACATGCGCTGGATCAGACAAATCACGAACGCCTTGTCCTGGCTCGAAAATCTAGGGCTTGCTCATGGCGACCTGAGGCCAGCAAACCTACTTCTTACCCGCGACGAACAGATTCGCCTGGCCGACTTTGATAGCTCGGTCCCGATAGGTCATCAGCTTCGTGTTGCCAGCGAGCCGTTTTGCAAGCTTCACGACGATTTTTCTCTCCCTGAAGCCGGCGCAGCTAGCGAACAGTTCGCGTTGGCGTCATGCATCTACACGATCCGTTTCGGTCACATTCCACTGCGCGAGCTTGATGCGCCCAGCAGGATTCAAAAGATGATGAGACACGACTTTCCATCTACAAAGAAGGATGACATCTTTGGTCATGTCACGCTCAAGTGCTGGCAGGGCAATTACAACTCTATCGCTGCTGTATACCATGAAGTTCAGTTATGCCACAAGGCTGAGTGGGAGTTAGAGAGTCGCGAAACCCTCGGCCATGAGATAGCCACTCTCACATCCGAGTGTGAGACGTTCCTGGCGAAGGAGGGATCCACTTGGAGAAACCTGCTTCAAGACTGTTAGCATGTACAATAACTTCTCATGCTTCTCTTAACGAAGGAGGTTTACGATGAGTTATAAATGGCAGTGATTGGACCGAAGTTCCTTATTTGCGGATCGCGGTATTATTATTTTCTGAAAGGTTCCCAGTCTACGGAGTACGCGGATGCGCACACTGTCTATTTTCGACGAACTGTTACTGTGTGGACCGCGCTTTCGATCTAGGAGAAATCAATCAGATAGGAAGCTACTTATGCTTATAACGATGTATCTAGTCACCAATAATAAGTTCTATTACCTCATATTATACATGTAGGCCTGCGTCTTACGAGAGCTAAGACAGGGCACCGAGGAACCATGTCGTCGCAGCCCCGCAAGCGTCCCATAGCGGGGTGATCAACTTCAACTTCGTCCCCCCTACTACTGTCGGCCCAACCCTGGCCTATTATCGAACGTCCGGTCATCGCCGCGTGGTTACACGACCGCCTCGGCGGCATCGGCTCAGTATCATTTCTACAATGCCGGGCAGACGGCTGACCCAAGAAGTAAATCGCAGCTCGCCATACAATATACCCACGACACCCAGACCAGGTCGCCCGACACGTAAGTCTTCTGGGTACACGCAGGCACCGCCCAACGTTTCGAGGACGCATACCGAATCATCACAGAGAGGCTCAGACTACCAGGATACCGCGACCTAGAGATAGACGTACTAAGGCTAGTGGCTGCTTACTATATGGCCTTAATGTCAGCCTCGCATCTTGCGGGGAATTCTCTAGGAGCACTATCCTAGCGGGACGCTGGCTGAGGCCTTGTAGTCGGCGAAGGTTGATGTCCCTCGATAATAATAGGGGTCATAGCTCTGTACTATAGTCGCTACTCTTCATTAATATAACCTTACTTATGTAGATATTATAAATTATCTAACGTAGTACTTAATAAGGACAAAAATCTAGTTTTTATTAAGATTAGCGGAGCTAGTAGTATTATATGCGAATAGCTATCTATTAGAGCGTTATTTAGAGTAGAGTGAAGAGGTCTTCTATGAGTAGTCCGTAGATAGGTAGGGGTCGGAATATATCTGAATTCTAGCCCTCTATAGTCTAAAGTGCCCTCCGCAGCCTATATATACGTTTCTCGTAGTCCTTAGCCTCCTGGCCGACCCCCTGCTGGCGACTCCGCAGGGAACCCGCAGGGTCCCCTGACACTATCGCCTATAATGCAGTAAGTGGTAGACCCCCTTTCGATAAACTTCGAAGCCCGGAAGGAGAACGCAGGCGGTCGGTAAACTTCTATCTAGGATGGCAGAAGCTCAGGAGCAGGATCATGGGCAGCAGCAACTCCTTCGAAGCGCCGCGGAAAAGGTATCAGGTGATCCTGCGCATGCTTCCTTATCTCGCATCGCTACCAACCTCTCTAGGTCGCACCGATAAGAGAGCTAAAAAGCAGCCCAGTCGACGTTTCAGGCCTTGAATCCGCCGTCCCAACGGGAACCTTCATCTCAGATGATTAGGCCTGGAATAGTCACTGATGACATATCTTACCTAGGCCCTCACAACAGGTCGAAAAGAGACCAGGGAGGAGTTCACTTCCTCCTCTCTGATTCGCGCAGCATGCTACTGGATCTGCACCCTCAAGTTGCAACTGGACCAGCTGCCGTCCCTCTGCCTGTATGGAGCTAACTCGATCCATTCGAGGTTGGAACGTGGTTCAAGATTTGCACTAATCTGGCTAGGTAGTGTGAGGGAAGGAAACCTGTCTGCCTAGTGCGGCCACTTGGCGGTGCATGACCCGTGATGGACGTTGGTGTTCGCTGGTCTATACCTTGGTGAGTTTTTGGAGACGTAACTCTACCGTGGCTCGACGTTTATCAAGAAAGAGGCTGACGACCCTCCTGTTTCTTGCTTGGTAGATCGGGCTATATGCAGCTACGAAAACTCCGAGACTGAATATTTCCTACCCAATGTCGCATGCCTGCAATCCACCACTCGGCACCTCCAGGCTTTGCGCTTTCATCCAGAGATGCCACCTGTTTCATAGGTTTGTCCACCAACCAGGTCTAACCAAGACTAGCCAGCATGTCGCAAAATGGACATGCCGATTATTCGCGTGAGTTCAATTGATGCCTTTGCCACTATAGGGTCCAATGTTGGGATTCGTAGCACCACCCAGCCTCCTACCGAAATAGTCCTTACCCCCGTTGTCCTTAATCGCAATGCCGCTTCCTATGGCTGGAGAGCCTGCCCGCAACTTGTACCCAAATCCTGCCCCCAGCGTGCTTCCGCGAGTGCGTGGGCTTGCGAAGAGCGGGTCGCCGAGGTGCCCGTCTTCAGTGGGCGGCATCAAACCATGAAACAGGTTGTTTTCCCATACGATGTTGCTGGCCACAGGCAGGGTTGCATTCTCACGCCCGACAAAGATGTTGTTCGTCATCTTGGTCGCGTTCTGCGGCAGTTGCAGCTCAAAGTCCCTGTCGGCGCAGTACATGGCATTGTTGTAGAACTCGAGCGTCGAGTTCTCCGACACGCTGATCATGCGGCAGTCGTTCTCGAAAATGTTGTAGCGAACAATCTGCCTCGCGCCTCCGGAGACGCCACAGCCGTCGCAGTCGAGGAACGCGCCGCCGGCATTGTCGTGGCTGTAGTTATACTCAACGATGCATGTGCCCGTAACGCCCCAGTCGCAGTCAAACGCCGTGCTGTCGTGGAGGTTCATGATGCTCCCGTACACGACGTTGTGCCGCATGACGGGGTTGTGCGAGGCCATGACCCAGATACCGGCAAAGTTGCCTCCCTTCCAGGGGTACTTGCCCTTGCCAAGGTTCGACGCTACGTTGTGGTCCAGGCTCGGCGCATCGGAGTACTGCACGACGATGCCGTCGCCGCCGCAGGCGTCCATCTTGTTGTAGGACACGCGGATGTTGCTGCCCTGGTTGTCGATCTGGCCGGGCCGGATCTTCATGGCGCCGCCGCCGCAGTCTTTGATCGTGTTGTCCCGAACGGCTACGCCGTCATAGCGGCTCCCATTGATGGCGCTGAGGAGGATGCCGGCCGAGTTGGCAAAGTCAGAACTGAGCTCGCCAGTCTTGTTGGTCTGCCCTGCCACGTCATAGATCGTGTTGTCCTCGATCGTGATGCCGTAATGAACAGCCCCGTCATTGGCGAGGATCGTGATCCCTTGGCGCCTGGCAACGTTGCTCGCCGGGTTGGTGAAGGCAATCTTGGTGATGCGCCAGTGGTCTTGGTTCGTGAGCAACAGTGATGAGTTGGCTCCGTTTGCATGAATGACTGGCGGACCCAAGATCGAGTCGATTGGGTACGATGTCAGTCGTATGGGCTGGCTCGAGGTGCCGCTCCCCTTCGGAGACAAGATTCCCTTGCAGGTGACGTTGGACTTGAGAGCCAGAGTGTCGCCTGGTGCGAAAACGAACTCATTGGGTTCATCGAAAGAGTTCCAAGGCCCTTCAACGGTGCCGTTGCCCGGCGAGGATGCCCCGCAATCGACATAGTATGAAGATGGACGTCCAGAGGCCAGTGTAGCCAGCAACAAGATTGGCCAGAGGCGCAGAGAGACCTGGCCGTTTTGACTGCGTCGTGGAATGAGCATGATGAGCGTGGCAATTGTGATGACTGAGATTGCCGAGACTGGTAAGGAATCACCATTGCCATCGGCTTCGATGCCTACAACTATTTGTATACACGAAGCCGAACCCATCTTGCCCATGATAGAGGGCGACTCAACCTCGCATTGTTGCATCGAATCGCCGTAGCGCGGTTACATCTCTCCATCAGTACGTAGCTTCATGTAACATCCGTGCGATAATCGGGCTGCTGGCAATTTGACCATGTCGTGGGTGAATACTTCCAGCCGGTGTTCGGACTCGGACGAACGGCCGGGCCCGCAATGTCAAAATATCTGCCCAGGCGTCACTTCGCACCAAAAGGTGGACCGAGGCGTTCAAAGTGCGGAGTAAGTGGGAGCATGATAAGGCTGCTCTCGGCCACAGTTACGGCGATCCCAAGCCACAAAACAGCATGTTACTCGAGAACAGCTGAAGATAACAATCACACGATAGATGCTCCATGCGCGCCACGAGACCATTATCCAGCCCTGGTCCAGTTGGCGTGCTGATCTGCTGATTTATTACCATGACGGGTCATGTAACGTAGTTATGTCAGACCTCAGCAGCATGGCGACCAAATGTGTTCACAGAGGTTGCTCTCGAATGCTTCATCCAGCATCAGTCGGACCCCATGGGACCCCACGATGACCCTAGAGAGCTAAAGTGAGTTACAAATCGTAAACGTTTCAGGTTACATTAGAGCTCTCCTTGCGAGCTTGGCAAATAGTAACAGTAGCCCCTAAAGCAAAGCAAGGTTTCCTGAAAGCAAGATGCAGGAACTAGGAGTGCTCATAAAGGCCTCTGCGGAACCCATCACTCTACCTCCCATTGCACACCACAAACTAAGAGCAGAACTCGATAATTAAGATGCTCCCTCACGGCTACCTTGTTTTATCCTCATGTGCCCTCTGGCACTTGGCCATGGGTCTCCCTGGTTCCGTCCAGCCTCGAGCGAACTTTGTCCACCCAGGCATCCTCATCGACGAAGCACAAGCAGAGCTCATCAGAACCAAGGTATCACAGTCAGTTGCTCCGTGGGCTCCAGCATACACATCCATGTTGGCGCACCCTTATGCCTCCAAGACAGCCCCAGAGCCCGTCTCAACAGTAGAGTGCGGATCATACTCTACGCCTGACGTTGGTTGTTCGGGTGAAAGAGAAGACGCCATGGTGACGTACTTGAATGCCCTGGCATGGACAGTCACAGGCACGCAGGCATACGCAAACAAGGCCATCACGTTTATGGATTCTTGGGCATCGACCATCAAGGCACACAACAACACAAACTCGCCACTGCAGTCTGGTTGGGTCGCTTCAACGTGGGCCCGCGCCGCAGAGTTGATCAGATATTCAAACGCCGGCTGGAGCGCTGCCAGCATCACAAAGTTTGAGGGCATGCTGCGTAATGTCTACCTGCCTCTCGTCAAAGATGGCGCACCAAACTACATGGGCAACTGGGATCTTGTCATGGCGGAAGCCGCAATCTTCATCGGTGTATTCCTTGACGACCAGACCGTTTATGATGCTGGCATGACAAAGTTTCTCAACCGGGTGCCGGCCTACATCTACTTGGAGAGCGACGGCAATCTTCCAAAGACAGCACCGGGAGATACGACGACAAGTACGCAGGCCGGGATCGTGACGTACTGGCAGGGCCAGTCTGTGTTCAACGTCAGCGGTTTGTCCCAGGAGACATGCAGAGACTTTGAACACACAGGATACGGCCTTGCCTCTATCGGTCATGTGGCTGAGACATCGAGAATACAAGGGCGTGATTTATTCAATGAGGGAACCGGTACTAGATTGCGGTACGCTCTAGAGTTTCATTCGAAATATCACCTTGGAGAACCAAAGCCCACGTGGCTGTGTCCTGGAAAGACACTATCTCTCTATTTGGGGCCAGGTATGCAATTGTTCCGTCCTCCCTATTGACTTAGTAGGACTAGACATCTGACTCCGCATCTACAGTCACGGAAGTGTCATTCCGCGCCCTCTCGGGTCGTTTGGGATATGACATGCCATACACAGAGGAATTGACTCTAAATCAGCGGCCAGCTGGGACAAATAAACTCTTTGTCGGCTGGGAAACCTTGACCAATGCTTGAGAGAGTATCTCACCATTTGAGACATGATTTTGCAGGTGTGTCTGGATTTCCTTGTGGAAGATGCTGCGGACGTTGTGTGGGCAGCCAAACAGGGGGGGGGGGGGGGGGCTAGAAATAACGCGAGGGCTGGCGTCAAACCTATGGTCCTAGGAAAATCTTCACGGACAGCATAGAATAGGCCATACAAGTGCAATCATTGCAAGATGTGCGTTCAGTTTGTTCTGACGGTGTTGTGAGTTGAATGTTTCGCACGAGGGTGATGAGTTCTGTGTACAGGGCAGAAGCAACTCTATGTCCGTGTTTCGGGCCAGAATTCAGCGGCTGCTTCATTCCTTGGAGACCAGTACCTTCCTGGTACACGTCAACATAGTTCATTGTCCAGTTATTCTTTTTGAATCTGTAATCGTACCACTAGGCTTAACACAAGAAAGGTTCGCGGAAACAGACAATTATATATGAATCTCTATTGCGAAATACTTCTACTGCAACCACACTATACTAACCACAGCATAGTCTAAGGCGTCATCAAACTCATGAAGCAAGAACTTACGTAGATAAATAGGAGACCAACAGGGACGGTTAGGCTCCTAAGCCAGCCGTCATAATCATTGCTGCTGGAGATACTCAAGCCGAATAGAAGAAAACAACACACGAAAAAAACACCTTCCAATGTAGGGAAAATCAAATCCGGTCTAAGACGCCTGAACCAGACACTTGGCATGGAATTCCGCTCTCCATTTGGATCACTGCTAGCGACGTCTTCTCCCAACCTTGTAGCTGTTCCAAAGAGATTCATCATTACGATAAAGAAAAAGATGTTTGAGGAATTATAAAACAGGTACACAATACTGACATAGCGCAGATTCAGGAAGAAAGTAGCAGCCAGCACGATAGCAACTAAGCACCAAATAGTGGTCCACAGTACGGTCATCACGATCAGGTAGGTCCAGGGAGCTTGGTAGCTCATAGACTTGTTAGCCAACTCCAGCGTTTTTTTGTGATAATACATGGTGAAGTTGATTTGATCGTGTGCGTCAAAAAGGTATTGGAGAGGGATGAAAGACATTCCGCAAATAACAAACCCTTCTCCCAGCCATGAAGAAGGGACTGGCTGGGTTTGGCAGCGGTCCTGAGGCATACGACGTCGCGTCAACAGCGGCCAGACGGCTGTAGCGGCAGCAATGGTAGGTCCAGTGAGTAGCAAGACGGCAATGATTTGACCGAATGTAAAGCCATTTTCGTCGAGTTGCACCGAGGCTCGAGTCGCAACAATGCGAATTGTCACCCAAAGAACCGCTACCCAGGCAAGCATAACCTCGGAGAAGGTTGACGTTACCACATCCGTATGTATGCGTGCCGTCATGAGTATGGCGATGATTGGATTGATGAAGAAGTATTGACGGACAAAATTCAGTCTGGGAGATGTTGGCTTAAAACGAGCCGTGGTATCCACGGCGAGCTGAAGCAGCTTTCGACGAGCGTTACGTCGAATCACATCTCGAAAGAAATCGGAACCGCGACGAGATAGCTTGATGAGGCGGATCCCAAAGCTCATGCTCAGAAAAAGTATGCTGAAGACCATTGAAGAGCCGGAGCCTTTCGGAAAGCCGACACGCATATCGCTTGAGCCCAGTGCTCTCTGCGTAGCAGTCTGGACATTGAAAAAACAACGAGCGTAGGAGGAAGGGCTTGCCGGATTGGCACCCTCATGTCTATCCGAATACAACCAGTTGAACCATCCCGTAGGGAAGAGCGCAACAAGAAGAAGCAGTAGCGATATTGTTGTAGGAACCAGACGGACGTTTCGATGCAAAGGCCGTTGACGCAGGTAGTCCCGCAAGAACGTAAGACCAACGAGGTGCGTGATGTTGGCAAGCCATGCCAAGTGGGCAGCGATCTGCCAGTGATAAGCAGATATGCCAGAAGGTCCACCCAGCGTCGCGAAGGCGCTGGACAGAACCGCAAGGCCGGTAATTGATTGACCGTCGCAAAAGGCTAGGATGTACTATGCAAAAGGCTAGGATGTACTATGCAAAAGGCTGTCAGATTGCGGCAAGGTGGGATGAGTTTGTTGGCGGCCCTTACATTGTCTTACATTGTCAAAGGCTTTATGCATGTCTCGTGCGAATGGATCAGGATTCTTCAGCGACGATCGCTTCGGAAAGAGCCACCGACTCAAACGGCTTCCGAGAATGAACTGATCAATGGGATTGGGAGACCACTCTTCATCGCTTTCGGCCTCGTAATTGCACACTGTCTGGTGGTCAGGTAGGTCTCGGTCGCTCTGTGGTATTGTTATCTCCTCTCGAAGCCCCAGACTTGTGGGTTGGCTAGAAGAGGAACAGTCGACTTCGTTGCGGCGCTGTATTGATTCTTCGGAGTTCAATTCGGCGACGGCATTCGTCGGTGAAGTCACCGGCTGATTTGAACTCTGCACTCTGCTTGGTCGTAGTCGTTGCATCTCGCAAGTCTTGGTCAGAACCAACCATTCCGTGATCGGGATTTTTGTTCGGATCAAAGGCCACGAGATAGTGTACAGTGATGATGATGAGTGCCAAGTATGCTGGTGCCAGAAATCCGACAAGGATCTAGAGGCGCAGGTAGTTGTTAGCCCAGGCCCTTTTGTTTGAAGCACCGTGACGTGCATTGAGCCGGCGCAGCTAGGTTAGCAGCCAACAGCACTTACACCAAGGCCAGCAATATCACTGTTGGGTTCGATCTCGGGTCTGTCATTGAAACAGTCGTAGATTGGCGGTTGCGAAAGGACGAGTCCTTCTTGTACTGACATAATGCGCTATAGGAGGGTGGAAAGTCGTATAGAATCAAAGTAGAATATGGGAAGACTTCAAGGAGGAATGGTTAAACGAAGTTTCGCAGAGGTGCACTAACACGGCATTTTGCAGGCAGCACTGGCTGGCCTTTATGCCAAACATGGTCGGTGGTTTTGGGCACTGTCACAACGACAAGCGACCTCGACCGCCGTTGTGCTACTGACCTCCCTGAAAGCCTTACGTGACCAAGACTCGGAATACAGCCTGACTGTATGGATCCTACGAAGATGCCAGTCGATTCGCTACGCTGTGAAGAGTTAACGGCCAGCTTGCAAACAAAACTTGAACAAAACATGATGGCAATGACTGATTGTCCACGGCAGATGAAGAACGTCTTACCTAGTCAGCCCACGATCGCCTCCTGCTGAGGTCGATGGGTGCTTGATGCCGGCGGGTGAGCAGTGCATGGTTGCAAGGAAAGCTTAGGCTAGCATTGGGACAGAGAAATGGAAGAGACAGGCCATGCTTGGGTGCGGCTGAGGCATCTTGCTGCTCCAGAGGAGGCCTCATGACGACAGCTTGCGGGTGTGCAAAACAAGGCAGAGAGGCCTTGGATCGAGTGTCAATCCTCATGCCCTACCCACCTCCCGGCATTGACGTGCCCTTCCCATGGCACAGGTAGGCAAAAGTCAGCCTTCCAAGCGCCATAGGACTTGGGATGCCCAAAGCATGTTGAGGGCAGCTCAGCTACCTATCACGGGAAAGGGCCGAGATCGCTAAGCCCTTCAGTCGGAGCATTCTTGCCTGCAGACAGTGACGCTCTAGGCCGTCGCGTAAGCATTGGTTACACATCGTCCTTTCGTGGACTCGACTTTGCCCATTGGTCGTATGAACGGATGTGATAGTACCTGCTAAGATGTGACACAAATTACCGGGACATCTGAGAACAGACTTGAATCCATGCTCGCTGGGCTGCTGACAACTTACAATATCAAATGTCGTTCAGTAATATTTCTCATGGACGATGAGACGACAAATACCAGACGGAAGGCAAAGGGAATACATGGACAGAATTCTCATATCCTGTCAGGAGCTGCTAGAGTAGCATAATCTTGAGCAACTTATAAGGCATGGCAGCTGCGCCAGGAAACCACCCATGGGAGCGAGTTGATGAGCTTGCAAGAACGCTGCACAATACCTGGGCTTCTATGGTCCACAAGTCGTCAAGCACTCATTCGGCGCCATCTGATCACGACGAGTTGAGATCCACGTGACAGCAATGAATGCACACAAGCCTTGGCAAGAGTTGCACCGCTGTCTTGATACACCGTTATATCAAGGCCAACAGCTGTTGGCTTGTTGGCCTGGGTTCTCGCATCATCCGCTTGTCTAGAGTGCAACGGTGTCTTGTAATATTGGAGGCTATGATTCAGTCACCAGGATCTTCTGTGCGGCACCAAAGGTCCATTTCATAAACTCAAGCCATGCCACATCAGCCGGAAAAGCGGCCACGACGGCCCTGCGGAGCCACGGAGCAGGGAGTCGGAGAGAGCTCAGGCTACGAGCAACGTATATATATAAACTGCGGAGGCCCGGATTTCAGATGTACCCAACCCCCTAGCTATATTCCATCACCTGCGGACTATGCGTAGAAGACGTCTTCACTCTGCTCTAAACAGCGCTCTGGCACTCTTACAAGGCTCGCAATCAGAATCTCACAAAACACTCGTCGCCCTCCCCAGCCGCCCTTGCCCAGCAAAAAACAAAAACATACAACACCAGGTATTCGCTGGTGGTCACCCACCCAACTACTGATCCGGCCCTTATTGGCTTATTTAGGGGAGAGCGGACGGGATCCCAAGTTTTCCAATAGGTATGGTCGTATGTGCTTAGATGTCTGTTTGGAGCGGTTATATCGGCTGAGCCATGCTTTGCTGAGGACCGAGGTCAGGTATGTGGAAGTCTAGTAGGAGAAGAATGGGATGTACAAGTGGCGAGCACCAAGTGCTTTGCAGAGCTTGTGCTCCTATCGCCACTTGGGACGTTGTGTTATCCTTTGGGCAAGGCTTGTAGAAGCAAGGCGTCGCGTGAAGCTGGTGGTGGTCGCTTCGCGGCAGTGGTGTCTACAGCTCGACAACTTTTGTAATCAGCAGCATCAAGTTTGCAGTAGTCGATAAAACCCACCCTTCAGACTCGTGATGGCCCAAGTTTTAAACCGAAACACCAGAGAAAAGAACACCGAGACGTACAACACAAAGCACAGGCAGCCGAGAACAGTGATCCGAAAGAGTGCCAACCATCCATTGACACAACCATCTACACAACCATCTACATAAAAATACACCACAGGGCGCAGACTTGCTAGCAACGTCCTGTCCTCCCACTTAAACCTACACGTAGTCATCTCACGGCTGGCCCTCGCCGGCCTCCAGCGCCTCGACGGCCTCCTCGCACCGCCCGCAGAGACTGTCCTCCGCCTCGGCGACGTAGCGCCAGCACCGCGAGCACTTGCACCCCTGGGGCGGCAGCACGCCGACCACGCCCCTGGCACCGTCGACCTCGAAGGCCTGGCGCAAACGGCGCCTCGGGCAGCGCGTCGCCGAGCCGCACCTCGACCGACGACACGACGAACAGCGCCTCGAGGTCGGCGGCATAGCG
>NW_009276944.1:569371-588169 GCF_000150675.1 Verticillium dahliae VdLs.17
CCCGCCCCCAAGAGAGACCCCTCTTCCCTCTTCGATTTCAGGGTATTGAAAAAATGCACTTGTCCCGACCTTCTCCTTGCCGTAGACGGGGTCCACACTCTTTCGTGCTCACTGGGGGGGGGGGGGAGGGTGTCCTTCAAAATTTTAGAGAGGGGGTGTGCCCCTTTTCCCCCATAAATTTAGCCCCTCTACCCTTCTTAGTATCACCCCCCCCCACTCCACGGGAGGAGTGTTTCCCCCCCCCTCATTTAACCCAGGGGGGGGGAGGTCCCTCAGGATCCCCGCCGGGGCGTGGGTCAGTCTGGCGCGGTCGAAGAGGGGCGTCGACGCGAGGGCGCGCAGCGGGTGCGTCAGGGAGGCGTCCTGCTGCATCCACGCGGGCCGGTGCGCCCAGGCCTCCTCGACGAGGAGGGGCGCCATGGGGGCGAGCATGCGCAGCAAGCCGTGGAAGACGGGCTCGATGACGCCGCCGCCGTCGCCGCAGTAGAGCCTGTCCTTGGACGCCTCGAGGTAGAAGGCCGACAGGTCGTTGGCGACCCAGCGGTTGATGGCGGCAAAGGCCCGGTAGAACTCGTGGGCGGCAAAGGCGGCGCGCACGTCGGCCGTCACGTCCTCGAGCTGCACGAGCGCGATGCTGTCGGCGGCGGTCAGCGGCGCGGTGCGGGCCGCCGGGTGCATGGAACCGAGGAGCATGCGCAGAATGGTGCGGTAGCGGATGAGAACCGAGTGGATCGACTTGAGCGTCGTTTCGCCAATGGCCACATCCTTGGTGAACTCGGACGAGGCGGCCCACAAGCGCAGGGCGTCGGGGCCCAGGGCATCATACACGGGACCCTTGGCCGCCTTCTTCGCCTCGCCGCGGAGCTTGAGCGGCGGCAGCAGGGTGCCGTCCATGACCTGGGCCGGCGAGATGATGTTGCCCAGGGACTTGGACATCTTGTTGCCCTTGGCGTCGAGGGTGAAGCCGTGGGTGATGAGCGTCTTGAAGGGAGAGGAGGCCGACGGCGAGGCAGGGGCCGACGAGGTAGAGGCTGACGAGGCAGGGGCCGACGAGGCAGAGGCCGACGAGGCAGAGGCCGACGAGGCAGAGGCCGACGAGGCAGAGGCCGACGAGGCAGGGGCCGACGAGGCAGAGGCCGACGAGGCAGAGGCCGACGAGGCAGAGGCCTTCTGCGCGGCGACGTAGGTGAGGAGACTCGACTGGAACCAGCCGCGGTGCTGATCCGAGCCTTCGAGATAGACATCGGCCGGCCCCTCGCCCAGCGTCCAGCTGCTGCCGCTGTCAAACCAGACATCCATCGTGTCGGTGCCGCGGCGGTAGGTGGTGGTGGTTTCCTTGTTCTTGTTCAGAGAGGGCGCGATCCAGGCGGGCTCCCCCGGCGGGTCGGCGAACCAGGCGTCGATGCCGCGCGCGCGAACGACCGAGATGATGTGGTCGACCGACTCGTCGGTGACGACGGCGCGGCCCTCGGCGTCGTAGAGCGCGGGGATGGGCACGCCCCAGGCGCGCTGGCGCGAGATGCACCACTCGCTGCGGCCGGCGACGAAGCTCTCGAGCCTCTTGCGGCCGGCGTCGGGCACGAACCTGACGTGCTCGAGGGCGGCGAGGGCGCCGGCCTTGATGCTGTCGACGTCGGCGAACCACTGCTGCGTGGCGCGGACGACGACGGGCTGCTTGGTGCGCCAGTCGTAGGGGTACTTGTGCCTGTACCTCTCGACGTGCAGCACGTCGGCGTGCTCGTCGAGGAGCGCCAGCACGGCCTTGCTGCCGCCCTTGAGGATGGGAGAGGCGTCGGTGAGGCGTTCCGGGGCGTCGGGAAAGGCGTCCCTGGTGAAGTGGCCCTCGTCGTCGATGGGGGCCGCGGCGTCGATGCCGAGGCCAGAGCAGACGGCGTAGTCGTCGAAGCCGTGGCCGGGGGCGCAGTGAACGAGGCCCGAGCCCGCGTCGGCCGACACAAAGTCGGCGTGGATGACGGGTTGCGAGGCGGATGACTTGCCCCGCAGCCTGTTGGCGTACCGCAGCTGCTTGAGGTTGGCGCCCTTGGTCGACCACAGAATCTCGCGGCGGGTGTCGGGAAAGAGGGTGTCGAGGATCTCGCTTCGTTGCTGCGCCACAATGTACGCATCGCCGTGGATGGCGACGACGTGGTAGTCGAGCTCGTCGTGCACGGCAATGGCCCGGTTGGCGGGGAGGGTCCAGGGTGTCGTCGTCCAGATGATGGCGTAGAGGTTTCGGCCCTCCAAGCCTCTCGCGTGCCGGACCTCGTCCATGATGGCGTTGGCGTCGGCGGCGATGGGGAATCGGATGTAGGCGGCCGTCGACACGTGGTTCTCGTTGTACTCGAGCTCGGCCTCGGCGAGGGCGGTGCGCGACGAGGGCGACCAGTAGACGGGCTTGTGCTTGCGGTAGATGAGGCCGTCTCGCACCATCTGCTGGAACAGGCGCAGCTGCCGTATCTCGTAGTCGGGGTCCATGGTGGTCCATCGCGCGTCCCAGTCGGCCATGACGGCAAAGGAGCGGAAAGCGTCCATCTGCTCGAGCACCGTCTTGGCGGCGAGGGCGCGGGCCGACGTGCGGATCTCGACAGCGGTCATGCCCTTGCCCTTGCCCTCGGCGATGCCCTTGCCCTCGGCGATGCCCTTGCCCTCGGCGATGCCCTTGCCCTCGGCGATGCCCTTGCCCTGGGCATCGCCGAGGGCCTTGAGCTCGATGGGCAGGCCGTGGCAGTCCCAGCCCGGGCGGTATTCGACGCGGCGGCCCTCCTGGACCTGGACGCGCAGGATCATGTCCTTGAGGACCTTGTTGAGGCCGTGGCCGACGTGGAGGCCGCCGTTGGCGTAGGGGGGGCCGTCGTGCAAGACGAACTTGTCGCCGGTGCGATTGGCCGCCTGCCACTTGTAGAGGTCATCGGTGCATCGTCGCAGGTATTCGGCTCGGAACTGGGGGAGGGGCCTAGGTCTGCGGGTGATGGGCCGGTTAGCTGGTGTCGAGGCGCGGCGGTCGGCGGGGGGCTCACGGCAAGGTGGACTTGGGCAACCTCAAGGTTGATGTCCAGGACTTTGACATGATCTTGTTGGGCGCATAGCTGGTTGTGCGCTTTGTGTCGTGGGTTTGATGAAGCTCGGGCGTTGACGTTGACGTTGACGTTGTCGCGGTCGCGGTCGTCGCGGTTGATCGATCAAGCAATTTTTGAGTGGGGCCGCAGCTGCTGGCGCTCCACTGAGAGGAGGTCTGGCCGCTATATCTTGCGTTCTTCTCTGCTATGTGCCTGTGAAGGAGGCGGTCTTTTTTTTTTTTTTTTTTTTTTTTTTTTTTTTCCTTTTTTTCTTAAAGTTGGCATGTAGAAAATAATGACCCTTTCCTTGTACGGTTGAGTGGTTGACATGGCATTGTGAGCGGCAGGTTGAGGGACATCCATCTGTAGTTTCTGGTGTAACTTCTCCTGGTTGACGAATGCATCAAGGGCCCAGAAAGAGAAAAAAAGAAAAGAAAACTGCACTCTGACTCTGCATTCTGCACAATGTTTTTTTTTTCATTTCATTTTTCTCTTTCAAGACCCTCAAAGTCAAGTCAAGGTCACCTCCGGATACAGACCTTTGTGCTCAATTAGCTCACCGCCCTCTATCAACCCTATATAAAGTCAGAGACGAGCAGATGACATGGCAGAAATGAATAGGTGTTACTCTCTAAGGAATATATCCTATTCATTTCTGCCATGTCATCTCCTCGTCTCTGACTTTATATATGCCCAAAACACCTCATCAGCCAGGCCAGCAGCAAGCGTTATATATAGACCCATGTCACAACCTAGCTTATAGCTGCCGGCTGTAAGACAGTTGCCCAAGGACCTTCTCAGTAGACCAAGCTTGGCACAGTAAGTGATTCCAATTATCAAATCGTAGCTTGATTTTATCAATGCCTCGCATAGGCATCCAGTACAGGACATGGGCGAAGCATCCTCCAAACTCCCACACCACGCCATGACCTGCCCAGGCGTGATAAAAAGCCACACGCCTTCAAGGTGAGCCTACTTTGCTCTGGAATTCTCTTGATTCAATCACCGGCGACATATCAAGGACAAGTCTACCTTTATTAGGTTAAGCCAATGCAACGTATAGTAGAAGGATTCATTGATTGGAGACATGCGAGTTGAGAGAGTTGCAAAGTTGGCCGTCTGTCTGATACCAGTGTTTGGCGGATGTAGAGTAGGACGAAGAGTGCGGCTCAAGTCGCCCTTGCCTGTGTCTTATCCTGCTACTACTCCTCAAAGTCGTTTGATCCCTTTAGTCCCCAAATTTGGCCTCGGAAAGAGCCTCAAGGTGGATCTCCGCAAGTATAAGCTCCTACATGATTGAGGCGAATATGCCCCTAAATATAGGCACTGTATGGGCATCTAGATGTACTGCGCGCTATATTCTTCAGTTCTATTGGAAATTGCTATGTACTGCTCCTCGGCTGTCGATCATACGAAGTACTGAGGCTAAATCTGGGCACGGAAGGGATAGAAAGTGATGTTGACTACTGGCATGATACGGATAGGGTGACCAGGAGTCTGGTCCTGGACAATGAAGTTCATGGTATACTCTGTCAATCCAATGCCACCATATCGAGCCAGGACGCTACATGACACTGAATACTCCAAATAAATATCTGATACACTCCTGCAAACTCCTACGATTAAACAGCCGCTGGATAAAGTCACAACAGCTTCAGGCGATGCTCCCACGCACGGACATGGAGCGCCAGCGCCAGGCAGCGAAGCTCCAGTGGGGCGTCAGGGTCCACAGCCGTCATCATCGTCATGGCCCGTCGCGTCCCTCTCTACGCCTCAGCCGATGCTCTGCCTTTTGCACCTCCATCTCGACATTATCACCGAAGCAGCGAAAGCGAAGCAGCGAAAATCCCCCACGATCAGACTCAAGCGAGGGCCCCAAAGGAAAAAGGAAAAAAAAAAACGCCATGGCCCCCGTCCGCCGCTACCTCCGCATCACCAAATACTCGGTCCTCGAATGCCGCATCTACCTCGACAACCCGGCCCTCGCCGCCTCGTGGCTGCTGCACCCGCGCGACCCCGTGCTGCCGCGCGTCATGGACGCCGTGCGGCCCCTCGTGCTGCCCAAGCTGCGCGAGGAGCAGGCCCGCGCCCGCGCCCACCGCAAGAAGACGACCAAGCGGCGCCAGATCAAAGACGTCGTCGCCGGCGACGGCTTCGAGGTCTCCGTCTTCCTGACCGAGACGCCGACGCGCCACGCCCTGCTCGCGAAGCAGCGCCGCTTTCGCGACAAGGGCGACAAGGGCGCGGACGACGCCGCCCGCGGGGGACCCGGCGTGCAGGGCCGCCTCATTGCCGAGACGAATGCCGCGCCCGTCGACGTCGAGGCCTTCCTGGGGCGGCAGCAGCAGAAGCAGGAGCAGAAGCAGCAGCAGCAGCAGCAGCAGCAGCAGCAGGGCACCGTCGTCATTCGCGAAGAGTCGGATGACGAAGATGCCGTGGCGGCGCTGGCCGAGATTCCCACGCGCCAAGACGACGCGGCACCGCCTGCGCGACCCGCCAAGCGACGCCGTGCCTTCTCCCACACGGGCGTCCCTGGCGACGACGAGTTTGCGTCGACATCGGATGACGAGCCTGGCGGTGAGCGGGCCGACGAAAAGACCGACGAAAAGGCCGACGACAAGGCCAACGACGGCGAAAACGAAGACGACGAAATCAACGACGGTCTCTTCGTAGACGACCATGCCGACGACTCCGAGGCGTCACCGCCCTCGAAGCGTCGGAGAAAGCAGGACGAGCGTCTTCCCGAGGGTGCCGAGAAGGCGGTGGGCGGCGCACGTGGCGGTCACGACCACCAGGACGACGACGACGACGGCGACGGCGACGACAAGAAGAAGATGGCCATGGACGTCTCGTTTGACGGCTTTGCCATCCACGGACGCGTGCTGTGCCTCGTGGTCAAGAGGCGCGACACGCACAGGGCCCCGGCAGCCTCGGGGCGGTCCGCTGCGTCTGCTGCGCCAGGGGCTGCTGCGCCCGCTGGTCAGGCCGTCATGGAGAACTGGATCAGCTCGACGCAGATGCCGAACCCGGGGGCCGATGTCGAGGCCGTCGACGAGTGAGTTGATGAGGGGAGTGTGCACCATCACGACTCGCATCCACACGGAGCGTTCCTCTTGCAGCAGAGACTGAAGCACAAGCAGAAGCACATGTTGACTCGCGACAAGGGTGGAAAACATAGTTGCACATTGCATCCCCAAGGGCGCGGCGCGACTCGACTGGCCCAGCTTGGCACAACACACAATGCGCCAGTACTGTCTCCTCGCCGTTTCTCCTCTGCAACCCTTTCTCCCCTCCTCCGATCCCTGTCCCTTCCAATGTCACCTTGCCCCAAGACCAGAGGGCGGGTGCGACCTCGTCCCATCGAGATCCCGTCCGTCCCGGATCAACCGAGCGCCCTGCAACCTGGCACCGCGCGAGCAGTGCCGCGGGCGGGACACGCAGGGTGCCATCGATCACGAAAACGGCCCTGCGTCGTCGTCGATGATGATGAGCGCAGGGCCTGACTCTCGGGGTCCCGGGATGGAGGGTCGTTTCGAAGAGATCAACATGCAAAGAAAAAAGCTTACCTGGAGCGCAATAGCCAACCGCGTCCTTTTGCGAGAGTCGTGCGGTGGGCCATGTCCCCTGCTCGCACTGCGCACTGAAGGAGGGAGAAGAGCGAGGGGTGGGAAACCCCCTTCTCTTTTCCTACCCAGCGCTTCTGCAAGGAACAACCTCAACTGCCGAAACTGTACCGCGAGATCCCGTTTTGCTGTACATCTCAAAGTTTTTATTTTCTGACCAAGTTGTCTGACTCGAAGGGGAACCACGAGCGGCGCATGTACTCCTCAAACTGGCATAGTAAAGTAAAGTCCAGGTCGACCTGCGCAAGCATGGCACGCCCGGATCATCTGTATGCCCTTTCACCCCCCCTCTCCCTTCGCTCGTCGATAAGATTTTTTTTTTCTTCATCTGAAGAAATCATAGCTTCCAGTCTCAACGAAGCTCCGGAGCGCGGCAACAGAGCGGGTTAGCGCCAGGGAAAGGACTGGAAAGGGAAAACCGCGGCGGGCAAGCGGACGGCGTCGGCGGCCGCAGAGCCCGCGGGGTGGGACCGTGCTGGCGGGTTCAGGACCGAGCGTAAAGTTTGTTAGATTTGCCCTGGCTGTGTTCGACGTCAGAGAGGCCGACTCTGTCGAGGGCTTCCCACTCTGTCGAGGGCTTCCCACTCTGTCAAGGTTTCACACGGACGGGCAGAACGGGGCGATGGGCGGGCTCGAGGAAGCATGCTGCGCAGTCGAGATGATTCATGAGGTCATTGGGGTCATGGCGGCCATCGAGCCTTCGCATGCGGTGCTCGAATCAGGCATTACCGGGAGCGATACGAGCTGTCGGTAGAGTTCTCAAGGCTGTCGGGTGCTTGGAGCCGTCAATCGAGTACTACTCCTCCCCTCCCCCCCCCCCCCCTCTCCTTTCCTGGCCAACGTCCGTGGGGTAACATGAAGCCCCCAAAGTTTAAAGTCCACCAGCGCGACCACGACGGTGAGCGCGATGGCGTTGCCAACGGTGAAGCATCGTAGGAAGCGTAGCACTGGCATTCGATCAGTCTGCACACCTCATAGGGGCCGTCAGCGATGCCGATCTCAAGAATGCCATGTCAGCCGTGTTGCAGCAGCGAAGGTCTATCGACGCCGTTACGCACACTTGAAACAGCCGCAACGTGCCGCTCCAGTCATCGTCCTCGACCATATTGCCAAGCCCGTCATGTGGTTGTGTCCTGGAGGTCTTCGCTCTGGCATCGGGATGATTGAATGAGGATCACGACTCAGCACGAAGCATGGAGACGATGGGCCTCGGCCATAGACCCAATCGTGCTGCTCTGCTGCTGCTCAAGTCTTGCCGTCGATGTAGCGGCTCAGCGGGTCATTCCCACAATCCCCCCGCACAAGCTACGCGGACGGAAGCGCATAAGCAAGCAAACCTTCACGGAGCTTGGAGCTTGGAGCTTAGAGCTGAAGCCCACAGCCGTCCGAGAGCGCAGCGGCGCCTGCTTGGCGCGACAGTCCGGCGGCGCGGCATCGCCCTCGCCGTATCACCAGTCAACCGTTTCCTCGCGTGCTACGTGCTACGTGCTACGTGCTACGTGCAGTGCACCGAGTGCTGTGCTGGGCCGCGTCCTGTCGTGGGTGTGTGCAGTGTTCTGGTCCATTGCTGCATACACCAGCTTTACCTGATTAGTGGGCGTTAGTGATGTCTCCTCTGTACCGAGAGCTGGGGAACATCAGCATCTGATTACCAGCCCGCCGGTCAGCCTGGGAATAACAGCTCACCCTCCATTCCCCCGCGACAGCCAGGCAATATCGAGGCCATCCCTTCATCTGCAGTTCCCACCAGTCAGAGTCCAGAGGTGACCTGGTGCCGCCCGTTCGACCCTCACCGCAAAACCCAATGCCCGGATCCCCAATGGGGATCATGACATGTGCCAAACAGCGCAACCCCCCCCGCGACACGCACACGCTGTTCCGCGCCCAAAACCCCACCCCCTCCCCCCCCCTCCTACCTGGTACTGTACTGCTTTGCTGCCTTGCGATGCGCAGGTGATCTGCCTCCCTGCACTTGTGCTGCGCTTCCTGCTGCGCTGCTGCACCCAGTGGCATGGCTCGCAGGGGCACATGTCGCAGCCAAACGCACGAGGCACACGCATACGTGGACGCAGGATTGCGGCGCGGGGGGGGCCCTTCCATTCAAGCACCCGCAAACGAAAGAGTCACCAAGACGGTGAAGGTGAAGGGTGGAGGGGTGAGGGGTGAGAGAGAGAGAGAGAGTGGGGGGGGCGGCAGGATGCAAATGGCGGTCTCGTGGAAATCCCAACATGGGTAAAGACACGGCAACAGATCGCCAATCTCTTGTCAGACCGCCCGGGGTGCGGAACACGCCCCTAGCAAACCAGAGGAGGGCATTGGTAACCGGTTTGTTGCTCCATTTCCATCCCATCCCATCCGTCGGCTTCGAGGAGACGGCGTGAGATGTACTTGACGCCCAAGTACCTAGGTTGCCATGTGTACTTCGGCTCCAAGTCTTTTTCGTTTGATGCCTGGGATGGACGAGCCTCGAGACGTGCCATTCGCCCTTCCCACCGCTGCTGGCCCGCCCCCAACTACTTGTAACTTGAACGAACCCGGCAGGCAGACCGCCCCGGGCATAAAACGGCAAACTTGCTGACAGCCTGACCCGGCGGCCGTCACGTCGACGCCTGCCCACCACCTGTGGCTTTGTTCCTTGTCCACCCGAGACATGGCGTTGGCAATCACGATAACGAGCCTTTCTGTGCGTGGCGAAGAGCGACAGACTGCCTTTCCTCCACCCAGTAACAGGGTGGAGAACAAAGCCTCCCATCGCTGAGCTGCCATGTAGAGGTACGCGGGCGGTCTGGAGTCTTGCCGTGAAACTCCAGTCGCGCCGAATCCGATAAGTAAAGATGCCGAGCCATGTCGCCGGCGCCCACGGCCTCCTTCGGCGCAGCATCGCCGATGCCCGTGGCTGATGCCCCTAGCCTACGACAGATGGACCCAACAGCTGAATCATGGCAACACAACATAGTTGCGAGCCCAGCGATGGTCCCTCAAGTCGTCCGATGTGGATATAGTACCTACCTACTCCGCGCGGCACAGTAACCCAACGCCTGTCGCTCACTCAGCCCACTGGGCTCGCGTCCGTCCGCCAAACCGAATTTATGACCGCGCACCGATCAACAGAGGGGCCGCGTGACCCAGCCGTGCCGTCCGAATCCGGTGGGTTGCGCTGACGCGACCACTGTAGGATGGCGGCAGCCCGCCAGCATTACATGCCACCCCTCTGCCCAAGCCCGCCGCCAGCCTCGTGTGTTGTCGTCGGTGGGCTGTGGGCTGCGAGCGATGGATGCTCGGTGGACAGCCGAAAATAGCAGTCTCGGGGAGATAATTCGTTCGGGTGGACTGGTAGGGCCGCGGACGGCTTGCGTGGACGGGACTGTTGATCCGGTGTAGGGTAAACTCAATATGGCGCCATGGATGGTTACTCGAAAGAAGCCTGCTTGGCCTGGTACTGCAGGGAGCTACCAGCGCGATACAGAACAAAGCCTTTGTTCAAGCGCCGAATGACCACAGACCCTACATGTACACCGACGTGAAACGCGGGTGCCATCATGACCTGTCCGATACGGGAGTATGAAGAGAGAGGGAGCTCTCGTCAGCATGGATACATACTGTGCATGCGGGCGATCAACAACCGTCCCTCCAGTGACGCATCATCTCCTCCCGTGGTGGGGACGGGACAGCACAGCACACATGGCCATCTCGAGCGCCCTGATGCGATACGACGCCTTGATGCGATGCAACCCCCCTTTTACGAACCCCCGCACGGAAAACGACACATCACCAAGACGACGATCATGTCACCATGTCGCCATACACAGTACTCGACCAAACACCTGTCGCATTGCCGACCCTCCAATTGAGGACCTCGTGATTCCGCAACCGGCAAAAATCCAGATAAGACCTGGCAGGGAACTGTTCTGCGGAGTAGTCGAATTGTCACGATGATGCGATTGTGCCACAAGGCGACATGTGAAGCGCCGAAAGCGACTGCTCACCACCTTGGCAAGGTGGCCCAGTGTAGAGAGGTACTGGGCCGTGGCCTCTGCTCCCTCAATGGGCTTGGCGTCGCTGCGCAATAACGGTCGATATATTGGCGATTGAGGTTGCAGTATTTGCCGGATTAGGATGACTTGTGCTGCGTAGCTGAACACGCAGCCAAGGCAAATCATCTCAAAAGAAAGACAAGCCTTTGTTGGATCTGCTCACCACTCACCGTGGACCAAGTCAAGGCTTGCAAAGAAGCAACTTGCCATCAAGCCCCAACACGATTCTACCCAGCACACCCCCCCTTCCGCCAGTCAGCCCCCCGATCGACAGGGGCCACCCTCGCACCATTCACCTCTGCCCCTGTTTCCACGTGGAAAATCCAGTTGCAGAGAACCAACAGGGGTAAGACACACACACCCTCAGAAGTGGGGGGCGTTCTCGTTTTCGCCGGCCGGGGGCGCTAGGACCATTGAATCAACCCGTCCCAAAAGGCACAACGTTCGTTCGCTTTTCAGCTGGGCGGTCGCGGACATCTTCTCTGGCACCATGTTTCAGACACAGAGCGTTCCTGCCATTGGCCATGTAACGAAGACGGAGGGCCCGAGGGCGTGGTGATGGTGGCGCTGTGGCATGCACGGACGAGCGGACAACGTGGTATTCCGCTTTTGTCTTCATGTGCCTTCGTTGGATGAGGAAGGCTGGTGGACAGGCTCGCTATGAAGCCACCTGGCGGATAAGGGTAATCTGGAGGAACGAGGTACACTCCTCGAGTCAGATGCAGCGCTTTTTGAGACGCGGAATTGACAGCGGAAAGATTTTGGAAGACCAGAATCCATGTGGTCAGCCCCCCATGACAACCGGATTCGATGATGGCCTCGGTCGACGATGACCAAAGGGGTTCGTTTCCACCGCCTGGTGGTCGGTCCATGGCCTGACTGATCGTACACGTACGCAGGTATAAGTATACCATCGTGGATCTATCCACCATCGCGGTCGTCGTGGCGCTGCCGCCAAGTTAAGATTCCACTGAAAGAAGTCGCCGACGCAACGGAGTTTCCGTCACCATCATACTCACCAAGCCAAGGCTGAACTCGTGTCCGTTGTCAATTGACGGCGTCCAACGGCGCCATGGTTTCTTTGTTCGTCGCTCGGTGCCTTGACGTTTCGATGGGTCCTTTGGCGTGCTTTCATAGGGTACTTTCATAGGGCTGTGATCGTGGCAAGGAATCACACCGATGCAAGGCACAGCGTACGATTCTAAGCCTCGGTGTCTTGCTTTTTAGCGGGCAGAATCCAACACACAAGGTGACAAGCGCAAAAGCTCAAATGTGCGAGGGACCAGTTCCTGAACCGGGGTGTCGACAAAAGTACTGGTACAACCTTTGTCAACGTCAATTGACATGACTCTCCGCAGCGGAAGTCTCAATACCAACGTCTTGAATGTGAGCTAGCAAAGTGTCAGCTACCAGGAGAAGAAAACACGTGCAAATTGAGCAGAAATCATCCAGGCAATAGTGGCTCCATCACGAGGGGCCCGCGCCGCGACAGTTTGGTGACGTGCCGATCTCGGCGACATTTGGCCTTCAATCTGTACCTGGCCATTTCGCTGTCATTTTACTCATCGTGTCCGGCGACAATCTACCTTGTTTGGCTGTTGGTGTGTTTCGACCCAGGTTGCCTCGGCGGAGGCTGTCCCTCCTGCAAACGGAGCCAGATGCCGAACCGCCAAGAAAGACCGCGCGACAGGCCTCATTGGCAATTTCTTGCACCAGTCAGCTGATGGCACCCGGAACCCAGGGCTATCGGTTCGGTTGCGCAGCTGGGCAAGGATGACTGTCAAGTACGATCGTCGCAAGTCGGTCGATAGTTGCCAAGAAGAAGCCCAGTAGCAAGCGCCACCTGTCAGCGCACAGTTTTGAGGGGGGTGGTGGAATTGAGACGATTCATGGTGCGAGACTGACTAGTAGTCGTGCTGCCCGGTTTACCGGTCGAGTCTGTTTTGCGATCGTTGCTTATCGGAAGGATCGGCTATGTCTTGCCTCCAGGCTTTTGGTCGGACATGATGTTCCTGAGGCGCCATTCGATCGTCACTCGAGTGTAAGAAGTTGGCAGCCAAAAAGAGAAGGCGACGCGATGCGACCATATTGACTGACTTGGCGCATCGCGTCAAGAGATCTTGGCCAATTGCCTTGGAACCCAGGCGGATAGACTGGTAAATGTTGGCAGTCGACCATTGCTGAAAGTTGGCAATGTTGGGATGGGCAATCTGGTACCCTGGTCTGGTCGGCACACTGCCTAGGCTGGATGTGCCAACCTCTCGGGTCCGATGCTCACGAGACCTGTGAATGCAACGCTGACCAGTTCGTCTGCAATAGATTTGATTTGGTTGACTTCCTTTTACCTCATTCGGCAATAGGGAAGAAATTTTCTTGTACCCATCAGCAGGTTCCGTGGGGGGATGGGGGGACTTAGTGACCAGCTCCTCCAGCGTCATGGAAATGAAGATGTGCGGTCGGCGGCAGGGATGGGACCGTTTGCGCTTCGTAGTGTTGGTCATTCCTTTCAGTATCTGCTTGAGGCCGACCGCGGGGGCCCTGTCGGGCTGGGACCTGGTGTCACTGCGGCGGCGAAGCGGCCTCACCGAAGCGGCGATCTTCAACGGCTGCTTGGCAACTGCACTATCCCCATCATTTTGTTCACGGACCAGGTCCCTGAAAATCTTGCGTCCCATGGAGTATTCCCTGCTAGCACGGCGTTGTTCACAGACGACCTAGCATCGTCATGCCCTGTGTGAAAAGGGGCACGTTGAAGGGGGGCGAATTCAGGGGAGCCACAGTGACCTCGAGCGTCAATTCGAATACTGGAGCAGAGGGTTTGAACTTGTTACGTGCCGGAGGTTTTGGGGTTTGCAGAGTCCGAGTGTCGCTTGGCCCCCTGTATCGTATAACCAGAGCGGCGGATCGAAAGGCTATTCTTGGGACACGACAAGTGACAAGATCTGACCTCTGTTTCGGTGAAGAGAGCCAGCATTTTGTCCCCCTCCGGAGATGAGGTGCCCCTAGTATCAGGTTCCTCCTAAGCCTCAAGCCTGTGGTTAATGCCAGATGGCCACTTGGGTGATTCTGGCGGCGGGTGCACAGTCATTCGGGTCATCGGCTGCTCGAGACTGTATCAGACGAATTGCCATTGAGGGATGAAACGAAACATCGTCCTGGTTAGCAAGATGGTGCGCCCAAGAGGCGTGAGCGGTAAAAGCTTTTACAAGCTAGTAATGAAGTACAGAGAAATGAGTAGAAGGGCCTGCAAAGCCGTCGCTGAGCTGGGTCGAAATTGACCCGCATCGTTGGGCAGAACTTGGCCCTTTCGGTAGTTGCCAAAGTGTTCCGTTGGTGGCTGCCATGTGTCCGCAACAGCCGCTCCGTCGACCTACCTACCTACCTACCTACATGTAGGTACGGTAGTGACTGGCGACGCGAAGCCTGTTGCGTATTGCTTGCGTTGCTTTCGACTGGGACAATCCGTACCCAAATTTGAAAGGGGCGGAAACACGGGCACCCTTTGGTCCAAGCCACGCGATGGTGAGCATGTCCTGGCGTGTGGTCGGTCGGTCGGTAGGACATCTGACATGGCGCCGGATAAATCAATCTTGTTGAGTTTCTGGTCCGTTAGTCCAGGAAAAGCTCCCGTGCGTGCATTCGCCCCAATTTCCCGGGCAAGCAGGGCTTGGGTTTGGGATAATTGAGACGAGCGGGTTTCCATCGTCTTACAGGGAACAGCCTGTTCGGCAGCTCAGGTACAATGATGGAACAAAATTTCTGTGGGTGGGGATGAGGCAGCATTAACCTGATGGGCCGGGCATCAGGGGGCCAGGAGCAGCACGGGCACAGGGGAAGGAGAGGGAGCGGAGGCAAGAAAGGCTCTAGCGCGCCTGCCAAGTGGGTTCGAGAAGAATTGGAAGGACCGATGCACGCTTCTCGAAGGAAATTGTGGGCTCAAGGCACCAGCCAAACCGGTGCGTCGGTACTGGTACCGCCTGGCTTTTCTGCCCTCCTCGTCTGGGGCCTCTGCTCCGTGTGGATCACGATCGGTCCTTCCTGTCTGCTACCAGCCTGAATGTGAATGGGATCCGCTTGACACCTGCGGCAGAATTTCACCGTGTCCCGTTCAGCAGTGCCCACCAGGCACGGCGGCGTGGTCCTGTACAGTACATGGTACATGCCGCTGCAGGCGGCTGCCCGTCGTGCTAACTTCTGTATTGGCCTGACATGACGAGGAGCAGGGGTCATTTGCTACAGGTCTGACACGTTCAGAGGGGCCATGCCTTGAAATGCGGATGGAAAACGGGGAATGAGGGCCTTCTGCCTACGTGCCCCTCCCAACGACCGCTTCGCCCAGCAGAAAGGACAGGGTGGCCATTGGCTCTCGGCAGGCCAGATCACCTGGTGACTCACGACCAAAAGGCCGACGACCAACATCAACACGGCGGAAGGAGCATGTCACGATGATGCTGCTGACCGCCGGTTGCACTGCGGTGTATTCGGAGCTGCCTCCGCTCGTCAACGTGGCCCTGTCCGTGAATGTGATTGCGGCGGTCGTGAGCTGCATGCATGCCCCCTCAGTCTGAAACGGTTCTCCGCGTATTCATTTCATCAGCTGGCCGGCTGTTCTCTCAGTTCTGGCGACAGACCGCTCACAGTGTGCCCGTCAGTCAGCAACCCATCACAGTCACGTTACCATGGGAAAGGAATCACAACTGTAGTAAGGCTGCATGAAGAACGGAAGGATCGCCCCCCCCCTCTCTACCGACGTCCCGGTTCACCAGCGCAGCACACTTTTTCTATACCACGCTGAGCCCAACACGTGAGAAATTATCCATCTCCGAACACTCGCTTGAACGGTTGCCCCAGCCGCAGGCCATACCCACTTCCCATCGTCCGAGCGCATCTCATACGATTCCACAACGGAGGAAAGGAATGCTGTGGCGGCCATCTCGCCAGGTCTTTGGGACTCGGAAAAGTAGCTGACCGAGGAAAAAGCAATTCCTGGGGACCGTCCCCGACCACCTCTGCTCGCGAACAAACGCGCAACATTCATCGGAGGCGTCAGCCCGTGTTTACTCTGCCACCCATTGCTTTTCCTGAGGGGCTGGTCGTGGGCTGAGAGTCTATCGACGAGACATACGCCGCATCCAGATTGCTGGGAGAGCAGCTGGTAATGCGTTCGTCCCATGCCCTGTCGCCCACCAGGGCCCCTTGGTGGCACCGGCGTTCAGCAGGGCGCTGTCGTATCCGAATATAGGGCACACCGGCTAGCAACAGGCGTCGAGCGGCTGATGACCCTTTTCTCTCTTGTCGTCTCCTTTTTTTTTTTGGCCTTCTTGTTGACATTTGCCAGCTTGTTCCCGCCGGCTAGGAACACGCCTGCAGTCGAGGCTCCGCTGAGACAAAGGAAAGTGGCATGCCAGATTGAAACATGGCAAGAATAAGGAGATAGAGTTGGTCCTTTGACAGTATCGGAGATTCCAGTTTCGTCTTGGTGGTCTGCGCCTGGCCTATTAGGGGCTCTCGGGCCAGGCCCCTCCACCGAGGACAAAGGGACGGTACCATGGACAAGTGCATTGTTACATGTAGGAGTCCCGGCCGAGGCATTCTGGGGCGGTCATGCCAAACGTCACCGGCATTTGGCGGTGCTAATACCAATTACAGTTTGTTATCCTCAGTGACAACACAAACAGTACTACATATGCTCACCCCGTACCCGCATCCCGTCAGATCAGTTTGATTCGCTTCGCCGGGGCATTTCTGACGGACGTGGCATGGCATCACTGGGCGATGGAACAGACTGGGGGGGAGGGGGGAGACCAGGGCTGGCCAGGCTGAGCTGACAGATGCTGCATGTGTGTAATTTGACCCTGGGTACGCGCGCACAGAGGAGAGAGTACGGAGCAGGTTTGGGGGAGGGAGCCACATGATACTTTCACACGAAACCGGCCACAAATTTCTCGTGAGATTTGCAATTGGAGTTTCTCTCCATCGCGCTGCGTCTCCAATGCGGGAATGACCTCGCTCATTTCCGTGAGGGCCCCGCCAGAGGGCCAGCCTGTTGTCTATTGCTGCTGCAGCTTGTCTCGTGTGTCTCGTCGTCTGTCTTGTCGGGCGTTGACCGCCGGTGGCCAGAACCTTTTTTTGTCTCGTCAAGCCGTCTCGTCTGGTGGTGTCTGGCGTCGCTTCGCTCGCTTCCGTGCCTCCCTCCCACCGTCGCAGGCACGGACGGGACGATGCGATACGATGAAGCGTGGCCCTGAATCGGCGGCGCACATGCGCATACAATGTACACGATCCACTCGCCGAACAAAGACAGCAGCATCAGTGTTTGTAGGGCGAAGCGGAGCATCGGACCCTGAAATTGAGGTTGTCGGAGCCACATCCTGGCCCTCCTGCTCGCTCACACTCCCACATTCCAAGACAGCTCATCCTCGCAGCTTCGCGCGAGCTTGTTTTCCCAGCGCATGACGGAGCGACCAGAGGGCGCAACGGGAATGCGGGCGTAGGGGCCGCGTGAAGGGGGAAAGGGGGTGGAAGGGGGTTTGCTCTTCTCGCTCTCTCATTTCAAAACACAGGAGCTGGGCGAAAAAAAAAGGGGGGAGGGGGCCCGACTGATGCGGCGATGCAGCGGTTTCTGCTTCCATGCGTGCCTGCTTCCGAAGGCGGTATTTTGGCGTCGATGGGAATAAGTTCGCGTTGGCCCCTTTTTCCGTGAGCGATGAGCGACTGTGCCGGCAGAGCGATCGGTGTCTGTCGGTGTGTTTGAAAATAGATAAGTAGTTCGGCCAGCGCTGATTGCGTATTCTTCAGGCAGACGCGCAGTGGGCGGCCACAGAGGGCAAGAGATGGGCTGCAGGGTGCGAATGGGCCCCTGTCGCCCTGTGTTGGGCTCCCACTGACAGGGTGTCTCCGCCAGTGAGTCAGCCCGCAATGGGGCTGCTCAGCAGCAAGAGAAGCATCAGAAGGCATGGAAGAAGGTAGCAAGTACCGATATAGATGCGACTGCGACAGAAGGGCGACCGAACGACAGGGGGGGGAGAGCGAGCGATGAAGGACCTGAAGCCTGAAGCGTGAAGCCTAAAAGCCACATGTTATGAACAGGGGGTGCGCGGGGCGATGGGCTTTGGGGGGGCCAATGTTTCATTTCGCTCGTTGCGGCGGTCAAGCCCCACGGCCTGCGTCACGGCCACGGCCACCGTTACCGTCACCGCCCAAGAAAGAAGACGGGGCACGCATCTCATCCCATCCCTTCCTGCCTGAGCCCGTACCCTCCCCCTTGCCTCCCCTTGCTTGGTTGTGATTACAGTGGGCGGCGCGGCATTACGGTGGGAGGGAGATGGTGTACCGCCACCGCCGTCCAGTGCCGAAGCCGACCTCGTGACGGAGATCCCTGGCAAAGCGAGCCCCTGCTCGGTGTTGGATGTTGAATGCTGACTGCTGGGTACAGAGGCGCAACGGCACCTGTGACTGAAGACCTCACCGTCCCTACACTGCCTGACGGCCTGCCTGACCTTCCCTTTATCACTTACATAGTACGTGCGCGGTACCTTGGGTACCAACTTGGCTGCTTACGGCCGGTCACGGGGTGCACCCACCCCCCTTTCGTATGGATTGAATTGTCAATTTCCCAACAAGAGCCTCCCTCGAACCACAACGACGACCGTCCGAGGGTTCGGCTGCGGCTCCAATGACCAAGGTGTTAGCAAAGCCCGAATGCCAACGGCCCAGCGGTGAGTGCTTGTGTCCTGTGCTTCGTGCTCAGTACCTTACCTAGGTACCTAAAGTAGGTAGAGGCAAGGACGGTAACGGCACAAAGAGCAGTGTCGTCGTGCTTTGTCGGTACCTCTCAGCATTAGCATTCGGCGCCGTCACCAGGCACTGGGCGTTTTGTCCTTGTGCGCTTCGAGTAGGTTGCCCGATGTTGGCAAGCGCTCGCCCAGCACCAAAGAGGGCAATAAAAAAGGGGGGAGAGAGACTCCAAAGCCAAGACAGTTGACACAGACGCTTGGACTCTGCTTGTGGTTGTGGCTAAACGTTACGTCGGTACGTACCTGACCTCAGATCCCCGTCTCAAAAACGGTACGTCTTGCTACATGC
>NW_009276944.1:588269-589585 GCF_000150675.1 Verticillium dahliae VdLs.17
CTTTTCTTGTCTGGGGCTCTTTCTGTCTGCTAGAGCGCCTTGTCTTCCTGATCCCTGCACCCCTGCTTCGATAGCCTGACCCTGGTCCTGGCCCCAGGCTCCGCTGCTGGGATGAGAATGAATGACATGGTCGCTGTACATCGAGAGGACTTGTGGGGCCGGCGCGACCAGGTTTCTGTTGTCCCATCTCGCCCTTCCAGCACAGGCACAGGCAGCGAGCGGCCCTTTGCTCAGGGACCGCAAACAGCAAGAAAAGGGCAGGCGCTCCGAGGTCTAATACATAAGGACCCCTTTCCCTCCCCAGCATCCCATGAGGCCTGCCTGTTCAGATCATCCATCACCAGATACCATTGAGTCGTATTTCGAACACTCTTCTCTATCACTGCCTCTCTTGCACATCAGCAGACCACCCACGCAACCAAACACCACCACAAACCAAAACCAACCAACCCTCTGCCACCTACAACCCGGCTTACACCTCGAACTACCAAGACGACACAAAGCAAGCTCTACAGCTTCCCTTCGCAAAGGAATTAAAATAAAAAACACAACCGCTCTCACAATGGCCAACAGCACCAATTTCGACGCCATGCCCGCCCAGCGCCCTTCGCAACTCCCTCCCTGCCCTGGGCCTCCTCCCAATCGTCCTCTGCCTCCCACACCAAAGCGTGGTTAGAAAGGACAGTGACGACACTGCCTTTCTTCGAGTCGACGGGGTCCGCCACCCCGAAGACGACGCAGCCAATACGACCTACCTACAAGACGACCTCTTTGAGCCTCTGGCATCACAGAGCCGTCGGACATGAAAACTCCCCTGCTTCTTCTCTGCCTATACCCATCCCAGGAGGAAGGGGGTGGGAGGGCAGGCACGTTGTGTACAACGTCTCGCCGTCAGCCTGCAGCTGCCGGCACCCGACGAATGGCCTTGTGCATCGCGACCATGCCTTTCCTCGAACCACCTTATGCACGCAATCATGCTCCGCAGCAACCATCAGCTCTCCCTTTTCCACCGAGCCGGTTTGGTTACGCCTTGCATTGCACCGCCCGCTGCATCCTCGTGGTCGAAGCCTCGTCCGCCTTTTGCCGAGGAACATGGTCACCCAATGGGGTGATCCCTCCCCTTCCTCCCTTCTCGCGCGCGCGCGCCCGCATATGCATATGAACGCATGCGCATATACACAAGACCGCCCTCTAAAAGAACACACAAACAGGCATCGCGTCTTAGGCCCCCGCGTCTCAGAGCTAAGCTCGACAACGGACTCGCACTCAACTGCGCAAAACACCCATCCACCTTTACCCAATTTACTGCGTGAGCG
>NW_009276944.1:589877-591841 GCF_000150675.1 Verticillium dahliae VdLs.17
GCATACACACTCCGGCGCTCTATCAATTATTTCTATATTTCTTCCTCTTTCGCTCCATATTTTAGAAGGATTTCATACATCGTCGCCGATACCCCCATACCTCCCGAGTTTCCCCTCTGCGACGGGATTTCGGTGAGAAGTAGAGTTATGATTGGCCTGGGCCGGAACAGGGATACGTTCAGGACAGGATGGGGACAAACGAGGAACCAAGGAGGGGACTATCCGAGAAACGAGAATCAGAAGTTGACGATTTACTACCACATTTGCTGTCCACTGGTCCACCGTGTCTGATTTACTGCTGTGATTGATGTGCATGTTCTTCTCTGTCTTTTCGCAACTGTTTGCAAGATGCCACCACCGAGGGCAGCAAAAACTCTGCCCTGACGCTGTCCCCGGCGAGCGGCGAGTGAGTGCCCACTCTCCGAACCCCCCTCCAACACTTGTCTCTCCATGCGCGGAAAGTACATCACCACTGAGACATGTCACGACAGGAACCCGCCCCTACCTCTCGATCCCACCGCATCCGGCGCTGCGCCCATCACACAATGCACACCATGCTCCCCGCCGGCGATGACCACGGAAGTACGTATCCTGCCCGAGCCTAGTACCATGTATTCGTCCCGCGCTCGCACGCGCCGGTTCCGATGATCGTCTCGAGTGTCCTTTTTTTTTGTGCTCTGTCGCGCTCACCCCGCCGCCGCTGTTTCTCATACACTCCCGTCCGCCCGCTCGCGCCGCGCCGCGGGACAATGATCGCGTGGTGCCTGGTCTCGTCACATGTTTGGCCGTCCCCCCCTGGTCCTACTGTCCCAGCCCCTCCCCCCTTCTGCGCTTCTCTCCTCCACGAGCGCCGCAAGCGGTATAAAACATGGTACAGGGACGGAAAGCGACAAGAGACGTGGCCAGCGGGCGGAGACGCGACAGACCGCGGGCGGGAGACAGAGGGGAGGTGAGGGGCAGGCATAACGAGCACGATAGTACACGGGTAGAACAGGGGAGGAGGGGGGTGTGTGCGGTCTGCCGACAGAGTGACCGACTGACCGACTGCCCGTTAGCCGGACGAACAGGGTTCGGACACGACACGACGATATAGGCGGCCTTCTCTGCGACCCTCCTGTTCCGGCTGGGGTGTGTGTGTGTGTGTGTGTGTGTGGAAAGCCCAAGAAGAAGGGAGTTAAAAATCACTCAGGACAAAAAAAAGGCGTGTCGAGCATCAGTTCATCATCATGCTTGCGTCGGCGGTATTTTGGGCATGCGAGGCTTGCCGGGGTTTTGGGCAGGGGTGTGGGGAGTTGGAGGGATTCATCTTTTTCCCCGTCTGTTCTGATTCAAGTCTCGTGAGGGCTTGTCGGTGGGCGGCTGGGGGGTTATTTTTGAGTGGTAGTTTGTTGCCCTCGGATATAGAGACCGCTTTGCAGAGAAGGCCGTTGGGAGTTCCGTGACGGCGCCTAGCGCTCTTGCCGCTCTTTTACAGTTTTGGCAGTGTCCGATATTACTTTGAGGTCAAAAACGTTATGTATGTTTATTTTTTCTTTTGCTTTGAACGACAAGAACCCAATTAACTCCACCAGCCACCTGCTGCTTTTTTCACAGCAAAGCCACAGACGGGTCGGGTCGTGTCTGGTGGGGGGGAACTCGGTTTACGTTTTTTGGTGTACAGAAAGTCGGCGAACGAGTTTGTGCATGACGGACGGGAAGGCGGCGGCAAACTGCGGAAAGGCTATTAATGTTCAGGATAGCCCATGTAACATGCAACGGCTTTTTTGGGGTGGGGGGGGGGGGCGGGTCGGTAGATGCCGAAACCCCTCCTTCTCACGGATCTCCGGGGAATATGCCTCTGGCGATTTAAAGGTGGAATGCCGCCGTGTTGCGGTGTACACAAGGCCGACTTCCCCGAATGAGTAGCCCAGTTGACCAGTTGAATCTCACCGGGAGGAGCAGCGAGGAGGGGATGGAGATCGTTT
>NW_009276944.1:592403-596206 GCF_000150675.1 Verticillium dahliae VdLs.17
CACCTGGCGTCGGCGGACGTGGCGCGCCTAACGCTCGTCGAGGGCGATATGCTGGCGCTCGACCTGGCGCCGGCGAGCCTCGATGCTGTCGTCGGCATGTACTCCATCATCCACCTGCCGCGGGCCGAGCAGGTGCAGATGCTGGGCCAGATAGCAGCGTGGCTCAAGCCCGGCGGCTGGCTGCTCGTCAACTTTGGCACGATCGCAGTCGACGGCCTGCAGACAGACGACTGGCTCGGCGAGGGCGCCGGCTGGATGTACTGGAGCGGCTGGGGCCGGGAGGGGTCGCTGGAGAAGGTGAGGGAGGCCGGGTTCGAGGTTGTCGTGGAGGAGACAACAGAGGACGCCGAGGATGCCGATTTCCTGTGGGTTCTAGCCCAGAAGCGCGAGTCCTGAGGGTCTGCCGCTCAGGACTGTGTAGCAACTCACCTACCGAAGTTGTGATGGACATGACATGGGTAGTGCAACCTGGTTTCGTCAAAAGTCGACAGCTGCGAGGTCAGAATGTTGTGCATGCTGTGGACTGTGAGTTGTGCATAGCCCGCCACACGATACTCAACATGGTCCGCTTCAGCGTACAGTAAAGCAGCGATGGTTCTTGGGCAGTTGAAGTGATGGGTGTGCAGGGGCCGCGCGGGCTGTACCGCAGCCCGCCTCTGCCGTTACCTTTGCCTTTGCCTTTACCTTTGCCTTGTTATAGGTATGCCATGCCATGCCATGCCTGGCTTTGCTTTACTTTGCCTTGATTTCACCTTACCCCTCCGCCCGCCCAACTACTACGACCCCCGCGCTTGTATTCTTTTCCACCCCTGCAAAGACCACCCCCCGTCTTCCCCCAGCCGCCATGTGCGCGTCGACATGTCATGTTCGCATCAGGGTGCGTCGTTTTCCAGTCATGCGTACCCTATGCAACCACCGGAACGGTGATTCTACGTTGGGAGGTGTGTGTGAGATGTGATGTTTTCTCCGTTCCCTTTCTCTATGGCCGCGTGCCCGATCGTGCGTCGGCCGGGACATGGATTGCGTACGGACCAGGGGGGTCTCCATGGTCAGATGACAGACGGAACGGAGCGGACTTTCTCCTGCGCAACAGACCGAGGGAGAGAGATACGAAAATCTCGGCAGACGCCCACGGAGAATGTCGTCTGTCGCGCGAGGCCAAGCGGAATGAGGCCATGTTTGTTTGAGTGCGGCTCCGATGGGAGGTTTCATCCTGAGGGGGACCCCAGCTGAATGGCAGACTGGCGAGTGGAGGAGAAATTTTTAATCAGATGGTGAATCTGTCCGGCTCTGTATCTCGGCTGCCTCGCTCTTGTTTTTTTCTTTCTTGGTGGTGTAGCATATCGTAGTCGTATCCTTGATGTCTTTTCTTGCGACGCCCGCATGCCCCAAAATGGAAAGAAAGCGAGAGCGTTTGAGAAACGGCAGGTTCGGCTGTCTTGCCTTTCGATGATCGCCCTCTACCTGCATTTTTGCCTCGGCCCCTCCACCCCATGTCCGTTTCGCAATGTCGTGAGATGCAAAGCAAGATGCCGTGGAAGGTTAGAGGCGGTGGGAAGCAAAAAGCGAATCCGGACCCCCTTCACCCACGGCATCCGATTCGATTCGATGATTCGTTTTTTGCAGCCATGTACCTGCCCGTCACTGTACATCTCTCTGGCCGAGTCACGAGAGAGATGAAAGGGGGATCGGGCTTGGTCATGAGAAAGGCAGCGCCGGGTGGGGGTTGTTCGGCTCATTCTGCGTCAGTGGTGGCGACGCAGTCAAGATGAGGCAGATGGACCGAACAGTTCCAGCGCCGAAAAAACGCCTCCTCTGGGGATCATCGTGGTCAACAGGTGATGATGTCTGTTTGCGGCTATGCGCCCGCTCTTCAAGGGGGCGGTAAGCAGTAAGCGAGGTTTTTTGATGAAGGGGCGATCCATGGGGAACTGATGGGGGTGGATGATCGCGTACAGCAGACGTGCGTCTTGATCTTCAGGGGGAGGCAAAAGGCGGAATTCAAGGGGCCGCTGTCTTGTGTCACTTTGGGGTGATGGAGCCGAGTATGGGGGGGGGCGCTAGAGGGGCAGCCTGGAGGGCAGCCTGGAGGGCAGCCTGGAGGGCAGCCTCGAAGGCGAAGCCTGGAAGGAACACCTGGGGGCAGCCTAGAAGGGGAAGCCTGGAAGGAACACCTGGGGGCAGCCTAGAAGGGGAAGCCTGGAAGGAAAGCCTGAAAGGGATTGGAAGGAACGCCTGGACGTGGTTTCTTAACAGCGGGCGCGCCATGTTGAGAAAAAGGGCCCAGTGGGTCGGTCCAGTGCTGACTAAGGAAGACAGCTATCCCGTTGGTCACGTGCTTTCGCGACGACATGCAGTTTGATATCGCGATGTCCAATGACAGAATCTGGGTTGAACGACCACAATCGCCATCACATCGCGCCTGACATCCCTCACCTCACCGTTCAACATTGTTTCCATGAGAAATCACTGCTTGAAGAACGGCACGGCTCAAACTCAGGCATCGACATCATCAAAACCGCGGCCCTCAAGCAATCTTCTTCATCTCACGACACATGCCATGACGTGACGCCTCACCTCGCAACCCCGCCATCACACTAGATACGTCATCTTGCCCACGAGCATGCCCTCATTTGAGCTCCATGTTTGGGGCCCGGCCTTTGGCCTCCCCTCCATCGACGCAGAGTGTATCGCCGCCATTGCCTATCTGCACAAGGCTCTTCCCAGCGCAGAATGGACTCTCATTCCCAGTAGCGACCCCTCCGTCACTGCAGCTCGTAGGTTCATTTCCTGAAATAATCATGTTCAAACAATGCTAACCAAAAAAAAAAAAAAAAAAGATCGCCTCCCTGCTCTTCACTCAACGACCACAGACACATGGTCTTCCGGCTATGCTGCCATTGCCGCCCAGCTCGCCCAGACGCCCTACTCTCTAGACGCATCTCTCACGCCCGCGCAGGCGGCCGACGTGGCAGCTTACTCTTCTTATCTCACCACACGCCTGGCACCTCTCCTCGACATATCACTCCACGCCCTGCCGAGGAACTGGGCGCAGACGACCCGACCCGCCTACAGCACCATCCTGCCGTTCCCCTTAACCTGGACCCTGCCCACGGCCCTTCACGCCGCCGCTCTCGACCGTTCCGCCCCGTACCTCGCCGGCCTGACGCTGCCCGACGAAGACAGCGACGACAAGGAGACTACGAGCGCCCTCGACGCCGCTCTCAAGCACATCCCGGCGCCGCGCAAGAAATCCCCCCTTGAAGACCTCGCACCCACAGAAGCGGCCACCATCCGCCTGCACGCCCTCGCCCTCGACGCCCTCGCCCCGCTCAACGCCCTGCGCGCCGAGGGCGAGGAATCCCCAGGCACAAGACTCCGTCTCTCGCCTTCTTCTTCGTCTTCGGCCGACCCGGACACGCCCCCCACGTCCCTCGACTGCCTCGCCCTCGGCTACCTCTCCCTCATCCGCCGCGCCCCCGTCCCCCACGACTTCCTACGCAAGGCCCTCGAGGCCAACTTCCCGACCCTCGCCCGCATGACCGCCGACCTCGCCGAGAGGTGCCTCACCGCCCCGGGCCCCCTGCCATGGGCCCCCGACAGCGCCACGCCGACCGTCGCCCGGACCCTCTCGCGCTTCGCCGCCGACGTGCTGCGCGTCACGCCCGTCGCGGACCCGTACTTCGTCAGCGAGGCACGACGGGGCTCCAAGTAACACGATAACGATACCCCCTCGCGGGGGGCACGCCTTTAAGGAACCTCACTTCGAAAATAGGACTCGAGCATCTATGGAAATGCGAGGT
>NW_009276944.1:596306-623565 GCF_000150675.1 Verticillium dahliae VdLs.17
TCCCACCTCAATCCCATTCGACGCGCGACGACACCCGTCTCCAGTTCTTGCTTGATCGGCGGCGTGACCGGACTACCGTCGTCCCTCCTGCATGACCGCCGCCACCCCCCCCCCTCTCTCCTTCTATTTTTTTTCTTCGTTTTTTCTTCTACAATAGTGCTTTCCTCCTTTTCCTTTTTTCTCTCTTTAGCCCCCCCTGCCTGGTCGCCCCTCGCCTCCGCCGTCGCGTGGAGGAGGGTGGACCTACCGCGGCATGGCGCCGTTTGGGCTCAAGAAGCAGGCGTGGGCGCGGCCGGCGGGGGGTCGGCTCGGCCAATTCGGCGCGCTGGGCGCCATGCTGGACTTTTCGCTCGGCGGCGCGCCGGACACGTGGGCGCAGGGCGAGGGGGCGTCGCATGCGATTGTCGAGGCCGAGGTCGACGTCGAGTAGGTGTCGGGCCTGCGCACGCTGCGTCGGGCTGGGTGTCGAGATTCTCTTGGTGACTGTGTTGGGTAAGGGTCCATGTGGCGGTACATTATTGTAGAGTAACGAGGTAGGTACGCGTAAGCTGTGTATTTTCCGTGCACAAATAAACAAGATCGGACGAACAGGCCGACTTTACAAGCATCATAATCTTTTTTCTTTTGGAACCCATCCCATGTGAATGCCTTTTCCCAAGCAGGCGTGCAGCCTTACCAAGCAGGCGTACAGCCTTTCCAAGCACGCGTACAGTCTTCCAAGCAGGCATACAGCTAAATCATACACGTGTCTCCCTCCTGCTATGCATCCCGCCCGTTGACAACAGGTACACACATACCGTCCCCACTAGCATCGACCGGAGGCCCAATCCCCCAACACGGCAGGCCCCTAAATCTGACGGACCTCCTTGCCGACCATCTCGGGGCGGTCGACCTCCCACTCGTCGCGCAGAATGGCAAAGGTGAGGTCGCTGACGAGCAGGCTCTGCGCAAGGCTCCAGACGAGGGTGATGGCGTAGAAGAAGTTGGCGTTGCCGCTGCCGGCGTAGATCCACAGGTGGTAAAAGGCGGGGCCGAGGAAGGAGGCGTAGAGGATGGCCGAGGCGGTGACAAAGGGGTAGCGCATGAGGGGGAAGACGTGGCGGTAGAGCGGCACGGCGGCGGCGAAGAGGGAGGCGTCGGCGAGGGAGGGGTAGGGCTTGAAGATGGCGAGGACGCCGAGCAGCAGGGTCAGGGCGGCGAGGGGCTGGGCGCGCAGGCGCACCGACAGGCCGCCGACGTACGAGGCGAGGTGCAGCCAAAAGACGGCGAGGAAGAAGGCGCGGAACGAGTCGAACATTTCCACGAAAAAGTACCACCAGAGGCCGACGTTGGGCGTCAGGTCCGAGAGCGTCAGCTGCACGCCGTACGTGCTGCCGAGGAAGGCCCAGGAGCCGCCCGTCAGGAGCGCCGAGAGGCCGAGGAGCGCGAGGAGCGTGGCGCCGGCGACGGCGGCGTGGGTGGCGGCGAACTGCACGGGTGAGGCGACACGACGAGACGGCGCCTGGCGGTCGTAGGCGAGGAGGAGGAGCGGCGGCAGGAGCAGCAGCGGCGACAGCGAGAGGTAGCCGGCCAAGGTCAGGGCGACAACGGCGCTCACGGGGGCGCCGCCGATGGCCTTGGCCATGGCGTGAAGGATGGCGCAGGTCGAGAAGACGCCCGTCGACCGGCCGAGGCACGTGGCAATGGTGAAGGGGTTGAAGAGGAAGGCGGCGGCGACGGCGACGCCGTTCCAGCGTGTGGCGCGGCGCGGTGACGTGAAGTGCTTCGACGCGCCGGCCTCGCCCGAATCGGCAATCTTGGCGAGAGCGTCGGCGCTCAAGAGGTCGACGACGATGTAGAGGAGCGACGCAAAGATGGGCCAGGCCTTGAGGTCGGGCAGCAGGGAGAAGAGCGGCAGGAGGAGGGGTGCCTGGTGGTAGACGCCGCCGTCGTAAGGCGAGACATTATGGTTGTAGAGGAACAAGCCTTCCTGGACTTTGTACCTGTGTCAGCGATGGACGGTCATCGACAGCCTCGGGGGTTCAGCGAGGAACTCACGGCGCTTGAAGCTCGTCACAGGCGTCGAGATCTCAACGCGGCCAGTCAGCAGGTCGGGCAGTTGCGGGAAGCCGACGAAGAGGACGAGTCGCAGGGCAGCGGCTGCGAGGAAGAGGCCAGCCTTCCCTCCCTTTGTCATGGTGATTTGCTGCATGGCTCGGTCATGGCTCGGGGGCATGGCCGTGGCGTCTGGTGGTGATGGTGTAGTGGAAGCTTCGAGGAGTTGAGCAGCTCACCGAAGGTACGATAGGTACGTACGCAAGGTACGTACGCAAGGTACGGTACCTGGCAAGGTAAGGTAGGTACATTCCGAGGTACCTTACCTTAACGTGATGGATGCCACCTGGCGGGACGCGTTGCGCGTCATTGGTCAAAAATGCCATGTTTGGGGGGGCTCTAGTGGGGGAATTTGGTCCAATCAGGCGGCCTTTGTCGGTGCCTTTTGAGACAAGCAAACTTGCTGGATCAATGGGTTGTAGTATAGAAATGCTACTCGAGAATGAATCAAAGCTTAGATAAATACATGTATTTGCTACATGAATCTCATTTACATCTGTGTTACCAAATATCCAAGTTGAAGTTGCTTGAGATTAAGCAACCCTCACCTGTGTGGCAATGCTTGAATCTCGAGCACATGGTTGAGTTTCTCGTAAGCGTATCCCAGAGCTTCTTCAAACCATCCATGGCCCCAGCATCATGGAGCGTGCGAAAAAACTGCTTGAGTGGCTTGAGAATGTTTGTTTTGTGTGGCTGAGAGGACCATGTGTCTTCAACTTTACCCTCCTCTCTTAGAAGAGAGGCGACGGAAATACTTACGAAATTCCAGGACAAGAATCCGGCGAGAGGTTAACCATGAAGCGATAAAGCAGAGAATAAACGCAGGGGGGGGCTGCATGATCAAGTGGCCTACCGACATCTAGATGTACATGTAGGGTTTCTGCAGAGCATACCTCCACTTTGGCACTGCGACCAAATGCCGGGCAGTCCCCTGCTGGTCTCATGGCTCCCTCGGGGCCTGTAAGAATTCGCCATGGTAGCGAGTCTGTTGGGAGGCATCTGCAGAGGCCTAGGGGACTCTGAAATACGAGACTGAGGGCCCTCCTGGACACGAGGACCGCGGAACCCCCAGTCCAGGAATTACTCTCCCGTATGTTGACAAGTCACTGCAGCGTCAACGCTGCGGAAGACCTTCCCTCCGCTCACGTCTCGGCCTGACACCTCGATACCATACACGTACATGGTACTCACGTGAGATATCCCTGCACCTCGTGATATCATGTGCTTCTCTCGATCAACAAAAGGGGCAACCTAAAAACCCAGAAAGGTTGCCGCAAGGTTCACGGCCTC
Source organism: Verticillium dahliae VdLs.17 (assembly GCF_000150675.1). NCBI lineage: Eukaryota > Fungi > Ascomycota > Sordariomycetes > Glomerellales > Plectosphaerellaceae > Verticillium > Verticillium dahliae. The sequence continues at coordinate 599,691 of NW_009276944.1, forward strand.
CACCCAGAGTACGACAATGGCCAGCTGACCATCTTATCAAGGGTTATTTTCATACGAAAAGAGCGGAAAATACCGAGACTCTCCACAGCAATGGGAAGGGTGGCACTGATGCAGTGATGGCAGGCAATAACGGTCCTCCGGGCGGGCCATCTTGCCAAGCGACATGACGTTGCTACTCTGCCACGCCCAGGCATACAGCCCGCGCTTCATCGCATGAAGGAAACAATCACCTCACTTCATCGTACACCGCAGATTTCGTCACCCAAGCACGATCCACATGGTCCACAGCAGGCCGAAAAGGCAGCAGAAATCATAGTTTCAAATCCTCTTTCCGCATGCACGTCTCGTGAAATGTACATGATCGCTGCCCATTATGAATAGTAAAGTAAACCCCCGACAGAAACCCCCTCATCATCATGTGTCTCCCCCCTCAAAGAAGGTTAGGCAGAATCCTCTCGTCCGTGTACGCCCACAGCAGAGGCGAGTAGTCAGAGCACCAGGCATTGCCGGTGAACCAGGTGCTCCTGCCGCCCTGCACGGCGTACAGCTTGGAGTAGAAGCCGTCGGCGACGGCCTCGATGGGCACGTGCAGGCCGAGGTCCTTGTGCTGGCCCCAGGCGGCGGTGCTGGGGTTGCCGGGCGTGCCGCTGACGGCGTTGCCGACCGTCTTGGCGGCCGTCAGGGCGAGGGTGCGGGCCTTGGCGTTGCTCGGCTCGCCGATGACCTTGACCGTCTGGTAGCCCGGCACGCCGGTCGTCTCGAAGCGGAAGGCAAAGGGCGTGCTCGGCAGCAGGGTCGGCGACTGGAGGTCGACGTTGTAAAAGTTGGTCAGGTCCGGCATGCTGCTCTTGCGGATGATGCCGACGTGGTAGGGCACGTCGCTGAACTGGTCGAAGAGCTTCTTCTCGTTGTTGTCGAGGTTGAAGACGGCGAGGTTCTTGCGCGTCGGCGGGATCGTGATGAGGAGCTTCTTGGCGCGGACGGTGCGGGTGCCGCACGCACCCTGGACGACGGCCGTCACGCCCGTGGTTGTGCGCGTCGACGACACGACGCGGCTCGAGTAGAGGACGTCCTTGCCGAGGAAGGCGGCGACGCGGTCGTACAGGAGCTGGTTGCCGGCGGGCGAGTACACGTAGCCGGCCGCGAGGCCGAGGATGTGCGGCAGGCCAAAGTTCTGGAGCACGTAGAGCGTCGGCGTGTCGAACAGGTTGCCGACGCCGTGGGCGAACTGCCAGACGAGCTGCACCATCTCGGCCGTGAGGTTGTTCCGGGCCACAAACTTGGAAAACGGCTCGAGGAGCTGAGGGTCGACGGGCTGGGGAATGTCATAGTAGCCCTGAGCGATGCCCGTGTAGGACGACACGGCTGTGATGTAGTCGCCAATGGGACCGAGGAGCGTCAGAATGTCCGTGGCCGTGGCATTCGGGACGACGAAACCCGTCTTGAAGTCGACAAGCTTGGTAGGGAAAGGCGACTGCGTCGAAGCGTTGAGCGCGACGTTGAACCGACCAAAGAAGTTCTGCGTCTGATTGTTCAGGATGTAGGCCTGGACGCCATAGTCGATGGGCGCACCCGTGGCTGGGTCTATAAAGGTATCGACGTGGCCGCCGAGCTGCTTCTCGCTCTCCACGACCAGCACCTTCTTGCCCTGATCACGGAGTTGAGTAGCAGCATATGCGCCGGTGGCACCACCGCCAATGATGAGCACATCGACATTGGTCTCGGGGGCGGAGGCGGCAGCCTGCACCGACGAGGCGGCCAGAGCCCAGAGGGACAAATGGTGGAAATGCATGGTGGTGATAGGGGTCGCTGGAGGCCCGAAAGAGTGGATACAACTGTTAAAGTTGAAGTATTAGGTGTATATACAGCTGCCCTGTACTGAGGACGCGCTCCTATCTGGGTGAAGCCATCGAGAGGTCTATATACCAAGAAACATGCCAGGCAGCCGGGCGCAGCCGTTGGTGGGCTGGGCCGAACGGGCGTTGTGCGGCTTGTTCGGAACCGTAAGTTTCCTAGCTTCGTAACTCCTCAAAGCAAGTTCAATATGGTTTGATTAGAGGTTGGCAAGGCATGACTCCTGCTGAGGCTGCGCAAGCCGTTGAGGGGTACGTGATTGGGCCGATGCGACTCTGCCCAAGCTTATTCGCGTGCCGGGATCATGGCCCTCACTCTATTAAGCATCTTTTCAGGGAAATGATGCCCACAACTGCCATTCTACGCGGCTCAACCAGTACGGCGGTACCACCATTGTCGCGATGCCAAGAGTGAACACTAATTGCGTCACACTACATGTACAGTACCATCCTAGACCGCGCCGGAGTTGTCCATGTCGTCCGCCCGCTGACGTGAAAGCGCGAGTCTGACTGGCAGGGAGAGACAGGCAGGATGGACCACGGCACTTGTAGGGTGGGATCGCGAGCGGAGACTGGCACCATCAAGCGGTGCTGGCAACATCAATCGCTGCTGGCTATGGTAATTTATTTTTTGTCCAATTCGTTTTCTTTTGATGCCTATCAAAATTCAAAGCGAAGCCAAGGGTTGCGCCCAAGGCAACGAATTGACGTCGTGGCCGATGTCAACTCTACCTGAGTCAAAAGACACCCCCAACGCCCGAGATAATGTTCAAGTCCCAGGTATTCTGCCCCTTCCCACCGTTACGCCATTAAAAAGAAGTAGATCATCCACGTGTCCACGGCATCTGAGGACAGCATGTCGCGCCGGGCTGAAAACAAGAAAGAGCGTCGCACGGAACGTATTGATTCGCCCCAGCGCCCGTCTATGCAATGAAGACGGCGGCCAGCGCGGCGCCGGCCATGGGCCACCAGCCGACATTGTGCACGACGGCATGCACGGCGGCGCTCTCGGCGTTGGCGTCGGCGAGGGTCGTGTCGTTGGGCAGGGTGCCGTTGAGGAGGATGGTGCTCCTGCCGTCGCGCTCGCCCACATCAATGACCGACTTGTTGAGGGCGGCGTACGAGCCGTTGCCGATGAGCTCGTTGAGGAAGGCGTCGCGGTCGCCGCGGTCCTGGGGCTCGTCGCAGCCGCAGGGCAGTTCCTCGATGCAGCCGCAGATGACGGGCTTGGTCTGGTTCTCGTTGGCCGACTCGTTGAAGAAGGTGTGGGTGTTGTTGAACTCGTAGTGCTGGACGCGGTGGCCGTACCAGCTGCCGGGCCAGAAGTAGAGGGCGGCAGCGCCGACGAGGACAAAGGGCGCGATGAAGCCGACAGGGCTGCGGTTGCCGGCGCGGTAGGGGGCCACGGCACCACCTCCGTAGTAGCGACCGCCGCCGAATCTGGGCTGGGGACCGCTGCCGCTGACGGTGCGTCCGCCCTGGGAACCGCCCGTGTTGGGAGGGCGACTGTGGGACGGGAGAGGGTCAGCGTCGTTGTCCCGTGAAAAGGGAGGGATGGGTTGGAAGGTTGATAGATGCTTACCCGCCGTTGCTGCTGCCACCTCCTCCACGGTTGCCTCCACCGCCGCCACCGCCCCCGCGAGCACCACCGCCTCCGCCCTTGCGCTTCCACAGTTCAGAGTTGTGCTCGTTGCGGGCGATGCGCTCAACGATGTGGTGTTCGGGCGCTACGAGGGCGACGGCGAATTGGAAGGCGGTGAGCACCGTCGCAAGGAAGATTTGGATTTTCATGTTGGTCCGTCCGGTCGGGTTCCTTTCCGATGATTCCGATGGGAGTCTCGATAGACTGTAGGTGTAGATGTAGATGGACGCAGGCGTAGGTAGATGCACACAGAAGAAAAGAATAGTATGCGCAGCCTTTCTCTAATGGCAAAGGGGGTGCTGTGCTATGCTGTGCTATGCTGTGCTATGCTAAGAAGCAGGAAGGTGTAGGTGTGGTTTTTGGAAAATGGTGCGCGGACGAGACGAAGACTCAGCCGCGGGAGGCGTTTGGCCTAATAAGCAATGCGCTGGTGGTGACTGCCCCAACCCAAGCACAATGGTCGGATGCGGAAGGAAGGGTCGTTGGTAGCGGGGAAGCTACTGGGCTGCAGTGCTGGGCCGCAGTTGCCTAACTTGCCTATACCTAGGTGGTTTCCGGGCGGCTGGTGGACGTGGGCAGTGCACCTGTGCCTTCCTTAGTGGGCGGCCGATGAACCAGTGGCGGGGTTTTGTGGAGATGACAACCTCCGTTTCGACGCTTCACAGAGGCGGAGAAGGTCTTGGGGGGCTTGGGAGGGGTGATACGGCGTGATGCAGAGATTCTTCCTCGACAATGACGTTATAGACGGAGCTTTTCAGTCGATGACGGTACCGAGTGGCGATCCAGGGTCCTGATCGCTGGCACGGGTGTGAGTTGCGAGTGGTACTTGTATGACTTTGGGTCAGTACGATGATGCAGAGGATTGTCCTGTCCGCGGCTAAAACGACCTCTGAGGTGATTAGGTAGGTAGATACCTAATGTACTACGTCAGTTCGTGTCATCAGCTGTTTGGCCAAGGCATTTCATCCCGTCTTATATCCTCGTCGTGCCTCGCCCGTCCCGTTTTCTAAAACACTCCAGCCCAAACACCAAACCTGAGAATAGTCTTTGAGGCAGCAAACCGGCCCTTTGAGCCACAGAGCCTCCGTTTGCGCCATCACGTCTTTGAGCGCACCGCTTCTCGGTCGCATTGGCAACCCAACAGGACATTTCATTCTGAGGCCCCCTTTGCCCCTTCTGCCCCCACCTCTGCTGCACATCTCGGGCACGGTTGAGCAAATGACGCTCTTGGCCCCTAGTCCCAGGCCCTGCAGGAAAGCGACCTCCCAATTGGGGGTTGGTCGCTTTGGTCTCGGCACCGTGCTATCCGTAGGGCCGTGTGCGCTGTCGAGCTTTTGATTTGGCGGCGGCCCAGAGTATTGCCTACAGTAGGTACACTACACCCCTGCGGACCGCCTTTGTAAGCTTAATAGTGGACGCGATCCAGTATCGAGGCTGGAGTCACCCCAATCGAGGCTGGTGTCACCCCAGCCGCAAGGCTGTGTGCATTGGTGTCAGCCGGAACATCTTTGATCACCAGCCATGTGCTTCCCTGCCTCGTGCCAGATCTGATTGCCTTGCATACCGTATCCACTGCAAACATGGCCTGATATTGCTTGACACTCCCTGCCTCCCCTGCAGCCTTTTAGATCCTACCTTCTTGCGAACCGCACCGTGTGTGCGCCGAGCCTTGCAGAGAGCCTGATGAGGGGCAGAGGGGCAGCTCCACCCACGAACCCAGCATACCCGACCCTCTCCAACAAGCTCGCCTACCAGCCATTCGACCATCAACCATCCACCATCCACCATCCACCGTCACTATCAACCTAACCTCACGCCGCGCTTCTTACCATCCCTGCATTGTCACCATTCTTCATCTCCGAAGACAGCTTCCGCAACCGCCCTCATGTCGAGCCGTGACAAGAGCCTCCTCGACAGGCTGAATGCCCTCAAGGGAGGCTCAGGCTCCAGCCCCCACGCCAACAATTCACCCATCTCTCTCGACCGCTCAGCAAAGTAAATCTCAGCCCGCTGCTGCCTGCCAGCTCATTCTTGCGTAAGAAGACAAAAAGAACAACCCAAGCTAAGCAAAGTGTTTTTGTCACAAAAATACAGTGCCCTCAATGTCTCCATCGGCATCGAGCCTGCCAAGCCAGCATCGAGAGAAGATGCCCTTGCCGCTCGCCTGCGTTCCCTGAGGAACACGCCGGAGCGTGACACACCACCGCCCGCCGCCGTCGCCTCCCCGCAGGCCTCACCACCGACACCGAGGCCGAAACAAGCTTCTGCCTCATCGCCGCCGCCGCAGGAGCAGGAGCAGGAGCAGCCCCACGATGTCGATCCACTCCTGCAGACCGACGATCAGACCCTCGAGGAACTCCTCCAGGATGAGGACCCCGAGGCTGACCCCAGGTGGACTCTCGATCTGCAGCCCGAGACGGCACGCGTCGAGGCTCTTCTTGACGAGCTCGCCAAGGACATCCACCGGCAAGACGACAAGTCGGCTGGTGGAAACGATGACCCCGAGGCTGAAAAGCGGGATGCGGACGAGGACACGGACGGCGAGGAGATGAACCGTGACGTCGACGCGCTGTTAGCTCAGGCTCTCGACGAGGCCGAACTCGATGCGAAGCTTAACCCAAAGTCATCCGGCTTACGAGACGAGCCGACGGAGGACCCGCCTCATGAGATGGCCGACGGGCCTCAGAAAGGAGACGCCGGACGCCAGACGCCCGCGGCCGCTGCCTCCCCCTTTTCCCTGCCCTCTGTCCCGTCCGCCATAACCCCCCACAAGGACGCCGACGACGGCGACGATGGCGAACCGTCCCTGTCTCTGCCTTCGGTCCCCTCTGGCCCCGCCACCTCCTCGCGCCTCACAGATGACGACTCTCTGACAGCCCGCATGGCCGCCCTCCACCTGCCCTCGTCAGACCAAGACGCCGACGCCGCCGCCGCCGCCACCGACATTGGCCTCCCCTCCGTGCCGAGCGACCAGCCGGCGAACCGCCTGCGCTCGCGGACGGGCTACACCGACGACGACGCCAAGAACTGGTGCACCGTCTGCCTCGAGGACGCGACGCTGCGGTGCCTCGGCTGCGACGACGACGGCTACTGCACGCGGTGCTGGCGCGAGATGCACGTCGGGCCCGCCGCCGCCTTTGACGACCGCACGCACAAGGCCGTGCTGCTGGGGCGGGATCCGCGGCCCAAGAGGGTCGCGCTGGGGGCCTGACGTCGGCTGGACACGCTCCTCCGACGTCACAGTTGGGCATCATGAGATGCGAAGCCTCTTTCTCGTTCTTCGTCGATTCACACGTCGATGTCTTTTGCAAGCCAGTACACTTGAGGTTGAATTGGACCACGTCATCTCACTTCAGCCGCTCAAGCCAACGCAGCGCGTGTCATTATCCTCGTCATAGCTGTACCTAAAAGAACCACCGGGACTCCTAGCCGTGTACCACCCCGTGCTACAGCCCAAACCGTGTCCGTCCGTATGCAGTGCCAATTCCTCGTGCAACCCGAAATCAGACCAGACCAGACCAAAAAGAAAAAAAAAGAAAAAAAAAAGGCAAAGACCAAAATTCCTCGAGTACGTGTACAACCAAGGATCGCTAGCGATATTGAAGAACAAGAAAAAGTCAACGTGCCGCATCATTCCAGGTCAAGTGGTAGTACCGCGACAGCCACGCGGGCGGCTACTGCGCAGACGCGGCCTGGGTGCCGTAGTCGCCGTTGCGGCCCGTGCGCCCCGTAATGTCCTGCCATGTGGCGCCAAAGCGGCGGCCGGTGCTGGCCAGCAGGCCCTCCTCCTCGTCAGCCTCGGCGTCGTCGTCGAGCTCGGAGAGGTTGAGCTTGGGGGTGCGGGAGAGGCCGGTGACGAAGACGACGAGAAAGACGGCGAGAAAGGCAAACTGGGCCCAGAAGGCGACGGCGCCGAAAAAGGGCCACGTGATGGTGACGCGGTTGAGAAACTCGGACATGACGGACGGCGTGCACACGCTGCGGGCCTCCTTGGACAGGGCCTCGGAGCAGCTGACGAGGTAGTCGGGGCGGTGGCGGCAGTCGGGCCGCTCGCCGTGGCCGTGGGGCGCCGAGCACCAGGTCTGGGTGCCGTAGATGGCGTACTGGGGCGCGATGAGCATGGCGATGGAGTAGTTGATGGCGAGGATGATGAGGGCCAGCATGACGGTGGCGATGAGCAGGGCCTGGGGCGCCGTGCGGCCCCTGCGAATCTGGAAGATGCGGACCCAGAGGAAGCGGATGCCGACGGCGGCGATGCCGGTGATGGAGCTGCTGAAGAGGAACAGGACGAGGAGGGTCATGAGGATGTAGTCGACGGGGAAGGCGCGCGCCGACTTGAGGAAGACCCAGTTGATGGGCTGGAAAATGTTGAGGTGGCCGAGGATGTAGCCGCAGCGCTGCTTGCAGATGGAGTTCTTGGCCTTGTCAATGCCCGTGATGAGCATGGAGACCCAGATGAAGAGGGCGATGAGGAGCAGGAGGATGCCGCCGAGCAGCTTGACGGGACGGAAGACGGCGCAGACCTTGAGCCAGAACTGGTAGACCTTGCTGCGTCCCTCGCCGGAGGCCTCGGCGGCGATGCGCTCGCGGCGGCGCAGGGTGCGCTCCTCACGCATGAGGGCCTCGAGCTCGCGGCGGTCCTTGGAGGGCATGCCGTCCTGGCGGCCGGCGTTGCGCATCTCGAGCTGACGCTGGCGCTCCTGGTTCTGCTCCAGGGCGGTGGCGGTCGACTCGGTGAGCTGGGGCGCCGAGATGGCAGGGGCCGACTTGATGAAGGACATGGGGAGCAGGGCCAGTCCGGCGGCCGTGTAGACGACGTAGAGAAGGGTGCCGAGGGTGACGAGGAGGCCGAGGGTGAAAGCCAGGGCCTTTTGCCCATTGTTCTCGGCGAGGAGTCGCTGGAAGTAGTCGAGATCCCAGCCGGCCTTGGAGTCGTTGCCGGCGGCGGGCACGAAGAAGCCGACGAGGAAGAGGATCAAGACGAGCGCCACAAAGACAGCCGTGTACTTGAGGGCGCTGACGAGACGGGCGGCAAAGGGTCGGGTGCCCTCCTCGTCTTCGATCTCGTCGTACTCCTCGTAGAAGAAGTAGGTGAAGGGGATGACGAGGAGACACAGCAGGGCGTCGAAGCTGTAGAGCGAGTAATAGACGATGCGAAGCGTCTTGAGCATGTTGTGGACGCGACTTTCGGTGGCCCAGTCCTTCTTGACGCCGAGGGTGGCCGAGGTCGTGGACGACACGAGGGCAATGTCGACAGGCAGCAGGAGGACGGTGGCGAGCAGGGCGGTCAAGCTGACAATGGCGACAGTGCTGACGAGGGCGGATCGGTCGCGAGGGGCTTGCCACGTGAAGGTCGTGATGGAGGCAATGAGGAGGCAGAGGGCGATGACGGCGGCGTAGGTGACCCAGATCAGACTGGTCTGGAGGAGGCCGGCGCTGGCCATGGTTGTCACGTCTTGCATGATGTGGGTGTGCTCTTGCTCTGTACTCTGGTGAAAGGTGTCGACGAGGAGAAGGAGACGTAGTTGAGGACTGAGCGAGGTGACGTTGGAGAGGAAGGTGGAAAGAGTGCGTAATGAGGTATGAGGAGGCAAGCTTGGCAAGGTAGGTAGAAACAGGCCGGGGCAAGCTCTCGTAGCTCTTGTGGCCCATGGCAGTGGCCCCCAGCCTATTGTCTGGCGTTTGCCTTCCTGGTTCTTGGCGAGCTGCAACAGTGACGCAACAACACAGAGCTAGTGTGGAACGCATGTGGCCCGTGCGTGTTGTCCTCGGGAGATGTTCGGCTTGTCAGAGGTACCTCTTACTTGTACCTCTGACCATGTCCCCTTGGACCTTGGGCAGAGAACTTATGTAATCATCAAGGCACTTACCTAGGTACCTACCTACCTACCTTAGGTACCTTACCTACCTACCTTAGACAGAGCTCAGCAAGAGGAGCTCATCATTGTCTTGGGTCTGCTCGAAACAACCCTCCGCGACAACCCATTGGACCCATTGGATCTACACAAGGCTACGACTCTCCTCGCACTGGCCACGAGGGCATGAGGGAAGACGCCAATACCACTCTTCTCGCATTCTGACGCCACCCCCGACACCCAATGCGCCCGAGACCTGCCCGATGAACTGCTGCCCGCCATGCAGTGCTACACCGAGCTCGTTCCCCCGACGCTGGTGACCTGCTCCGTGTCGCTTCCCTTCACCTCGCCCAAGACCGAAAACCTCATCGTCTCCAAGGGCTCGCTGCTTCAGATCTTCGCCGTCAAGACCGTGTCCACCGAAATCGACACGTCCCAGATCCAGGCCAAGTCAACGAGCAACGCTGGCGAGACCTATGACAGGCGCATCAACGACGACGATGGTCTCGAGTCCGCTTTCCTCGGGGGCGATGGCATGCTCATGCGCGCCGATCGCACGACCAACACACGACTTGTCCTCGTTGCCGAATATCCTGTCCACGGCGTCATCGCAGGGCTGGCGCGCGTCAAGATCCAGAGCTCCAGGTCAGGAGGCGAGGCTCTGCTCGTCCACAGTCGCACGGCGCGGTTGAGTCTCCTGCAGTGGGACCCCGAGAAGCATGGCGTCGAGGATATTTCCATTCACTTTTACGAAAAAGAGGAGTGGCAGGGTTCGCCGATGGACGGCCCCCTGCGACAGCATGCCACCATCCTCCAAGCCGACCCGCAGTCGCGATGCGCCGCCCTCAAGTTCGGCCTGCGCAAGATCGCCTTCCTCCCCTTCCGACAGATCGACGGCGACATAGACATGGATGACTGGGATGAGGAGGTGGACGGCCCGCGGCCGCAAGAGGAGCCGCCAGCAGCTGCGGCCGTCCATGGATCTAGCAGCAACAGCAGCAGCTTAGCACCTGTACCATACACTCCCTCCTTCGTCCTCGCGCTGCCCCAGCTTGATCCCGAGATCCTTCACCCTGTGCACTTCGCCTTCTTGCACGAGTACCGCGAACCCACCCTCGGCATCATCTCCTCCACCAACCGCCGCCTCAAGATGGAACCCCAAAAGGACCACTTTACCTTCAAGGTCTTTACCGTCGACCTCCTCCAAAAGGCCGTCGACCGCCATCCTCACCGTCTCGAACCTGCCGCAGTCTCTGAACAAGGTCATCGCTCTGCCGAAGCCCATGGGTGGCGCCCTCCTCATCGGCGAGAACGAGCTGATCCACATCGACCAGGCCGGCAAGGCCCACGGCGTCGCCGTCAATCCGTACGCCGCCAAGATGACCAAGTTCCCCCTGGCAGACCAGTCCGAGCTCAAACTGCGGCTGGAGCACTGCGAGGTCGAGCTCATGTCGCCAGAGAACGGCGAGATGCTGCTCGTGACGCGGCACGGCGAGATGGCCGTCGTCACCTTCAAGATGGATGGCCGCAGCGTCTCCGGCGTCAGCGTCAAGGTCGTCGCCACGGAAAATGGGGGCGACGTCCTTCCCTTCCGGGCCGCGTGCCTGACCAAGGTCACCAAGAACAGCATGTTTTACGGCACGATCGGCGGTGACTCTAAAGTGATCGGCTGGAGCAGGCAACATGTGCAAACGGCACGGAAGAAGGCGCGTCTGTTGGACGAGTCACTCGACTATGACCTCGACGACGATGAAGCCGACGACGACGACGACGACGACGACGACCTGTACGGCGAGGGCACGGTGGCCCCTCAACCTTCGGCTGCCGCTGGATCGGCCAAGGGCGGAGACGTGGTGTTTCGCGTCCACGACTCGCTGCTCAGCCTGTCCCCCATCATGGACATGACATATGGCAAGACGGCCTTCTTCCCCGGCAGCGAGGATGCAAAGAACTCGGAAGGCGTGCGGTCCGAGCTCGACCTTGTGTGTGCCGTCGGACGGCATCGCGGGGGCTCCCTGGCTCTCATCAACCAGCACATTCAGCCCAGGGTCATCGGACGCTTTGACTTTCCAGAGGCTCGTGGCTTTTGGACGACGCGCGTGCAGAAGACGATTGCCAAGTCCCTCCAGGGGGACAAGGGGGCCAATCTGGCCGTCGGCAACGACTACGGATCTGTGACGCAGTATGATAAATTTATGATCGTGGCCAAGGTCGACTTGGACGGCTATGAAACGTCAGACGTCTACGCACTTACAGGTGCAGGCTTTGAGGCTCTCTCCGGCACCGAGTTTGACCCCGCCGCTGGACTGACGATCGAGGCCGGAACGATGGGCAACGACATGAGGATCATTCAGGTGCTCCGTTCTGAAGTCCGTTGTTACGACGGAGGTGAGTTGCTTGCGCGCGCGCGAACGCGTACCCCTTTCGGAGCTGACCGGTGCCAGATCTTGGTCTCAGCCAGATACTTCCCATGCTGGACGAGGAGACGGGCGCCGAACCGCGCGTCATTAGCGCCAGTATCGTAGACCCCTACCTTTTGCTTCTGCGCGAGGACTCGAGCATTCTTGTTGCCCAGATTACGAATCACAACGAGCTGGAGGAGCTCGACAAGGAGGACGAAACAATCGTCTCCACCAAGTGGCTCAGCGGGTGTCTCTACAAGGACTCGCGCGGCCTTTTTGCACCCGTGCAGACGGACAAGGGGACCTCGACGAGCGAGAGCGTCTTCCTGTTCTTGCTCAACGCGATAGGCGAACTCCATGTGAGGATATGCGTACATCTTGTTGCTAGACAGACCAAGCTGACCGGCCCAGGTTTATGCACTGCCCAACCTCTCAAAGTCCATATACGTCGCCGCCGGGCTTTCCTACATCCCATCCCTTCTTTCCGCAGACTACACCGCCCGCCGAGGCACCAGTCCCGAGACTCTCACCGAGATCCTGGTTGCTGACCTCGGAGACTCTACCAGTGCATCCGCACACCTGATTGTAAGTTGAATATCCTTGGGTCTCCGCAACGGGGCAACGCAACACAGGGTTCTGACTCTGCCAGCTACGACACGCCAATGATGACATGACAATATACGAGCCGTTCCGGATCGGCGGCCAGGAGGAAAAGGAAGACTTGGCCAACTCTCTGTTCTTCAAAAAGGTGTCCAACTCACACCTCGCCAAGAGCCCGGTCGAGGCTGCTGAGGATGAGGCCGTCCAGGAGAACCGTGTGATTCCTCTACGAGCTTGTGACAACATTGGTGGTTACAGCACAGTCTTCCTCCCGGGAGCATCCCCATCCTTCATCCTCAAATCCAGCAAGAGCACACCCAAGGTCATCGGCCTCCAAGGCCTCGGCGTCAACGGCATGAGCTCCTTCCACACGGAGGGCTGCGAGCGCGGGTTCATCTACGCCGACTCCAAAGGCTGTGCTCGCGTGACGCAATTTCCTGATGCCGCCAACGTGGCCGAGCTTGGCGTGTCTGTCCGCAAAGTGCCCATCGACACGGCGGTCAGCCATGTGGCGTGGCATCCCAACATGGAGGTGTACGCTGTGGCGTCCAGCAAGCTCGAGCCCTTTGAACTGCCCAAGGACGACGACTACCACAAGGAGTGGGCCAAGGAGGAATGTCCCATGCCGCCCATGAAGGAGCACGGCAGCATCAAGCTGTACTCGCCAATCACCTGGAACGTCATTGACGAGTTTGAGCTGGAGCAGTACGAGGTCGCCATGTGCATGAAGACGTTGCTTCTCGAAGTGTCGGAAGAGACGAAGGAGCGGCGCATGCTCTTCGCCGTCGGCACCGCCATCCTCCGCGGAGAGGACCTGCCGGTCCGCGGCCGCATTCTCGTCTTTGACGTCGTCCACGTCATCCCCCAGCCAGACCGACCCGAGACGGACCGCAAGCTGAAGCTCATCGCCAAGGAGGAGATCCCGCGCGGCGCCGTCACCTCGCTCTGCGAGGTGGGCACGCAGGGCTTGATGCTGGTGGCCCAAGGCCAGAAGTGCATGGTCCGGGGTCTCAAGGAGGATGGCACGCTGCTGCCGGTGGCCTTTCTCGACATGAGCACCTACGTTGTCGCCGTACACGAGCTGCGCAACACGGGCTACTGCCTCATGGCAGACGCCAACATGGGCGTGTGGTTCGTGGGATACTCGGAGGAGCCCTACCGCATGACGCTCTTTGGCAAGAGCGGCACGCAGCTCAAGTGTCTGACGGCCGACTTTCTCGTCGCCGGCAACGACCTGAGCATCGTGGCGTCTGACGAGGACGGCGTGCTGCACATCCTGCAGTTCGACCCTGAACGTGAGTACCAAGGCATCCCCTTTTTCGTCCCTTCTTCGATTTCTCCCCACACACACGTCTGACAACCGCGCAGACCCCCGATCTCTCCAGGGCCACCTCCTCCTGAACCGTGCCTCCTTCTCCGTCGCCCCGAACCACGCGTGGGCCACCCTCGTCCTCCCCCGAACAACGACGCGTCCCTACCTACCGCAATCGGAACCGGCCACCGGCGCCGCCGGGTCCCAGAACCGCACGCAGACGCTCCTCCTCGCCTCGGCCTCCGGCGCCATCGCCTCCCTGAACCCCATCACCGAGCACGCCTACCGCCGCCTGACCTCGCTGACGACGTCCCTCGCCAACGCCCTGCCGCACGCCGCCGGGATGAACCCCAAGGCCCACAGGCTGCCCCCCCAAGACGGCGCCGCGCGCCCGCCGGCCGTCGACGTCTCGGCCGGCAGGACCATTGTCGACGGCGCGCTGCTGGCGCGGTGGAATGAGCTCGGCGCGCGGCAGAGGGCCGAGGCCGCCGGCAAGGGCGGGTTCGCTTCGGCGGCCGACGTCAGGGGCGAGCTCGAGGACGTGCTCGGCTGGAGGGGGGTGGACTATTTCTAGGCAGGGAGTTCTCGTCGGGTATTGAAACATGGTTCTTACTCTGTATTCCTGTATCATAGACAAAAGAAAGAATCCGAGCCGTTTGTAATAAGCATGTACGTATGTGTTTGTGTGTGTGTGAGAGAGAGAGAGACGAGAAGTTATCCGCGTACATGCGGGAGTACGCATCAACGTCCCCATCGGCCAGCAATTCGGTCAACAACGCCCTCCAGCATCTCCCCCCCCCCCCCCCCCCCCCCGCAAGAACCACTCCGTCCGTCGATCTGCCCCTCCCGGATGCGAAGCTCGTGACTTGTCCCCCCTCCCCAGGAGCCAAGCGCGTACTGGGTACTGGATACTCGGACGGCCCGCGCGGAGAGGATGCGGTGCTACCCGTTGAAAGGATTGCGGCGCAGCGCTCGGCGGACCGATTCCGAGGACTAGGTGCGTCTATCCACGCGACGTGTGTTGGAGGAGGCCCCATGTGTGGGGGGCGACTTTCGCCCTCTTGACGGAGAGGGTAGGCAGAGAGACTTCACAAGTGTTCGCATTTCTGAAAGGAGCTTCAACTCTAGCACAGTCGAGTGCGGCCTTGAAAAGGGATCACGAAATCTGGCTGCAGCCCGGCCAGTTCAGCGAGAGTTGTCTAGGGGGATCGGCCACCCACCCTCTATTTAGCCACGGCGGCCCGAAGTTGAACGACGCACGACGCGCGACGCACGTAGGACGGCCAGGATGCAGCCTTCGGTTCGGTTGCCACGGCGTGCGGGTTCTGAGGAACTTATGTTCGCTCCGTGCCAGGGCGCATTGGCATCATTGGTCATTCGCGGTCCTCACAGTGAACACTAGCAGCCGTTTGAGTAATTGTCTGCGCATCTCACCCCATATGCCTCTTGGAGAGCCTACATTGAACAGCCGGCGCGACAGGGGACCCTGAACACGGCGTAACTTTCGGCGTACCTGCAGATCCGCCGGGAGCACATTGTGGTAGATCTACAGGCATAACGATCCATGCATCCCACGGGGAACAATTGGGGCCGATTACATATAAACCATACCGCCCGTAGATGTTGCTGCCTCTCCTGGTCTCGTTTGGTCAATACGAACTAGCCAAACACACCATGCAGACTATCCTCACATCTGCCCTCACGGCGGCTCTGTTGCCAGCCGGCCTCGCCTCTCCGACGTGCACTGTCGAAAGCTGCCTCACCGCGGCCTCCGTTCCCTGGCTCGATGACACAGCCCCCGACTGGACCGTCTACACCTCACCCTACAATCTGCGCCTGCCGGTGGCCCCCCGTCTCGTCGTGCCCGCCACGAGTGTAGCCCACATCCAGGACGCCGTGCGATGCGCCGCGCGCCACGGGCTCAAAGTGGCGCCCAGGAGCGGCGGCCACGGGTACGCCACCAACGGGCTCGGCGGCGAGGACGGCCACGTTGTCATACAGCTGGATCGCATGTTCGGAGTTCGACTCAGGGAAGACGGGACGGCCATCTTCAACGCGGGATCGAGACTGGGTCACATCGCTACAGAGTTGTTCGCGCAGGGCGGTAGGGCCATCTCGCAGGGACTCTGCCCGAGGTGGGTTTCCAAAGCTCGTGCTATCCCGTCAAGCGAAGCTGACAGTGCAACAGTGTCGGGTTGGGCGGACATGCTGCTCACGGAGGGTTTGGGTTCAGCTCGCACACGCATGGACTGACGCTCGATGCCGTCATCGGGGTGACTGTCGTACTCGCAGACGGATCTCTCGTGCATGCCTCCGAGAAGGAGAACGCCGACCTTTTCTGGGCGCTTCGAGGCGCAGGGTCGTCATTTGGAATCATTGTTGAGTTTGAGGTCAAGACCTTTACGGTACCGAAGGAGGTGTCGTGGTTCGCCATCGCGTCCAATGTTGCTGTCGATAAGGAGACGGCGTTCGCGGGAATCAAGGGCTTTCAGGACTTTGTCGACAACGACATGCCACCCGAACTCAACCTGCGCCTTTCGTTGACCAACTATTTCGGCTCCTGGGATAACAAGCTCGAGGTGCTGTACCACGGCAGCGAGGCCGACGGTAGGGCGGCGCTGGAGCCCCTGAATGACCTGCTCAAGTTTGACTGGACTTCGGAGCGGACAAGTGTTGGATCAGGCGACTGGATGGCGGGCGTGAAGCGCTGGGCGGACGGGTTGACGGGCCCGTCGGTCAACATCACCTTCCCGTACCAGCAGTCCGGCGCCCTCTTCTTCGCGACGAGCCTGATGACCAAGAAGATGCCAGAGGCCTCGTTAGAGGGCTTCGTGGACTACTGGCAGAACCAGGGACAGCAGCCGCGGGCCTGGTTCGTCCAGATGGACGCCCACGGAGGAGCGAACTCGGCTGTGGCGGCCGTACCAAAGGATGCCACGTCGTACGTGCACAGGGACAAGTTATGGCTGTTCCAGTACGTCATCCTTGCCACAGATGCGGCGGATCGGGAGCCTTATGGTTTTCTCAATCGCTGGATCGACGCCGTCATCGACGGCATGCCAGACAGCGATTGGGGACGATATGCCAACTACATCGACCCCGAGTTGAGCCAGAAAGATGCCTTGGAGCAGTATTACGGACAACACCTTTCGAGGCTCGAGGCGATCAAGACAAAGGTCGATCCGACAGACCTGTTCCACTTCCCACAGGGCATCCTGCCGCAGTGAGGGCAGATTATCGGTGCCTGGGTGAGATAATGAAACACCACAAACGTAATGTAATGAAGAGAGTACATTCAAGAGACTTTGTCGCCGTCGACAGCGGTGAGAGTGATTGTCTTAAACGCGGGCCCGAGCTGGTCGTAGCGTCGTTGGTGCAGGCGAGCTGGCAGTGCGGATGCTTCAGGCGAGATGCGTAGCTCGTCAAAAGCGCTGCCAGCCGAAGTCTGTTTTGACCGCATTTGCAAGGCACAAATGTCATCGGTAGCCTCACCAGCCGCTACATGTTCCCAGTGCGACCATAGATGTAGGTTATCGTCGTGCTTCCACATACCAACCATGATAGGACCGCGACGCATTTTGACCATCTGCACGGCTGCTCGAAGGTGCTGGTCCGCAGCAGTCTTATTGCTCGAGATGAACTGGGGTCTGGTCAGCCCAAGTGCATTTTGGAGCTTTTCTTGACCAACTGGGTACAGGAGACACACCTCTTCTGAAGCCATGGCCAAGGTTTTCGTTATCGTCATATCGCTCACGTTGTCCCCCTCGCGACTGATGGTGTCGCTGAGGTATCGCAGACACTGTGCTTTGTAGCGCAAGGCGACGGGCTCGTAGATGGTCGAGTGCTGCAGTTTGGCGAGGCTCCGACAGGCAACGAGGAGAATAAGTGCCAGCATGCCCACGTCGATGGCGGCCTCCTGAGTCCAGGTGATGGCAGAGCCAAGCGTGAGGGCGTCGTTGCTGAGGTGGTGCAAGCAAGGTTGGGCAGAGAGGTCGCTCATGACCACATGTTGGATAACTAGAGCTCGTTGTCAGTCACTGAGCGAGACATATAGGTGTTAATACGGTCTCATGCCCTGCCGCGCACTCACAGTGTTTGAGCAAATAGCCTTCAAATGGAGCCACGGGGCGGATGAAGCTGTTGAAAGGGTCATGCCAGACCGGGCTCAGCAGAGTCTGGGGACTGGGGATCAGCTTCCCAATGAGAGGGCTCGGAAGAGGCTCCAGGACTTGGCCCCCGGCAGCCGAAGACCTGTCAGCCCTGGAGGTCTCAGACGCCACGACAGCTGCGTCCTTGTGTTGGGGCTCGGCCTTGAGCACGGTGTTGAGCCTGGAACTCGGCAACCTTCTCACGCCGGGCCTTGGAGTTTCTCGCAGCATGCGCTCGAACTTTCTTTCGGTGGTTGGCCGCCTCCGCCGGGTTGGTGATGTGGACGAACTGGAAGCCGCCAGGAGCCATGGCTTACGGATGGATGACTCCGAGAAGAATGAAGAGGAATCAATGAAGGAACCAGGAGAATGAGCATTATCCTTTTTGGGGAAATGCTCAACCATGTAGGATGGAGTATCTGGGGAGGCACAAGATTAAGTACCTCGAGGAGTTACCCCCATATGACAGCCAACTGGGAAGGAGATGCTGGTGATGCTCCTGTCCATGTTGACTGTTGACTGCATGGCGTTACCCACCATGGCTGCTTGATCGCCAATCATCGTGCTCCAGGGAGATGACCCAGTCGCGCCTGCCAAGAAGAGCATTGCCTTAATCCGGTAAGCGGTCGGCCGAACAGATACTGCCAACCGCCGATGGCCGCTGATGGTCCCGCCTCCGGTATCCACCCCGAGTCCTCCTGCGGCGAAAGGGGTCTGCGTAGAGTCCGTATCTGACCCAGCGACGCTGTGAACCGGGTCTTCGCGTGATATCGTGCTTGCCGAAGACCCAAAACGGCAAATGCTTGGGCGTGCATCCGGACAGGCTTGTTGCTGTCACTCTTGTGTGGGAGAGTCCTTGCTATTGGCCCATGGCTGCTTATACAGATGCAGGCATGTCCAGCATTTGCCCTGACGAATGCCGCGGAACCAGGAGGAAACGATGCGGATGATGGCCTGTTGCTGCGGGCAGATTCTGAAGAGTGGTGCCGTCCCCTGATGCATGTGCCTGGTTCAAAGGTGGTACTTAAGATCGATCCTGTCCATAACAAGTTCTCCCTTCACCTTGACGCTTCACCTACCTCTTTCATCGTCAAGGTTCGTTCATCGCAGCTTCACATCCATCTAGCTTGATCACGACGCAAGGCGCAAGTCGAAAGAATGAGCGATTCCTGGGACTTCCTCGCCAATGGCCCCGATCTCCGCGGCAGAGTCGCCCTCGTCACGGGGGGGAAGTAAGTCAAACTCCCCACCATCGCCACGACACCTCTCTGACCAGTCGGCCAAACAGCTCTGGCATCGGCTACGACACCATCAGGCTGCTCGCCCTGCGCGGCGCCAAGGTCTACATGGCCTCTCGCACCGAGTCGAAGGCCCGCCAAGCCATGTCCGAGATGTACGACCGACACGCGGAGATCGAGCCGGGCCAGTTGGCCTGGGTCGGCTTGGATCTCAGTGATCTCAAGACTGTTGTCGCGGCCGCCAACCACGTCAAGGCAAACGAGACGAGACTGGACATTATCAGTATGCATACTTCTGGCTCTCAGCTCAGCATACCTTCCCGTGACCCTGTTGCTGACATGGGTCTGCAGTCAACAACGCGTGCGGCACCACGGGCTTGGATTGCCCTACCTCGGGCTCGGGCTGGGAGCCCAATCTGGCCGTCAAGTAAGTGTCCCCTCCTGGCCTGTTGCTTGACTTCCTGGTGGCGAGACCTGACATCCCAGCTACATCGGCCACTTCGCCCTGAACAACCTCTTGCTCCCCCTCCTCAAATCGACAGCACGTCTGCCAGATGCCGACGTTCGCATCGTCGTCGTCTCGTCACACGTGCAATCAGAACTCATCCCCGCGAGCTACGTGCCCAACTTCACCGGCCCCGATGCCCTCGAGAGCCCGGTGCCGTACTACCCCTGGGCCCACCGCTGGCTGTTCCCCATCTTCATCCGCATCGACATGTTCGCCTACGCCGTCTCCAAGCTCGCCACGGCGCTCTACGCCCGAGATCTGCAGCGCCGCCTCGACAAAGTGTACGGCGACGAGTCTCTCGCATCGTCGTCGCCCATACTCGTCACGGCTGTTACGCCTGGCATGATCCGCACGCCGGCCATGGCGAGCGTCTTCCGGCCCTGGCTCACGGGGCTGATGCAGCGCCTCGCCGTGACCCCGGTGGAGGGCGCGAGAAACTCCCTCTTCGCGGCCACAGCCGCCGACGTGAGGAGCAGGCCCGAGGTGTTTGCCGGCCAGTTCTTGCTCCCCGTGGGCAGGCTCGCTCCGCTGCAGCGCGGCGCTTCGGCGGATCCGAAAATTGGTGATGGGCTATGGGACAACACGGAGCGAGGGATCAATGCATATCTCCAGGAGCACGGGCTCGGCGAGCTACTGGCTTGGTGAAGATCGATAGGGGTTGGCGAACGATCAGCAGCAAATATGGGTAATAGTGATCAGTATAATGTGCAATGGACGGTTGAGTCGCAGCTGGGGGCTCAAGGGGCTGTTATGTTTCATGCGCGTGGCGCGGGGCAATCATTTCGTCTTTGATCTACGGGACGCAGTACATGTATGCTCATTGGGACTGACAAGGTGGCCTCCCCACAGATAGAAGTCATGGTTAAAGTTTCAGGCGGCAGACGTCGAGCTGCAGGGACGGGACTGCAGGGACAGGTGGTATGACGGATAGCTTCAGGGAAGAGCTCGCTGGACGGAAACTCTAATTTGGGTTGAAACGAACCCTCGAGGCCGGGTATCGGTCGTTGAAATGTTTTGTCACGATATGACGATGCTGGATGTGCGACAGATCACAAAAGCAAATTAATGAGGTCTGCTCGATGCTGGCGGCTTGTTCATCGAGAGAGGAGGCCATCATGCACGAGTTCTTGTGATGCAGTCGCTGCTTAACATCCTCATGAGATGGGAAAATAGTGCCTGGGCAAGAAAGAGACACACCGGGAGTTTTCTTTCATTGTTGTCCTCTGAGGGAAGATTCTTGACCTACGCAGACTTGGGGAGCTGAACGACCAGAGGCCGGGGTTGATTACACCATGGTGCCGAGGCTTGTTTCCTTCCGTGTTAGTAAAACCACAGAATTCCCAAAATCGGTACGCTTGAACTCCAGCTCCCACGACTCCCGACCGACACCCGGGGAGTACGCGGCTCAGCCCAAAGCTCATGCACATTCGAATTAGGCCTTGGTGGTGACGACTTTCATCAGTGATGGATTAGTCCGCGAGGCCACCGGAAAATCTGCCGAACATGTGGCACCGATTAGGTTCACGTCGTTGGGCGCTTTATCCTACTGGACCTGAACGGCCGGTACCTCGATCGTGCTGTGGTTCCCCTTTCATATGAGACGTGGTAGGAACTCTAGCGCGAACTCTATGTGGAGGGAAGAGTTTGGAACTCTGGGCTGCTCGCGTTCACTGCGTCTTGGATTGGTCTGGTGTCTTCGTGGCTGGAGTTGTGACTGGTCTCGCCCTGGCGCAGCTTTTTAGTCAGATGACCTTGACTCGATGTGGTTGTGTTTTCCTGGAGGTGGAGGGGAAGAACATGCGACGGGACGCGGAACGGGAACATCCCCGGCGGCCCCTCGGCGCCCCTGAGAGTGGACTGTAATGTTTGAAGAGAAGTCGCCTATCGTCGATCATCCGCCCATTCGGTCCAGTGGTGGACTGTGTTCTCCTGGCGAGCGGGGAACGCCTGTGGCACGGTGGACCAGATCGCAGCAATCCCTCGCCACGGCCTCGGTACAAGGTCTAGAGGTGTTGCAAGGAAGGGAGGGAAGGCCTGGATGAGTGAGACATGGGCGACCACGACTAGCAAGCGTGGCCCATTGTGCTGCAATGAACATCGAGCCGAGTCAGCGAGCGGGGCCGGTCAGACCTTTTAGTCTATCACCATCACGACGCCTCGCGTACCTTCAGATGATCACCATACCTGAAAGGGCTTCAGTGTGCGCCGCCAGCACTCATCGAGTCCTCCGTTGGAGATGGCTCTGGTCCTGCAAACCCATGACCCTGGCCGACGGGTTCTTTTGATTGGACTGGTTTGCTCTCCCAGGCTCTTGGCCGAGAGCACCTCGCACAATGCGCTTCCCGTCTTTTCCATTGGGGTGCCACTCCCGGCGGCCGCTTTGACACGACGCTAGGTCTTGTCTGCGAAAGCTGCACCTTACCCGGCCACGCCATGTGGCTCGCCTCCGAAGCTGTGGAGACTAGGTACGGTTCGTCGCGACAACTTTGGATCCTGCGACGCTAAAGCTGTTGGAGGACCAATGTTTAGTGTGGTTCACCCAGGGTCTCGGTGCGCACCATTTTAGGGACCTTGTTACTAGACAGAGAGGCCAGGGCGCTCGTGGCGAGACGGGCCTCTGGTCATAAGAAACCTCACTCCCCGGCATCATCTCCGTTTCAGACCTATTGCACGTTTTCTGGTTTCTGCCGACTGCTTTCGTTTCCACATCGACTTGCGCGACGATGCGTCGATTCAACATAGCCTGGCTGCCAGTGTGGCTTGCCGTGTCCAATACGATGACGATGGCCGTCGAAATTCCAGAAACAGTACCGGGATTGCTCGCTCTTATCCCACAATGTGCGGTAGGTGACGACCACTATCACGGAGGAAATCCCCCCCCTACTTCGGAAGAAGGCTGACAAGTGCACGGTAGATGGCCTGCGTGATGGACACGATACAAGTAGGCAACTGCAGCATCGCCTCGATCAAGTCTCTGGAAGAGTGTATATGCCCGAGCATTGTTCTGCAGTCGGCGCTATCGGACTGCGTGCAACTGAGTTGCCACTTTGAGGACCAAGTCAAGGCTGTCGGTGTCGAGGCTGCTGTTTGCGCCGCCTATCCCAGGCCGTCAAGGTCTAAGGAGGTCAAGACGATCGCCATGGTGTTCACGGTTGTCACGTTTCCCATTGTCGGGCTTCGCTTCCTTTCCCGGTGGACGGCAACCTCGGGCTTCTGGTGGGATGACTGGACCGTCTTGGCCGCCATTGTTAGTGTTCTTCGCGGCTTTCGAGATGAGCCATGAGCTATCGCTGACTCTTCAGGTCTTCCTCGCCGGCCTCGCAGGCATCGAGATTGCCAGTGCCGAGCTGGGTTTCGGCATGCACTACTGGCACGTCTCGCCCGAGAATGGGACGATTCTCTTGCAGCTCTTCTACGCGGTGCAGATGTTGTACATCCTGATCCAGGTGTTCGCCAAGATGTCGATTCTCCTCTTCTTCTCTCGCATCTTCCAGGTGCGGTGGTTCCTGGTGACGGTGCGCGCCTTCATCGCCTTTCTCATCTTGCATGGGCTGTTGTTCGTGCTGCTCGTGGCGTTCCAGTGCATGCCCGTGTCTTCGGTGTGGGACCGGAGCAACGACAACCGCACATGCATCAACATGACGGCAGTCGGTTACGCCGGCGCAGCCTTTAGCATCATCGAAGACCTCGTCATCAGGGCGCTCATATGTGTATATATATCTATATATATATATATATATGTATATAGATATATATATCTATATATATATATATATATATATATATATATATATATATATGTATATATATATATATATATATATATATATATATATATATATATATACATATATATATATATATATATATATATATATATGGCATATCCTAGCCAGAATGATTTATATGTATATATAGATACATAGCAATACAAACACATCAATAGAAATACAGGTAGACGGAAAAAGGCGAAAAGAGCAGAAGACCTCCCAGAACCCAAGGTCTTAGTCGCCGGAAGCACATTCAGGTTACCGGCGAGCCTCCCCGGCATGGGCCTCGAAGACTTGCTCGGAGGTCCATACGAAGCAGCTTCACCGGGCACCCTGAGCCAGGCGAGTGAAGACGAAGACGCCAACGAAGAAGAAGACGAGGAGGAGGACAGCAACGCCAGGCCCACCAGGGCCACCCCGACCAAGTGCCCCATGTGTGATTTGGCCGTCGACGAGGACCTGCTGCGCACCTTCTCCAAAGGCCGGCCGCTCAGCATCAGCCAGCAGATCAAGTTCTGCCGCCTCCACAACGCCAAGACGGCCCGGG
>NW_009276944.1:623665-626423 GCF_000150675.1 Verticillium dahliae VdLs.17
TCATCTGGTCGATCATGAGAGCTTCTGCTGCATCTGTGCGCGAGTCTGCTGGCGTTACCGCCGCTGGTGCTCAAGCTGAGCAAGTTTGTCCGGCACCACTGGTCGCAGATGTCGACCCGAGCGTCCTCGACCAACAACAACAAGTCGAGGCAGTCGACGTTGAGCATCCCGGGCTCAAAAGGCTTCGAGAAGATGCCTCGCTCGCCAGAGGAAGGCGGGTATCCCATGTCCCCGCTCTCGCCTCAGGGCAACGATAAGCGTGTGGACGCTATCACCATCTCGGACGGCTTTGACTCGGGGAGGGATTTGGAATCGTTGAGTATCGACAGGCGATTCTGACATGGTTGTGTGGTGTATTCTGCGTTGCATTCCAAGGATCAAGTAGGCATGGGTGGGTGGCAGCATCTGCGTGGGCATACACAAGCGTTGGTTCGATATTTGGGATTCGGAGTATCCGGTCGGCGAATCCAGGCGCAGGCGGCCCCTTCGTGGGTACAGGCGGGTTTGGCGTTTTGGCAGGCTTATGAGTAGGGCCGACGAGAAAGTAATACTATTCACTGTTCACTACCTTGGGTACCTTGGCTGTTGACGTCTGAGTCTGATGCTTGGTGGTCGTGGAACGGTGCGGATGCTGGTTGTTCGCCCGTTGCAGATTTTAGAGGACCAGCGACGAACGGCGCCGAGTCGGAGAATTGATGTCGTTTGACAGAGTGCCGCTTGTGATTGCCGACGATGATCGAAGGGGCACAGGCAGCTAAGGTTAAGGTAAGAATGAGAGATGCGGGGGGTGGTTGAGATCGAAGCTTTCCAAGGGAATGTATGTTCGCCAGAAGTACCCAAAGCCAGGCCTGTCAGGTACCTACCGTAAGGTAAGGTAAGGTACGAGGCTCTGCCAGGTTGCAGGGCAGGCACCTGGGAGCTCCACCAAATGATGGGGCCATTATGGAACCCGGCCAGAGCAGGGCAGCAGGCGCTCGTACCTATTTTGCTATTGTACCTTAGCACCTTGTGCACATAGTAGGTATCTAGGTGGGCGAGCTACAAAGGAACCTCGGCGCCAACTTGACGAGGCAGCTTCGCTAGGACGCCCCTTGGAATGGACTCATCTGTACCGAGCGCTGTGCTGTGCTGTGTGCTACTACCTTACCCTAAGGTAGCAAGGCCTAGGTACCTCAGGTATCCACCATTGGTCGGTACCTCGGTACCTAGAGGTAGTACCTAGTACCGGTACCTTGAGGAACAGTCAGCCCTGCCAGATGCCTTCTCGGTCCCTCAATAATCCTTCCAGCTCCAGCTCCAGCTCCAGGCTGCAACTCGCTCCGTTCGGGGTTGGTTGCCAAGGCCGGCATTGTGAATGCGCCTCAGCTCCCTTCGCCCCCCCTTCTCCTTGCTTCTCGTCTTCTCGTATGCAGAAACCCTCATGCCACTCTCGTCTTACCTTGCTGTTCGTTGACCGAGGCTTGCTTACCCCTTTCTAGAGATGCTTGCAATTGCACGCAGCATGGCAATGTGAAGACGTTTCTCTTTTCTCTTCGCACACCACCCCCCAAACGATCAGCATCACCACGACTCTCATCCGACAGCTCGCGCCCCTCCTCGCGCGACAGACACGGACAGACGACGCCCCATGTCGCCTCGTCGCCTGCCTTGGACGACCTGAACACCATTCTGATGCAGGGCTCAATGCCTGCCAGCTTCCAACGGAGCCGCGCCATCTTTGCCAGCGATGATTCGTCTTGGAGGCCACGCTCGTTCTACGCCCACCGACGACAGATCCAGCGTGCCCTACCCGTCGCTGCTGCTGCCTTCTGCACGCTACTTCTTCTTATCCTCTTCCGCCTCGGCCTCTTCAGCTCAGACCAGCCACCACCGCTCATCGTCGATCCCACGCCACCCCACGACGATGGCAGCTCTCGATCAACCTTCTACCTCTGGGAGACGGCGAGCTCCTTCAAGCCCGTGACCCTCGATCCCAAGGGCAAATCAGCCAAGGACCTCTGCGCGACCTTTCCGCGCCATATCCTCGACACCATTCAACCTGTTTTGAAGCTCGGACATGCCGACCTCGGAAAGCCGGCGCTCGACGCCCAGATGAAGTCAGTATCGGCTTGCCTCGACAACGTCCTTGTCTTCTCCGACCTCGACGACGAACTGCCCTCGGGCCACTTTGCCCACGATGTCCTCTCCGACCTCCCCGCCTCGTACCGCGACCATGTCGACTTTGGAAACTATACATACATGAGACAGCTGCGCGAGAGCGGCGCTCTCGACGTCGACAAGGAGGCCACGGCCAAGATCAGGGGCTGGAATCTTGACAAGTACAAGTTCCTCCCCATGATCGAGCGCGCGTGGTCCGCACGTCCCAACCACCCCTGGTACGTCTTTTACGAGACCGACACGTACATCTTCTGGGACAACATGTTCCGCCTCCTCGACAACTTTGACCCCGACGCCCCGCTCTACATGGGCAGCCCGAGCCCCGGCCGCGAGGTCGCCGACACGAAGCACCAGGTCTGGTTCGCCAACGGCGGGCCGGGTTTCGTGCTGAGCCGCGAAGCCGTGCGGAGGCTGCTGAAGCGCAAGGTCGGCGCCGACGGAGACTTTCTCGACGCGCCGGCCAGCCACCGCTGGCGGGACCTGCTGGAGCACGACTGCTGCGGCGACAGCGTGCTCGGCTGGGCGCTCTACAAGGCCGGCGTCACGCTGAGCGGCCTCTGGCCGCTGTTCAACCCGCACTCGCTGCATGGCGTGCCCTGAA
>NW_009276944.1:626595-692229 GCF_000150675.1 Verticillium dahliae VdLs.17
CCCATCCACTCCTGCTTGCCTCCCCACTCGCAGTCCAAAACCCACCCCAACACACAGATACCACCACCGAACCCAAAACAACAAAAAATAAGGCAAATACAGGGGCTCTTATCATCAGGCCCCCCAAACCGCACTCTTGACGTCACGCGCCCCCCCCCAGGACCTTCCGCTGCCCCCAGTAAAACTGCCAACTGGCACGGTGACAGTGTTACCAGTTCATCCGGCTGGTCCACGCGCGCGACGCCGAGAAGGAGACGGACAAGCACAAGGGCGGCAGCTTCCAGAGTGGATGGCTGTCGGAGAGGATAGCAGAGTGGCGCCAACAACAGAGGTGTGAGGTTGTCCAATGGGTTCGCCCGAGTCTGACGAGAATCTACTGAGTGGCTGTGTAATTTTGGGCTATGGTGTTTTTGAACAGTGGCTACAGGTGGTTTTTTTGCTTCATCGGCGAGCATGCACGGATATGGCCTTTGGGGGGGGATCTCTATGAGTCTACGATTCGGCTTGAATACTACGGCACTTGGCTGCGAGGGTGACTACAGATGTGTTCCGTTTGGCGACGATGCGCTTGTGCACATTCACATCAACCTATTCCGCCGAGTGAATCCCGGATCGAACTGTAGACCTCTAGATGGTTCCGATATCTCTTAGGTCCCATCTGCGGCCGCCTCAAAGCCACGCCCCATCGACAGAATACATCGCCCCACTGACAAACGTGCTCTCCGGGCCGAGGAGGAACAAGACCACGTTGGCCACCTCGTCAGCTGTGCCCAGCCTCTGGATGGCCGACGGCTCGCTGAACGGCGCGTCCGCCGGCCTCGCCGTCTCGTCCCAGTACTGCTGCATCATGGGCGTGTAGATGGACCCCGGCGCCACGGCATTGACCCTCACCTCGCGCGCGCCGTTCTCCTTGGCCGCCGCACGCGTGAGCCCGAGAACGCCGTGCTTGCTGGCCGCGTAGGCGCCGTGGTTCGCCATGCCTGGTTCGGGTCAGTCGGGGGCTTGACATGGTTTAAATGAATGAAAAAAAAAAAAAAAAAAAAAAAAAAGAAGAAACAGGAAACCAAAGCCGGCAAGGCGGAGAAAAAGCTGACCTGTCGTGCTGTGAATCGAGGCCATGTTCACAATCGACCCCCCGTCCGCCACAGCGTTGAGCTCGGCGCGCAAGCAGTACATCAGACCCGTCAGGTTGACGCCGATGATGGCATGCCACTCGTCGTCGTCCAGCTCCGCCACGGGCTTGACGCCGTGGTCCTTGCCGATGACGCCCGCAATGTTGGCCGCGCCGTCGAGGCGGCCGAAGCGCGCCACGACGCCGCCGATCCACGCCTCGACTTGGTCCCGCTGAGACACGTCGACCCTGGTCAGGGCGAACGGGGCGGCGGGCGTCTGGGCGGCGAACAAGGCCTCGGCGCGCGCGAGGGCGCTGGCGTCGACGTCGGCGATGCAGACTGTGCCGCTGCGGGCGGCGATCTGCTTGGCTGTCGCGAGACCTATGCCGCTGGCGCCCCCCGTGATGGCGTAGACTTTGCCTGCGAGGGACATCTTGGCGGATGGGGCGGTGGTGGAAATTGGCCTACAGAGGGCTGCTGACCGGCGGCTTTCTATCAGGCCCACAGGATCGAGTGCTCTTTACCGGAGGTACCACGTACCTTGATCTGAATTAGGAGGCAGATCGGGCTGTTTCGAGTCCGTCAAGATGTCGTGATGCGGCCCGCGTGCTCCCGATGAGGGCCGAGCATAGGTGTCCGGATCTGTGCGGGGTACTCCAATGTTGCGGGGACCCCGGAGGATGGTGCATTCCTGTCGGGATTCTCACACCCCACTCCGTCTCTCCTCGGGATGATTCCCGGTTGCTTCTTGGCAGGGGCGGGGAAGGTATTGACCAAGCCTTCGTCAAGAGGGTAACGCGAGAAGTGACATGGAGGCCTTGGCGTCACCAGTGATGACGAGGAACAACTCCCGGGGATCAAAATGTCTCCTTGGCCAAATTCACGGAGTTCGGTTCGTTGAAAAGCACTGGCTCATGGCACCTCTTGACGCCACAGGAAGGCCTTTTATTCACCATCACATAGGACAATTCTCACGGACGAGCGTCACTGCTTCAAGTTGATCGTAAGCCGATGATATGAAAAGGCATCTTTTTCCGAGCCATCTTAAAAACAGAATGCCCTCAGGTGAGAAGTCTGCATCAACATCGGCTTTAGACCGAGTCGTGGCTCGAAGCATGCAGCCACTGAAACCTAAATCAAGGGTGCTCGGCCCCGATGATCTTAACTCGAATGGATACACTATGCGGCTCTGATGCAAAATCAACGTACCCAATGGTGACAAGAAATGGTGGAAGCACGGTAGAGTTGCTGCAAGTAGGGTGATATAGATCGAGCGAGCTTCTGTCGGAACCGTCTTTTTTCCTATCCTCCACCTTGCTGCCCCCTCGGCATGCGCTCAAGCTTCTCCCGCATAGTAATTCGTCTCAAAGGCCTGCAGCTCCTTCGGCACATCTGCCAAGGCAGTCCCGTTCAGGAAAAGGGCATACAAGTCATCCTTCTGCGCGTCTGGCACGGTCTCGTTCAAGCTGAAATACTGGCCATCAATCTCCACGAGGTCGGGCTCCACGGATGCCTTGCAAGACGGGGACCGCTCACCCTTGCCGTCGCGCTTCCTGCTGTTGTACTGCCACGTCTGGCCGTACAATGCGAAGATGGTCACGCCCGACTGCACGATGCAATTGTTGCTGCCGCCACGGCGGCTCACCACGACCCTGCTGCAGGCTATGCCGCCGTCTCGCTGCCACCTAGATTCGCACTCGCCGTCAGCGCCATCACATGAGTCGAAAGAGTCGTCGCGTGAGCCAGGCAAGCGGCGGCTTACCCGTAGTGCGTCATCCCACTGTCACAGTTTAAGCAGCTCGCGGAATAGTAGTACTCCACGCGGGGGACGCAGCATGTCTGCTGGGGAATGTTGGAGCAGATGAGCCTGTTGCCGTTGCAAGAGTAATCGGTATTGTAGAGTCGGAGGTCGACGGCCGCCGCCAAGCTGAGCAATTGGCTCAGCACAACACCGCCGAAAAGCCACCTGGATGCCACTGTCATCGTCATGGCGAATTGACCAAGATGAGATTCCAGTGGGATGTGTCTATGAGGAACAGAGAAAAACAAGGAGCAAGAGGGCTTCACCAGACATACATGGGCGCGGGATACAGCCCATTTTATGTACCTATCTCGCGAACACGGGCTACCCCTCTCACATGGCATGGTCGGGACCAACGGCCGTACTTGCGCGCATTCGGCACCCAGCAAATGAACAAACCTCCAAGCTGCATGCGCATACGGGTCGCATGTGAACTGATTCCTGCAGATTCGAGATGCTGCCGACCAACGACGTCCATACATTGGCCGATTCGATGGTTCGACAGGACAGGGGACGGACAGGCTAATAATCTTCATACGTTCGTTACTAGTAGCAATGACTTTGGGCAGGTCCGGCA
Organism: Verticillium dahliae VdLs.17; assembly: GCF_000150675.1. Taxonomy (NCBI): domain Eukaryota; kingdom Fungi; phylum Ascomycota; class Sordariomycetes; order Glomerellales; family Plectosphaerellaceae; genus Verticillium; species Verticillium dahliae. Next base: position 630,086 of record NW_009276944.1, read on the forward strand.
ATCCCATCCTTGGGAGTCATGGTAAAGATTGGGACAGACTGAGCGAATTGCCATGTATCATGGCATGTGTTTTCGATCGTCTTGATGGATCTAAGCTTAAATTTGGACTTGCGATAAGCGGTACGACTGCACATTAGTAGACATTTATTGAGCGCCTAGAGCAGTGGCCTGTACAAGTCTTCGTTGCCGAGTCCTACCTCACGATGCACCCTTGCAGCACCATGGAAGCTCTCGCAACAGCTCCAGCTCCAGATTGTGTCAAAATCATTTCAAACAAGGCCACGACTATACCATACATGGTGAACCGTAACGATTATCTGTTTCTAACGATACCTTGCGCGTTCATACTTACTCCGGCCGGGATTTCTACTCCGGCTCGGGTTTCCTAATGCTGTCTGTTTCCTCGAGCATCCGATGTTCCCTCGTGGTCCCAACGTAGACGTTGTAGTGCCAATTGTGTGACTTTTCTTCTCGGCAAAAGAGACATTCAGTCTCCCTCTCTTGTCCTCCGAGACCCAACAACCCTTTGAGATCGCCAAGAAACCCCTTGCTCGTCGTCTCCTTCTCTGGAAAAACGTTAGCTCTGGTGGTGCGAAAAGAGAAGAGGTTAACTCACGCTCCATCTTCCGCGCCGCCTCTTCCATCAGACGCAATGCCTCGTCAACAAATGACCTCTCCACGTCGCCGACGGGACTGCCTAGCACGCAGCGGGCCCTGTCCATGGCTGTCTCCTTGCCCCTGCAGTCTCGCAACCGAGGATCAGCGCCGCGTTCCAAAAGGAACTTGACGAGGTCCAGACTCTCGTTGCGGCCGCGGTCGTGCGCCGTCATCTCGTCCATCCGTCCCGGGTGTTCCAGGGCCGAGTGCAGCGGACGGCCCTTGTTTCGGCGCCAATCCGTGTTCAGGTCGAGCTCGTTGACGTCGTGGCCTGCGTCGAGGGCCTGCTTGGCCCACTGGAGTCGAGTTTCGATGGGATCGAGGCATTGGCCGATTTCCGTGAGGGGGGATTGTCCCAGGTGAGCGATAGGCGATGACGCCTCGGGTTGGGGTTCCATGGTGCAAGTTTGGAGTGACACTTTTGATGTCGTTCAGTCAATTTCAAGTGTAGACTTTGGGACGTGAAGAAGCCCCCAGGAGGGGGCGCTGCTGGCCTCTTATCTTAGTGACGTTCCAGGCTGCCACCCACTGTAAGCGTCACTGCCAACGTGACGTGCCAGCGGCCGTGGGTGGTGCACCGCCCCGATCGTCAGGGCGGTTACACGTGTCCGGTTCCTTCGAGCCCCCCAATCGAGACAAACTTGGCACACGCAGGCGCGCTGGCAAATGATGCGTTGGAGAAACCAGGTAGCACACATGCTCATGACGATACACCTCGACTTACAAGGCTGTCAGCAAGAGAGCGAAAGACCTCACAAGCACGGCACCCTAAGGATTGCCACACTGAAGCTTGTTCCATGTCCACAAAGTCTTGAACATGTGGTCCGAGCATTTTCACATTCGACATTGTTCAATACAAAAAATACAAAATTCACATTTGATATCGTCCGTTACAAAATTCAAATCATCCGCAAACCAAAGCCCAACTACCTCTGCCCCTCTGTCGGCTCCCACGTTGCCTCGCCGTTAGGGGCGTTGATAGTGGCAGGGTCAATCTTGCCTCCAGCATTGTAAACCGAACCAGCCCATACCTGGTACCCGGCCTTACCGCCGCCTGCCTTGGGGTCATAGGAGATGATGACCTTGCCATCCGCTGTATCCAGCGCGTTGGCCACAGACTCGCGCGTATAGTACGGCAGGTCCTTGATGTCGCCTTTGGACAGCCCCGGGATCCGTTCCACAATCTTGTTCTTGATCTGATCTACCTGCGGAGCATACTTGACCGTCCTGGACGACGTGTCGACTTTCGTAAAGATGAACACCTGGACGTCCTTGTCCTCGTTCTTGTTGAACCCAAGACATGTCAGGGCATCGTGGAGCTCTTCGATGACATCCTGCTGGAACACCGTCTCGCCGTCCGCCGCTCCCGGGGTCGGCGCGCCATGCTTCTCAAAGGCGGCGATGACGGTAGGCCGTTCCCAGTGGTGAGACTGCATTCACTACCCGTCAGCAAATTGAAACACTCGAACTCAAGAAAATCAGAGCCCAACGTACGATGTAGGCACCCTTTTTGGAGGTGACTATGACAGCGGTGCACCCGCACATGCCCTTGATGCCCATCTTGAACGGCTTGTTAAGGAACTCGCGATAGCGAGCCGTATACCATTCGCCATCGTCGTCAGGCCTGAACGGGATATTGACGACGTTGCCGCTCTCCCAGTTGGCCTTGAACCAGCCGTCAAGCTGGCCGGCCCCAGGCCTATCAATGTCTCTCTTCAGGAGCGCGAGCTCCTCCTCGGCCGTGTCGTTGACGGCGTTGTACTCGTCGCGGCCGATCAGCGGAGGCACAATGTCTCGAGCTATCAGGCACTCGGCTTCGCTGCCGCATGTGTCGATCGAGCAGATGTCTTCTGGTTCTTGGCGAAGAGTGAGGTCGCCCCGCGCAATGAGGCTGTCTTCGGGACTGACTTTCGGCCACGGGTTGGCGGCCACGAGCCCGAGGAGACCCAAGCTCCAGATCGACTTGGTGAAATGCATGGTGAATGATCCGCAACTTGACGCTATGAGAAGAGAAGGAGAGTAAGAAGAAAGAGTGGAAATGTCGAGAAAGAATACACAAATATCGTGCCCCAACTCGTCCTGGGGAAGGCAGCCAACCGTGGAAGGGGGAGCTATGTGGGAATGGTTTGGATTCAGGGGATGAGTGCAGCAGAACAAGCCTAAAGCCAAGTAAACGAACAGATACAATAACCGAACCAACGCTGTGCAGATGTTGAGATAAATAGAGAGGATGGAAGTGGACGTGGCTGTCAGGTCTTGGCTTTACCCCGGACATACTCCTTGAGAGGATTTTGTCTTGACTTGCTCCCGGCAGGTCGAACTTGGAAGCAGATGGCTATGCTGCCGCTCGCCAGCGCAACCCAGACCTATTCTTGGGTATCAGGCTTCGGAAGGGTGTAAAGTTGCATAATGCACAGCGACGAAGCCATGGCGTTCTGGGGCCCAGGCCTGATCACTGCTGACAGTACTCGACCCCGGTGCGATAGCCTTGTTCAACATCACAAGGCTAGCTTGGCGCGAAATCCTTCCGGCCCAGCGGCGTCTCTTTGAAACAAGCTGCCCTGGCCCGTCATCCCAACGTCGCATGGAGACGGGTCCCTTCCGAGTTGTAAGCACTGTAAGCGCTGAAGGGTGTCGGGCGACTGCAGAGCTGATTGGAACTTTTGCTTCTTGGTCGTTCAAATGGAGGGGGGCGCAGTCGTCCTGTGGTGGGGAGAACACTTTAAGCATAGGCTCCGCCCCGATCTTGGGTTGCATATGGTAGGTTGGTACGCCCCCGCGGTCCCTGAACGACGGGGAACCCCTGTCAGTCAGCGTGTCAAAATAGGTGTGCTCCTGAAGTTGCGGAATGGGCATGTTGCCGCGATGATGACCCACGGTGTTGTCGACCAGCCTTGTTGAGTTGAAGAAGTACCAAGCAAACGGGTTTTTGATCGAGCTGCATGTCTCTTTGGTAAGTTCTATTCTAGCACTCGATTAGATATAAGTCTCATAGACTGCCAGCACACAAGTCTGAACCGGTCAGTCTTTGACATCTTGTTTCAACGAGGCTTTCCGCATCAATTTCCCACACGTACATTCACTCTCCTCTCTCAGCATCCGCTCACTCTCATCCCAACTCATCTTTTTCACACTATCAAGCATGTTTGCAATCAAGATCATGGCACGCTTCCTCGTCTGCCTTGCCGTCGCAGTGGGTTTCACAGACGCCTACAAGTTCACCTTCTACGGTGGTCTTCAGTGTCGCGGTGCACGACTGGGCGAGATCATTGGAGGTCCTGGCCTCGGCTGCCGAACGGACTTCAGAGGCGTTGCTTCGGCCGTTATTGTGGAGAGCACGGGTCCCGTCGACGACCCTTTCACAGTGGTTCTCTACAGCTCTAACGACTGTAACCCGGACACTATCATCGCCAACGGTGACGAAGACGACTTGTGCCTGACTGCCAACTTTGGCTCGTACGAAGTTTGGAACCTGTTCGATTAGGTATGTGGACATATTCCGCAGGCTTTATCACATCTCCTGGGCAGTGATTGACAGTGCTTAGAGCGTTGAACCAAATAGCTCTCTGAATTCGCTCTCCTCATTCAAATGTGGGGTTTCGCAAGCAAGGACTGGTATCTGCAGGTATTGGAAAGAGGGATAGACATGTTGCTCAAAATGTAATGGCTCAAATCTAAGTGATCACCCCTCAACTCCATGACAACGTTTAAACCAAGAAATTTGCAAAGTACGTAGGAATACAACCCGCTTAATGCTGAGTAAGGTCCGATGTAGTCTCTTGGATCACCATAGCTAAACAATCAACACATCGTTTCCAGGCCGTCGTGGTCTTGGTACCTGATCTGTCATTCTTGTAATCTCGTTGATGTCAAGAGAACAGCCGTTTTCCAATGTCCAACAATGCCCGCCAGGATCAATCTTCCAAGCGCATCGTTTGCAGCCAAGGACGCGTTTACAGGCGGGACCTAGCGAGAACCAACTGAAAATAGATCCTGGCGCTTGCTGATCCACTGTTGTACAGCTCACAGCCTGCCTTGGTACTGTACGCCCAGACCGCTTTGCCAAGCAGCGCAGTCAGCCGCCGAGTCAAGTCGTAGGGCCGCAGACTGATCCGCAAGCGAGTGACAGTCTTAGGTACCTCCTCGGCCGTTCGAAGGATTCGCATCGAACGAATGGCGAAGTCCTACGGTTACCATGGAGGTGGCGCCGCGAAGCGCTCGATATGAACTACATGGTAGAGATCGCTAGTTAATCCCCCTGAAATTAGCGCGTAGCTCAGGAAGGATTCGACCCTTGTCACGGCCTACAATTTAAGCTTACTGCCGAGCTAATGCCCGCGGCCATGCACCCATCAGCCCTGTCCGCCCGTCTTCACAGCAGGCTGTAGGCTATGCGATTGAGGATCGATTTCATCATGCAGCAATGTCTCGTATAGGAGTTGGGATGCTGTAGATATCTTTAGTTCAGGCTGGGGATCAAGGCCCTGCATCTATTCAGTCTGACGGGCTGCGGTCTCACAAAAGTCCTTCCATCACCGGCGGACTGGTGCATTGCAGGGAGGCGCTTCTTGACGCAGTGCTTCGAGTCCCTGGACATCATCAGTCTACCTCTTACAAAAGTCCATTAACACCCTTTCACGACCTGTTCGCCGGATCTCAGACCCAGAGTAGTCCACGAAGGCTCGCCGCCTACCACATTCCTCAACAGACATAATTTTGAGTGTGCGAACCCTGATTCATCGTCTTCCCTTTCCTCGTCGTCATGCATTTCTCCAAAGCTGCGAAAGCAGTGTTCTTCATCATCAATCATGTTGCTGCCACTCACTTTCCGGCCAACGTGATTCTTGCCGGTCGCCTCCAGAACGACGACAGCCAGCATGGGTCCAGCGCCCAGGTGCTGAATCGCGATCTCGGTTCCGTCTCGCTGCCCGTGGTTGGAGTCCATCTCTTCACCCGTCAAGAATCCTGCAAAAACTGCCGCACGCGGTGCCCCAACGGCAAAATCATCGACAAAGACGACTGCAAGAAGTGCAAGCGCTGCCCCAAGGGCAGAACGGCCAACTCGCGCTACGATAAGTGCATCAAGAATGAAGAAGGCAAGAGGCAGAAGAAAGAAGCCTTCGACAAGAAGAAGGAGGCCAAGACGGCCGAGTACAAGGACAAGGGACGTCGGTTCGAAAAGAAGAAGGAAGAGAAGAAGCGCGCCTATGTCGACAAGCAGGACGAGGACAAGCGCAAGAAGGTCCGTCGCATGGGCCGCTGCCTGGCTCTCGTTCCCCTCGGCATGGGCGCCGTGGCTGCTGCAGAGTTTGCCGATGAGTTCTTTGACGAGGAGTATCTCGAGGACATGGATCTGTTGCAGTTCTGGCCGGAACATCTCCCCATCGACCCCTGGGGACAAGAGGCCGACGACTCCGTCTACGAGTCGGACGACTACATCAACAAGTGGGTCACGGTCGGCGAGGGTGTTGAGTCTCGCTCGATCAGCCTCCGCGCGGCCACTAAGGACAGGGCCACCCGCTACAGTCCGGTCACGGATATCGCTGTGCGGTCCGAGGAGCACATGCATCAGGTGGAGGAGCGCTGCCCCTTCTGCTTCCTGATTCCCATCTTCGCAGCCGTTGCTAGAACCGCTGCCGCAGTCGGTTCAGCTGCTGCTCGCGCTGGCATTACACTTGCGCGGGGTGCGATTCGTGTTGCCAAGGGACGTGGATCGAAAAGAACCAAGAAAGAGCAGACTGATGGCGCCCGGAAGGTTTCGGAAAACCGAAACTGGCTGAACTGTCTTCGCAAGGCCGACCCGACGCACTGAAGTTTTTCCTTCGTCGAGAGTTAGGTGTAACGAGAGAAACTTGGGAACTGGGTGGGTTGCGCTGTCGGGAGTAGTATGAAATCTGTATCTGCATCTGCTTTACGTTTTTTGGAGGGCTGCAATGATCCCTATATAATTGATGCTGCGGTCAATTCGTATGTTGTCTGCAACACTTCCCGTCTCTGGTTCCTGTAGTCTGTATGAATGGGACGAATATGCCCACACATTGCATGAGTTTTGATTTCTCCAGAAAATGAGACTGTACAAGATGACCACCAGAAGCGTTCAAAAACATGCAGATCGATTGCTGGGACCTCCAAAACTCCAATTATCACATCCATCCTATTCATTGCTTAGAATCTCCTTACTTTGCCTTATCTTTCGTGTGAATTATGCGCACATTGCCATTATATTAAAGCTGCCTTGTGCTGGGAGCGGCTTAGAAGCTCAGATGAATGTCATCGCTTTATCAGGACTGACTGAACCCAGTAGCACCCCGATATATCGATATCATAGTGAGCGATCTTTCTTCACGCGACGTGGGGTAATGGAGCTCAAGCTCGAAGCTCCAGGCCAAGGCCTCCAGCGAATGGTGATCCTACCAAACTGCCGACGTCACCTCCATTCGTATTATCACCGCCATTGCCATTCCACCAGCGTGACGCGTCGCGAACTCCAACGAAAGATCCTATGCAGACAAGAAGTTAGGACAAGCTGCAGCCAGCAGCGACATGCATCATGCCGACCGAATCACGCGCGCCCCGACTGCTTCCCCAGAACCGCAAGCTCCGGCACCTTCAGGGCATCTACCTGCGAAACCTCAGCTTTCAGCGGCCGCGCGGCCGCACTACCGATGATGTCGCCATCCACGCATCGCCGAAGAAGTCCGATACTCTGAGAGAAACGCCCAAGCTGCATCACGCGTTGTCGTCGGAAGACCTGCGGCCTAAGATGCGGCGTAGGAGCACCACCTTGACGCAGGATAGCCCCGTCTCTGAGCAAAAGAAGCTGGAGGCGCTCTATAACAGTCGCATGGCGGATGCCTTCTTTTCCATGCATGTGGACGGTGAAGATGATCCAATCTACATCAGCGAAACGCAGGAGAGAAAGACAGTCAGTGCCTCTGCTCCTTCCTTCTTGTTTGTTCTCAACTGACAGCCATTGTCACAGAACTTTAACTTTCTCTTCTTTAATCTTTCCAAGCACGGGAGCTCTGTGACGCGTTCCCCGCTGGTAACGATCAAAATATGGACAAAGCGATACGTCGGTTCAAAGGAATGGTTTCTACATCAAGAGGACGTCGTGGACCTGCGGTCTCTCAACTTCCTGGGCACTCTGCTAAATCAACGCTTTCCCCTTAACGGCCTGATTTTTCATCTCGAGGATGGCGTTTATTCTCTCGACCTTCCGGCTCGTAAGTCGAAGCCGAAGGCCACAGCAACGCTGCCGACGTCCTCCTATAATGCCCTCATGAAGCTTGCAACTCTGGACAGTTCTATCCAGGATGCTCTTTCCACACAGGAGCACATTACTACACAAATCAATGAGCTTCTTTCCAAACAACCGAGGAACGATGCCCCACTGGCCGAAGAGAGAGTAAAGCTCGCTCAGAGATACGTCTCTCAGCAGGCCAAGAGTATCAAGTCAGCAGAGAAGAGACGCGATGAACTCAAAGCGTCCTTGAAAGCGAGGCGCGAGGCCATCGCCGCAGGCCGCGAAGCGCAGGCCAAAGCAGAGCGGGATATTGTTGCGGCGCGTGAGCCGCTGGAGAGCTCAAAATTGATGCTCGCACAGACGCAGGAGCAGATCCGCGGCCAGCGGCGGCGCATCTGCTCCGACCTGTCCAACATCTTCCCCATCACCCCGTGTCCTTCAGGCGAGCCATTGTCCTTTCAGATTTGCGGCCTCCCACTGCAGAATACATCTTACGACAGCCCGTCGTCCAAGAATCCGAACGAGGATGTCATGTCGGCTGCCCTCGGCCACGTGGCCATGCTTACCCACAACCTGCAGTACTACCTGCGGCACCCACTGCCCTACGACATCAACCCCTTTGGTTCCCGCTCCACCATCCGGGATGATATATCTGCGTTTCAGGACAACCCGGCCTCCAGACACACTCATGGCGCCTCGTCTACGCTCGGCAACAACCCAGCCCGTGAATTCCCACTCTATCTTCCCAGAGGCGGCTCGACAGCAGCCCACTTCCGCTTCGACTACGCCTGGTTCCTCCTCAACAAGGACATCGAGGCCCTCTGCGCCCATCAGTCGCTGCGCGTCGTTGACATTCGCCACTCCCTCCCGAATCTGAAGTATCTCCTCTACGTCTGCAGCGCCGGCACAGAGGACGTGCCCGAGCGCAAACGGGGTGGCGTCAGGGGCTTGTGGGCCGGTCATCTCAAGGGTCGCATCACGACGGGAGACGGCGAGGCAGACGGCAGCGTGACGGGTAGCAGACCCAGCAGTGCCAATGGACAGGCCGCCGAGAGTCTCAGAAGGGCGTCGGAGGATTTGGGCCTCGGCTTTGACGAGGGACACATGAAGGTTTCCCTCCGGACCAAAGGGTTCAGGGAGAACGTGGGTAAGTGAATATTGGGGCTGTGTACTTGCTTCAAGCAGTCGTGCCGTGGATGCTCGACTTTGCTCTGATGTCGGTGGGGAGGGCTCAAGAGGGAAACGGGTAAACAGTTCTCAGGCCCGTAAGCGTAGAATTCTTCCATGCCATTGACGAATGCCTACCTGGGGTGTGTAGCCGCCGTAAAGTACAAATCCCATACAGCCATTCCGGAGCCTGGAGCGCCCTTTCTAGAACCAAACGCCTAAAGCCGTATTATGAAGGAATGCATCTGATGACCCCGTGCTCCGACCTTCCCCCGAGCCGATGCGACTCGCCTCCGTCGTGCCCATCGCTGCCGCCGACCCAAAAAGACCGTGCCTAGCGGTCCGTCGGCACAAACTTGACGCTCTTTCTTCTCTCGCGATCTCGCTCCCCTGCTCGGCCAGGACTGGAGCTGAGGATGCTGGCCCCAGGACCCGAGCTCATGGCAGCACCGCCTCCGCTCGCCAGCGCCTCGCGCACGCTCTCAACGGCCCGACTCTGCGGGACCTCGACACCGTCTCCTCGAATGGCCACTCCCGGTGACGGAGGACCTCTGCCTCGCCCGCCGCTCAGGCTCGTCTTGCGCTGCACCTGCGCCTGCGCACGCGCCTTGTCGAGCGCCGCACGGCCGACTTCCTCCGCGCGCTGCGTCGCCCTCTCATCGCGCCACTTACCGGGCAGACAGGCGTGGCCGCACCCATCGAGCGGGCAGCAGCCGTCGCTGCCATCGGCAGGGGGCGCGTCGCCGTGGAAGCCATCCGGAGCATGCCAGCCCTGAAGGCACGTTGCGTGGCCGCCGTGCGCACAGCCCGGACAGTACCACCACAGACCCATGATCTCCTCCTCGGCAACTTGGGCACGCTGCTTGGCGTCCATGCCCTCTGTCAGCGGGAGAACGACGGGACTGGCCTCGCGATGGCCGCACACCGCGCAAGGAGCCATGTGAGTCCTGCATCGCTCACACTGCCAGATGGCACCAGAGCCCTGGCGGGGGTCTATCTCACGCGGCTTGCGGCACGAAGGGCACAGGAAGCCCGCCTTGACGCCTTGTTGGGCGGGGCCGAAAATTGCGGTATAAGATTCGCCCCATTCAGGCAGGCTCTCGGGCCAGCCCTTGACACAGAGGTTTCGCAAAAGCGCGGCCTCGACAAAGTGGCGCATAGACGCGAGTCGAGCGTGGTATGCGCGCAGGATTGAGGCTGCGCGGTGGGCGTCGATGAGTGCCTCCGGAACCAGCGGCCTGAGAAGTAGAATCATTGCCGCAGCGTTAAGATTGGATGTGCGGAGTTCAAAATCGAGAGTGCTCGTGATGAGACCATACGGGTCGAGGGGCGGGGTTGGAATGGTGTAGCCTTTGTTGTTGAGTTCGGTCGCCAACTTCTGTGGGTAAGGGGGATCATCAGACCAGGGGAGGTAGTCGCTTTCGATGATGACTGGAGATACGTCTAGCATCTGCGATTCGGTTGGCGCCTGGGGTGGGCTCGCCGAGACGACACCAACATGAAGAGGGGCGTCATCGTCAAAGGTAGGCGCATCCGATACGATTGACTGTGACCGACGCGCCGAGACTTCTGAGGCTGAGGGATCTTCATCGTCGCCAATGGTTGTCTGTGAAATCATGAACACCTCTTCGGGGGAGTTACTCATCGGCAGCAAGCCTCGCCTCATCTGCATGGAGGACAGGTTGTGGAGCTCGGGAGACTCTTCAATCTCTTTCCCTCGGATGCGGCTCTCGTATTCGCCATGCTCATCGTCGTGCTCTTGCACGGGTTCAAACTCGGACTTTTTAAGCTCACTTGCGGCGCCTGCTTTTGGCAGGGAAAGGTTGGCGGACTTTCGACTCCCATCCGAAATGGAGAACATTTGCAAGAAGCTGTCATCCGAGTCGTGCCTCATCACTTTGGGAGGTCTCTTCGAACGAGATCCACCACCGGGTGAGTGCGCTTCATCCTTCTTCTCTGGCTCTGGGACATCTACGGCAAGGGAGAGTGCGTCAGTATCATAAAAGTCGTACCCCTCAGTATGCGAGGCCTCTGTCTGGTCGCTTTCGTGGCTCAAAAGTGACAAAGGAGCTGAGTCCAGTCGTTTGCGCGGACTGTAGTTGAACGTACTGTGGACCGCTGGGGGTAAGGCGAAACTGTCTAGTTCAAAGACGGGTGTCAACTTCTTGCCGGGCCTGAGGCTGCCGTGATCTGTATTGGGATCGTCTTCATGCACCGGCCTTGCGAGCGGAGTCGGTACGTTGGAGGTGCTTTCGATCTCTTCCGAAAGAAGGGATCTGACAGAGAGGGAGCGGCTTTCCAGTTGGACGGACACCGCACTGGCGCGGCGAAGCGGGTTTGGCGCTTTCATGCTGTCCTGGCTCAGGCCCTGGAAACTCTTGAGATCGGCGGTTTTGACGGCTCCGTCTTTTGACTTGGTTACTGAAGGTCGTTTCTGGAAATGACCCAATCGCCTCTCGAGATGGTACTGGGCTCTTCGTCTGAGGAGGAGGTCCATGGCGTACCCCAATATGCGCCACGTTTGTGCCAGTCGAAATTGGCCAACACCTTCCGCAGCGTAGGCAAACTCATTCAGTATAGTTGCAACACGGTCCACAAGTGCTTTCCCGCCTTCTCTTTGCGGTAATTCGCGGTCCAGTGTCTCGAGATAGCACTGGGAAAGGTACTGATAGTGGTTGACCTTGGCAGCAGCAGGGACGCGACCAACCGCCATGGCCTGCTGTGTCTTGTACACCCCAGTAACTCTCATGGCATGCTCTAAAGATAGTACAGGCTCCCCGTCTGCGGAACCAGACGGCGGCGTTGTGCTGAGCGCGGGTATGGAGCGTACACTAGGCCTCCTCTTCCGGCTCAGCTTCCGCCGTGGCCCGAGAAAGCTGCCAACAGCGTCATCTTCGGAATCGCTGCGACTGATGCTGAGTTGGGGTGTTGTAGGACTGGACCCGTAGACGGAACGAGGTGTCACATTACCCTCCTTGCGGTGCACCACAGTCGGTCTCGGCCGCTGATGCGGTCTTTCATCGAGAAACATGGCCACGTCCCCACATGAAGAAAAGGCCATGCTGGAGGACGTCATTCGATCCATGGTCTTCAGGGCGAAGGCAACGTCGCACTGGTGAAACTTGCCATCTTCACCAGCAGCCCAGAGAAGATCTTGGTCAAGCCACATGAGGCTTGATGGCGGCGAATTGAACCAGTTGAGCTCCTTGAACGGGATGGTAGGCCTCGCCAGATCCCAGATATGGGCCGCGCGAACTCCGAAACGCTTGAGACTGGCATCGTCGTAAGACACGGCAATCTGGGCGGCACGCTTGCCCTGCGCACTGGCAGACCACAGCCCCGGCCTCCAGCTGACGACAGATACAGGGGCGGGCGTTTGGATCGACCACTTCGGCTTTTGGCGCTTGTCAGCGTCCTTGGAGAAGTCCCAGACGGCGCACTTCTGATCCATGCCGCCACTGACCAGATGGTTCCCATCAGGATGCCACGAGATGGACGTGCAGGCTTTTTCGTGTGCCGTGATGCGCAGCAGCGGCGTGGTCGGCTTTCGCAAATCCCACTTCAAGACCACGCCACCGTCGGTGCCACATGCCAGATACATGCCCTCTTTCGGCGACCAACGGACCTGGCGAACGCCATCGGCATTGCATTTAAAGGCTGCCTTGGCCTGGTACGTCATGCCGCCAGCGCGGCTTTGCACGGGCGCGCGGATATCGAAGTAGCGCACGAAACCGTCTTGGCTGCCCGACAGCAGCAAGCTCCGGCGATGGGGGTTGATGTCGAGGGTATTGACCTGGCGCGAGTCCTCCCTCATCTGGACGCAGTCCATGAGGGAACCGCCGGCGGCTATCCTTGCGAGATCGTAGGAGAAGATCTTGCCATTGGTACAGGCAGTGAAGATGGTCGAGTCCTTATGCCATTTCACCTCCTTCACGGAGAGCTGATCGGCCGTCGCTGACGATGCGCCCTTGTTTGGATTGGACGCCGAGACGATGGCAGCTCGAACGTCAACGCCATCGACGATATTGAGGCCATCAAAGACCACAGTCTTGAGGACATGGCGACTGGCCAGGACAACGGAGCGACGATCGGCCGGGGCATCGATGCTGTAGATGGGGTAGGTCGCATCGTAGACGGCGTACTGAGAAAAGTTGGGGCGGAACGAAGACGGCAGATGCGGCGCACTCGTGATGCCAATACCGGGGCTCGTCGTGTCGGTAGAGTTGTCGGCAGAGGCCTTTCCGAGGAGCTTCCGCATGATCTTGTTGTCGCGGCTATACATGGTGGCCGTGTCGCGGGAACGCGCCCATTGGCGTCCCCGTCATGTCGTAGTGTGCTCTTGATGGCAGGGTAGCGGGTGCAGCTCGGAGCTTGCTTGCATACATGGGGTCGATGGTTTGCACGCAGCTGAGGAACGTGGCAGCTGCAGGCAGCTCTGAGCTCTGGCCGGAGGTTTGGTGGGGACGAGGCAAGGTCAAGTCCCGTGCGACGTGACGTGCAGCTCGACGCTCCTTGCACACAGAGTTCTCCACACCGAGAAGTTTACCGAGGATCTGCCATCTTACCGAGAGAAGTAACCCTCCACCGACACAGAGACTACCTAGATACCTTACCTTACAATCCAGCATCAAGTTCGCATTTGGCTTCAAGCCCGCCTACCTCTTGGGATAGCTCCTGGTTGTCTATAGTCACAGTCTGTTGATCGCCTCATTCCTCCTACTTTCCGAAGCAGGTCACGGGACTGCGGGACACGTTGTATGCACGTTTCTGCTCATAGGTCCCACCGCGTCTGGAATAGCCAGTCATCGTTCGCTGGCATGCTCGTGTTGCAACGTCCTGCACGAGCTCTGAACGCAAGACGGAATGGCTAGTAGTCAACTCGAAGAGACAGATCGACGCGGAATTAACTCACCACCCGAGTTTGGCAATGAACCTGAAGCCTAGCTTCGGCCTCCCAGCAGTCCTTATCATTTTGGACCTGGGCCAGCCCTGCTCGGTGAGGAAAACTTGCTCAAACTCTCGCAAACATCACGAGAGGCTGAGGGGCGTCCAACCTTCCCACGCCACCATCTGACCCCATTCGAAGATTTCGCCAGCGAGGTGCATAACCTTCATGGGCTTGTCAACATCCCATGTCGATCAGTGGTGCTGCATAGGCTAGGCCCCGCAGGGTGCTGTTCATCGTGGTCTGATGGTTTCGACCTGTTCATCAGGTCAAATATTGTCACGCTTACCAGGCATGTGGTGAATGGGGGGCTCCCTGTTCCCAAGAGATATAATCCGTTTGTAGAGGTATGGATCATGTCAAGCTTTGGGGGCCAATGCATGGTGGCGTCCCAGCAACTTCCTTCCTGCCCCTCCTCTCCCAACAGGGTGGCATACAAAAGGCCCCTAATACATGGGAACAAACCCAAACCACAGAATGGGTCACACATTGTTTGAATGACCTGCATGGGCTGATTTAATCCTTGATATGCCGCGCGACCCTTCCAACAGAAGAGCTTGAAACTTAGGTGACCTGGCCGGCCGGCCATATAAAGGCTACCACTTCCGCGCCTCGCCCACAGTCCTATTCAGAGTCTTGTTTCCCATACCACGAAGCATCTTCTGAAGACAGTTCTTCTCCACGAACAGCTATCACCACAAAGATGGACCACGGTGCCATGACCATGGCTTCAACAGTCACCTCCATGCTCATGCCAACAGCAACAGGCATGGACATGCCCGCCGGTACCGACGCTGCGGCCACCAGCGGCCACGATGAAATGGACATGTCAGCCATGATGGGCGGTTGCAAAATATCCGTGAGTACACTTCCAGGACCGTTGTCGACGACCCCCACCATGTTCCCTGGTTCTCGTCCAGCGCTAACCTGCCGTCCTGAACCACAGATGCTCTGGAACTGGCAAACAATCGACTCGTGCTTCATCTCCGAGTCGTGGCACGTTACGTCCACCGGCATGTTTGCCGGCTCCTGCATAGGCGTCGTGCTCCTCGTCCTGTCCCTCGAGGCCCTCCGCCGCGCCGGCAAGGAGTACGACCGCTACCTCATCCGCTCCCACGCCGCCGGGGTCGTCGCACGCGCAGGCCCCTTTGCAGCTGCGAGCAACGATTCTGCCTCTGGCGGTAAGAACAGCGGCGAAGGCGCGGCTCCCCTCGGCGCCGGCGGCATTGCGATCACGGCGCCGTTCCGCCCTTCGTTCCTCCAGCAGGCCGTCAGGGCGCTGCTGCATCTGCTTCAGTTTGCCGTCGCATACTTTGTCATGCTGTAGGTGCCCCTTGTCCTTGTTGAACTTTTGTTCCATAAGAGGCCGATTTGTTCTGACACAATGGCTTCCCAGGCTCGCCATGTATTACAACGGTTACATCATCATCTGCATCTTCATCGGCGCCTACCTCGGATCCTTCATTTTCCACTGGGAGAAGATTGGTGGCTCGACAGGGCCGACCTCAGCGGGCGAGAGTTCGACAGTTTGCTGTGGTTGAGGCATGGTGTAGTTGCTAGGAGAAATGGCGAATCAGTATCAGAGCCTTGATGCGGGCATGTTGAGGTGATGGGTTGACATCGAGATACTCTGCTGGCCAAATTTAGCTGGCGGAACTTCTGACAAAACCACATGACTACATGATCGCTTGGGGGTCGCAGTCTCCTCACGACTTCGTCAGCCTCTGGACATCGCACAATGTTGATGGCTCGCACTGGCATCATGTTCGGGCCGTGCAGATGAGAAGGCAACCTTGGTTGTGAATAATCTCGAAGCCCTACGAAGCCATGATGCAAGGGACCACAAGCGTGGCCTAGCAGGTGCTGGCCCCTGACTACGCATTTTTGATGAGACCAAGTGGGCTCAGTATACATCTAGTCATATCTAGATCGCTCAACAAGGCCCATCACCCACCCACTGCCGGCTCCGAACTCCGAAGACACCAGCCACGAGATACCTGCAAGCGGCCACGCGGATTACTCCCTAGCACGTGGCGGGTCCCTCATCGCAGAGTTCGGACGAACACGAGGAATTGCTTCTGCCTGGAAAAAGCATCCGACGGTCGAGCTCGAGCGTCGCGCTATGACTCGACGTGTTCCACCTGGAGAGCAAGGCGTCATGCTCGACCGCAGGAGATTCAGGATCGACGCATCTTGAGGGGGAGGGAGGGGAACAAACAACAATCCCCCCGCGCGTTTGAATTTCATTGAAAAACATGCTGTTGTACACACTGGTATCAAAGTAACCGTCCAAGCTCCAAATGGGAAAGAAAAAAAACACCGCCCTGGTGAGCCCGGCCAGGATTCCGTCGTAGATCATCCGTAGAAACACTCGTCGCTCGTGTCTTTAATGCGTCAGCTCCGGGAACCGAAGGGCATACAGCTCTCTCGGCCTGCCATTGGCATCGCAGCTCGTGAACCTCCAGCGGCCAGAGTACCAAGACCCTGCAATGTTGACTAGTCCCCATTTGATGGGTGCGGGAATGGGCGGCCAGTGCGCCCACATGCCACCCTCGGCGCCGCGGTCGAGGTTCATGAGGAAGAAGGGCACGACATCGGTCGTGCCAGCCTTGGTGACTGTGTTCTTACCCCAGCTCTTGAAGGCCGCGCTGGCGGCGGCTGCCTCGGGCGTACCCTCGCGTGGCGCCTTGGGGTGGTTGGCGAGGGCGGCAATTGTATCAATCTCGGAGTGGAAGTGGTCTTCAAAGGCGGTTTGGAAGGTGGACATGATGCGGCGGAGCTCGGCGGCGGAGAAGTGCGATGGCTCTTGGAGGGTCGAGAGGTAGGCTTTGAATTCAGCAAGGCCTTTGAGGAACGCCTCTGCACATCGTGGTTAGCCATTGTCGGCCGACAATCAGGGAGGGACGATTTGGCACCGCGCATACCATGTTCCTTGTATGTCTTGTCGAAGACGGTCTTGTCGCCCAGAAGTTCCTCGACCTTGGTAAAGAGCACCTCCTCCTCGTCGTCGTGGTGCGACTTGACGAACTTGTACCACGTCAAAGCATAGCCGATAAAGTCCTCCTTGTCGTCTTCTTGCACATGTGGTGCTTGATGATAAATGGAATTGTAGCCTCGTAGGATTGAATTGTGCAGCAGAGCCATGTGGGTTGCACCGGTCGTGAAGAGATCGGTCTGGGAGACGTGCAATCACGCGTCAGCTCTGCGATTCTGCCTCGGTGCAATGGACCGGATCGAGCGGAGGGGCAACAATTGGCACGGCATACCTTTTTCGTCTCAAACTGCGGCGTAATGATCAGGGCCATGGGCCCATCTGCCCACGGCTTGCTGGTCGTTACTGGTGTGTAGGGCATCATGAAAGGGGATCTGGCCAGCAGCAGGCTGGAGATGGTGCCCGTGATGATGAGAGTGAGAATCCCGCCGAACATCATTGTCGCGGTTTCGACGCTCCTGTCGGCAAGAAGTGGAGGACGATGCAGAGGAGCCAACAGCCGACGGTGGCCTTTCAGCTGTGCGTGGACTGGATAGGACAGGACAAGCCAGGGCCTAGAAGTCGGAATCGTACGACTGGGCTTGAGCTATCGTTCTTGGGAGGGTTGCAGCTTGGGGCAGCTCCAGGCCGGGGGCCGCTTGGCCTGCGCCGGTTGGCCTTGCCAGTTGCTAAGTCGGCGCCATTCATTGGCCCATTGGGGCTTGAGCGGGGTTCGCGGGGCGTTTCAGGGAGCAGGCCCATCCCCCACGTGGCGACGTTATATGTCCATGGGCTGATGAGTAGGTGTGTCTATGCCGTTATCGGAATGGTGCGTCTTGTGGACATATCACACTAACCGGGGCCTGAGCGATCGCCTCCTGCCATCGTTGGCTCTGGAAGCCTTGGCCATACTTCTTCCATCACTGCACCCACGTCCTGAACCATACGAGCAACTCTGGCATGCCCTCCATCACCCACTTTAATGCCTTATTAAATGATATTATCCGCTGCGTTTCCCCTCCCCATCGATCGATCCTGGCTTAGATCAGGTACAATCGGCTCGGCCCGAGTTATTGGATTTCTGTTGCAACCACGTTGGTTGGCCAGCTTCACTCCTCTGATGGCAACGACTCACGATTCTCAATTGCTTACAAACCATGATCGACCTGTTCCTTGAACAATCCGAACGAGCCACAACTAGCAACAGACGCGTTGCTTTTTCCACGCGGCGAACGTCCACGTGGCTGTCCGTGCCACGAGACTGGCGCGTTTAGTGTCAACCGAGGGCTCAGCTCGTCAACAAAAGCAAAAGAAAACGCTGGTGAATAAGAAATTGCAGTGTTTTGCTTTTTTTATCCCCTCCTAGTCTAATCGTCTATACCTCATAATTCAGCTCTCTCGCGTGTGCAGGCGGGTCAAAGCTGTCATTGACCACCGCTCCTTCATCGTTTCGATCCTCGACATGTGATTAGATCCCAGCCAGCTTTCGATTCGCTTATCGATCGATCAGCGGTCACCCCTTCAGGCCACGCATGGAGCCCGGTAGAGCATCAACCACGCGGCTCCCCCGGTGGCGTGCAACGAGCCCTTGCTTGGGCTGAGGTTGGCAATCTTCCTCTGACATTGACGCTGGGCGTCTTTGAAGCCTAGGAGCGGTTCAACCTCCTGCATTATCAGTCTAATAGCTGCAATACCCTTACCGCTCACACCTTGGCCCACGGCTTCTTGTTGATACGCAGCCGCATCAACAAAATCAGACTTGTGGCCACCAACGACACTGATCCGGCATAGAACATGGCAGGGCGGTACGCCTTCAAGCCCTCATCTGCGCCGCCATACGCGTCGAGCAGGTACCCTGCAATGGGAGAGCCCTGAGAACGCACGATTAGCATTCAATTGTACTGGCCCCGTTCGTCAAGGACTTACGAAAAGATAGCCTCCGACCCACCCCGTGACGATCATGCCCATGGCAGTCGACACACGGGCCGAACCGAAGATGTTGCCAATGCACGTTGGCATTGACGCAAAAAACCCGCCGTTTGTCAGACCATTCATAACGGCAAATGCGGCCAACGGAGCAAGCGTCGTCGAGGCTGGCCAGAGCGCAATCATGGTCAGGGAGTTGATGGCGAGGAAGGCGAATAGCGTATTCAAGGGACCAAGAATGTCACACAAGTGACCGCTGATAATTCGACCAATTGCTGACGAAAAGTTATAGCCGGCCAGCAAAGCTGCTCCGGTGCTCGTGCTCAATCCCATCGAGCGTGCATACAACGGGATAAAGAAAGGCGGGACGAGGAGCGGGAAGACACCAATCGCGCCAGCAACGAAAATGATGTTAAAGCTGCCCTGTCGGAAAAGCTTCCTGCTTCGATTCAGCTTCCCGTGGCTCGTCCACATCTATCCTAATGCTCAACTCACCAGTCAATGAAGCCAGAGGTCTGAATGGGAATGCGCTCCTTGATCATGTAGGCCGCCGGGAATCCCGTCGAGAAGCATACAATGCCAATGATTCGGAACGCCCACTCAACACCATATCGTTCAATCATGGCGTTGGTTGCGATGCTCAGCACGGCTGCCCCGAAGCCGCCGCCAGCGTACACGATTCCGTTGGCCAGCCCTCGCTT
This sequence comes from Verticillium dahliae VdLs.17, assembly GCF_000150675.1. Classification (NCBI taxonomy): domain Eukaryota; kingdom Fungi; phylum Ascomycota; class Sordariomycetes; order Glomerellales; family Plectosphaerellaceae; genus Verticillium; species Verticillium dahliae. Next base: position 649,699 of record NW_009276944.1, read on the forward strand.
CCTCGAGAAGTATTGCGCAGGCGTCACAGTCACGGCCATGAAACAAAAGCTCATGCCCAGTCCAAGCAGGGCACCGGGCAGGAAGAACAAGCCCACGGTGCTATGCGTCACGAAGCTGGCGCCGATCTGCGACATGCCGACAAAGAAGATACCCATGAGAGCCAGCTTGCGGGTTCCAAGCGAGCGAACAACGCGCGCATTGATGATGGCCAGGGATGCCATCAGAGCTGGTGACAAAGCGCCGCAGAAGGAGAGCACCGAGGCGGACCCGACGCCACGCTCGACAAGGGCGCCTTGCATGACACCCCAGCTGTAGTTGACGCCGGAGAACCACCAGCCAACAATGGCACATGCCGATATGACGACCCAGCCGTACCCGCCATCCGGTACCGTGCTGTCGGCGATGCGAGAGGCTTCAAGCACGGGGTCGAGATCGGAGTCGGAGGGGTCGACTTCATGGTGCGCCGAACGAGCCTGGCGCAGGGTTGTACCGCCGGCACGATCTGCCGGGCCTTTGGGGAGCTGTTCCAGCTGGTAAGCTGTGGTCGTGGAGGTCTGCGTCGCCATGGCTATCTTGTTTTTGCCAGTTAATTTTGTGGCCACCTCTCCTGGGTGAGGGGGGCCTGGAGGAGGTGATATATGTTTTTTCACCAGGTCACATCGTGCCATCCCCCGAGCGTGCTTCGGATATTCACGGGCAACTACACAAACATGATCCTTTGTGAAGCAATTTTTGCCTGGCAATATGGATCCTATTAGTCAAAAAGGCGTGAAAATCGTTTGCCTGGGTTTAGCTTCAACCCGAGCCCTCTTCCGTGTGGGTCCCCGATTCCGGAGTCATGGAATTCTTCAGAGCTCCGCTGCGCTCGTACCAGGCCGGAGGGATTCCGGCCACGAACTGCGGCGTGGATTCCGGCCACTGCCTGTGGGGCGCGTCCAAATCCAGACTTCTACCAGCGAAGTCGCGTCTCGGTCGACATCGGGCCCGCGATTGGAAGCTCGGTCACCGAAGCAGCGAATCGATTGGTGACATGGCCGGTGATGCGAAAATCACATCATTCTTTGGTCTTGAATGGTGGTCGTTTGTCACAGCGCCAAAGTGAAGGTTAGCATTTGCGTCTTGACTCACTCGCGCTTCGTTCTGCGATGGCCTTCGCCGATGCTTGAAGCCGGTGCTAGAACTCGTCCGTTTACCGTTTCTCGACACGCTGAAACTCGCCTGGGTCGGATGATTTGGCGCTGGCGCAATTGTTCCTTGCTGACAGCCATTACCTAATGAAGAGGAAGGGATTTCGAGCCTAAAGATGCGCTGGCTTATGCCTGATGCTACGAGGGAAGTTGCAAAGCCTCATGCCGCGGTCGCCTCGTGATGACGGCGTTCGTTTTCAGATATCCTCGGCAATACCTCATACATTCGTACTCAGACCCATACGTGCTTCGTATCATTATCACACAGGAAACATTGTCTTGCGGCGAGAACTAAGATGGCTTGCTTTCGCTCTTCACAACGAAGAAGACGAGTCTTCGAAACTCGGGAGAAACGTGTTTGGTGACCATCCCTGCGTGGCAGCAATCGTTCGAAGTTAGCACCATGCCCAACCTTGTTAACAAGCAGGTCTACGGAATGGGACCCCAACTGCGCTTGGGCTTCTTACCATCGGACAGTGCACCGTCAACATCATTTTCGGTCTTGGCCCTGAAGCTCAACAATGAAGACGGCGGGATTCTTCTCACAGCATCTGATGCAGACTCTTCTGTCGCATGAATGAGTTTCCCCCTATTAAAGCATCACTGAAAAAAAGCGCACAACGTGTGTATACATGTATACATGAGAGGGTTTGTCGTTGATATTCTCTCCGGAAATGCGGAGCATGGCTGTGTGCGTTCCCAAGGATGTGAGTCAAGCCACTCTAACCCCGGATGCCCTGTTCTACACCGCCGCCCACGCACGGCATATTCTGCCCGACATGTCAGCTGCAATGAAAGCGAACGAAAGCGAGCCCGACGGGATTCAAATGAACCGCTCTTGGGTGGGCAGTTTGGTCTCTGCTGTGGATCTTACGCACTGCTCAAGGTTTGCCAATCGCCCTGCTTTAGCTCAAAGTTCTGGCTCACATTCTATGCACCTTGTTCGCCTCCATCTCTGAGTGTGGTATACCCTCGAAATACATCAACCAACCGAGATGTCCCTCGAAAATGAGCGGCGCTTGCATTTTTGCTTTGAAGAGCACCGTCATCTCTATAGATCCCCGCGATAACGACTCATGTTTTCGCGCCGAAGCTGGGGAGGTGCTTTATGACGATTAAACTACGATCAAGGAGGCCAAATAAGAGACAGACAAAGAACCCGAATGAAGGACAATATGGAGTATACGTTGTACTAAGCAATTGTACGAGGTTCATCCTGTCGACCTAGCTCGTTATGATGATCCCCACCTGCGGCCCACGACCAGACCCAACCTGTGTATGAAGCTCTCGGGTCAAGCACGAGATGGGCCAAAAGCTTTCACCTACGAATAGGAAAATAGCTGAATGTGATACGATTCCTAGGTATTACATTGGCAAGCACTATCAAGTAGGCAATTATCATTCGCAGTATGCCTTGAACGGACCCTAAAAGGTCACGTCAGTGAAGACCAGTCAAAGCTTGTCAGGAGGCACCTGCGAAGCCACAGAGTAGGGAGCTGGCTAGGTGCTGGGAGCTACGTGAGGGCGTATATAAGGGCTGCGAAGGGCCAAAATCCAGATGGACTTCTACTCTTGACCTAAGAATTGACTGCGATTGTCACCTGCGGAAGACTTCTTTGCTCTGCTCACCCACGCGCATAGGTTTTAGTAACCGAGTGAAATAGAGTCAGAAGAGTATGGTTTCGACGTCTCTCTCACGCACCCCTCATCTCTCTACATCCACTTGAATGGTGTAATCCTCTTCCATCTTGTCAAGAATACTTACAGTCACTCCCCACTCCTCAGCCGTAAATGAGGTTGCCCGCTCCAATGACAGTGGTGCATCATCAAGCCAATCCGACTCGCATCGCTCCCCTTTCAGTCCGGGATTGGCATCCAGCACACGGACCGGACCCTTGCCTGTCTCGACGTCCGTCGCCACCATGTAGAGCAGCACACCTTGCGAATACGCACCATGGTTGTTTCCCAAGTTGGAGCGCACCTCCACTACGAACACCGTCGTGCTATTGTGTCGCACGACGACAGCCTTGGTGTGTGCGCCGCCGCCCATGATCTCCACCGGCGACAGTGTGTGCGTCGTAGACCCAGTGCCGATGATGCAGTCGACCTCCGAGTCCAAGAGCCAGCCGAGCTTCCACTTGTGCCACGCGAAAAAGTCGGGGCTGTGGCCGCCGGTGTTGGCCATGAGGTCCCAATTGCCGACGTACTTTTGCGTGCATCCGACCGGCAGCGGGTAGAGGTCAGGCAGGCACATGGCGTGGCCGGTCTCGTGGTTGAGCAGTCTGGGGCCCCAGAGCTTGAGGTCTTCATGGCCCAAGGTCACGCCCTTTCGAGCGACATAGTGGCCTCGCGTGGTGTGGACCGGAATGGAGGATGTCGTGGTGAACGTAATGGCGCTCGCCTTGCGCGTGGGCACGATGTCTGGCCATTTGGTCAGTTGCACAGCCAGAACGACAGAGAGGAGTACGCAAAGGACGCACAAAGGACATCGACCAAGGGCCCGTTGGTAGACGTGACATGAGGAACGGTGACGTTTGTGAAGGCGAGCCACGCATCCAGCGCGTGGTCCATGTACTTCTGGTGAGTCTCCGCGGTGAGGTTACGCTCGAAGCTATATGACGTTGACGGCCTTGGCATGCGGTAGTACCGAGAGCCGTCAAAATCAATCTGCAGGTTGAGACTTCCGAAAGAGGAATTCCTGAACCACTCTACCGTTGCCGGGATCTCGTTTCTGTCTAGCGGCGGGGGAATGCCTCTGTCGATTGCGTCGGGGAAGTCGACAAAGATCATCTTGGCCCGCATGGTGCCGAAGCTCGGCGCGCAGTCAAACTTGACCCCATGGCCTTCGCTGTAGTGAGCAGCCGGCACGGCGGGTAGCTTGCAGGCCGAGCTGTCGGGTTGTCTGCCATTAGGAATGGCGCTGGCGGCAGACAGCGCGAACGGGAAGAACGCCAGCTGCCTCGGGGATCTGAAGGACGAAGCAATAAACATTGCATTGCTCGATCATTGTCGATGGCCGAGAGCATTACTCGGCCGCTACAGCCGTCCATGATCCCAGATCGAAGGTCTGCCAAATGCAGCATGCAGGCCGGCGTTGAGTTCGCTGCAGCAGCATGTCGGCGCCGACGTGGGGCCTCATCTTGGGATTGCATCCCCCTCGGCGTGAAGCTTCATGCACTTGCTGTGCCACCCAAGTGAGGGTCACCACATCTCAACACTGACTCCACTACATCGCCACACTGTAGGCTCAGCATGACATTCTTCTCTCGTCTGTGCAAGCTATGGATACGCATGAAATGCATCATCTTATGTTCTAGCGCTGTCAGACTAGGTCGCACTACGGCTTCACTGCAGTCAATGTATTGACAGCCCTGCGATGAAAGGGGCTACCACGTTAGTCATTTGTATGAATTGGCAGGATGAGATTACCGAGTCCACAGCAACCTCGTCCACAGCATGCCCAGGATCACGCTCAATGACCGACAAAACACAGATCTGACTAAGAAAGTAAATCGAAGATGGCAAGGGCGCACGGCGATGTCTGACTCGGGAGGCTACGAGAGGTGAAAATATTGCTGAGAACTGTCCAGGGTCTCAGAAGGCCAGGCCATGGAGCGGAGAAGAAAGACTGAGCAGGGTGTCAACCGATATGAATACGAAGGTTCCGGGTCGGGAGCCCCCGAATGAGGACTCCACGGCGACTTCCATAGTGTCGTCTCCTCTCCCTCCGTGACATGCCTTGGCTGCATCGGGCCCAGAAGGAATCGAGAGGTCCATTATCGAATCCATCCGGTACCGGTTTGCCCGGCACCATCGAACGTTGCGGGCCCCGCAAACAATCACGATGAGCAGCACAGGGCTGTCATCAAGCCTGGTCTCTGGTATTCTTCCTCTGTGGTGCGTTTCAGAAGAGACAGGGGAATGCCAAGAAAGAATGGGGGTTGCCCGCTTCGTAGCGAGCCGGGCCCCTGTAGTAACATCGGAAGACACAGCCTCGATTCTAGGCTAGCCCTCCCCAAGACTGAAGCGTCCATGTGGCGAGTGGTGGGGCTTGGCATTAATGTGCGACCCTCGTCACAGCCGTTGGTGAGATTCGACCTCACCTAACCTGCTCTCTCAGCCAGTAGTCGGGGGGGCGTGCAATCGACGTTGGTCGCCAGGGTGCCCGTGTTCCCAGGCTCCCATGCATCCGATGCCGACGATGCGACAGCGATGAGCAGATTGGCCGGCCGAGAGATCGGAGAAGAAAATTTCTCCCATCGTCTGACGTTTGCTGGGCATGACATCGAGGATGTATCAATCTAGATGAGATGTGGTGCTTTGACAGCGACACACGGGGCAGGGCAGGGGTGGGATCTGAGGAAGAGGTGAGGAGGGAGATGCTCTGAATTGAACCCCGGAAGACAGCAGCACATTACAGCGCACTTTTAGGTTTGAGAGGCCAACCTCAGCTCAGTAAGCGTGGCTGAAAAATAAGGATAACCCTCGCTGTAAGCTTAAGGTACGCTCCCGAAAGGCCAATAAGCTTATTCAATGCCCAGCACTCGCCTAGAGTTTGAATTCTGGCCTGCTACAATCTTCCGATTTTCCCCTCCCCCGGAACCCGACCAGGTGGTTAATAAAGCAGAAGAATGCAAGAAGGGGTTCGTTGTATTTCTTCTGTCTGTTCTTCGACAACAGACCTCGCAGTTTGATAGTAATTACCGATGATACCGCCCCCCCTTCCCCCTTTACCATGTCGGTCTGCTTTCCCACCGGTCTTTCGGCAGAGCTTTCGCCCGGATGCCAGGCCCCCTCGCCAGGAACGACAAGCTGGCTGAGATAACAGCCAAAGGCGGCACCAACAGTCTGGACTCTCCTTCCAACCTTGTCCTGTTGGCGTTCACCTGGTGAAGGTGCCTGGGGGGGGGGGGGGGGGGGGGGTTCCCGCGTCGAGCCGCCGGGTCACAGAATCTGCAGCTCGAAGCAGCACCAGACTGGCATCGGCAAACCAAACGTGGGTCTTGGCGTGTTTCGACAGGCAGCTTAGCGGCACATCTCCAATCATTTGGCCAACGTACCTGCAGTGGCGCCCATCTAGCGTCCTCGGCCCTGTCTTCATTCTTCCCAGGTTCTTGTTTTGGGTTGAGAAGGCCTCTTCCCTTGCTCATTTCCTTCCAGAGAGATCCGGCCGCCAGGTGTTGTTGTAATGCTGGACTGAGGCCACCCAGCTCAACCAGGACTGAAAGCTTGAGCACAGCTGACCCAGCACCAACAAGCACAGCTTTGCCACCCAATTTCCATCAAACCGCGACCAGGTGGGCTGTTCCAGGCGGGCGTCATGCGAACGGGAGAGCACAGGTCAAGCTCGCAACCAAGATCAGAGTCTGGTCCGATCGAGCAACGTGCCAAGCAGGGATCCCAGGAGAGACGGTTACTCCATCGACCTTCCATCCTGTCATCTTGTCTGTCACTCTGTCATGCTGTGGTTCATTCCCAGGCCCTTCGCATTGGTGGGCTCTCTCTGATCTGACTGCACAGACCCGGCAGGCCCTTCCACTTTCCCACAACCTCCTTTCGGATGGGACCGAACCAAATCTCGACTGAACGCGGCAGTGGGGCCGAGCCCAGCTCCACCCCCTGCTCGATCGCTCCGGACGCAACAGGCGAAGACATTGTGTGCCCCGTAGACGAGGCCGGGGGTCCTGGGTCGGAGCTGAGAAGCTTGACCGTATGCTTGACCGTATGCTTGACCTGATGCTTAGCTTGTTGCCCCAATATGATGCTCGATGCTTGATGCTTGATACTGCTTTTCCTGGCTGCATGTAGTGGGCCTGCCGTAAACCGACGCAGCCGTTCCTAGCCTGGCCTCCCCCTACCTCTCTCCCTCTGCATGGGTGTTTGTTCGTGTTGGAGAAGCAGCTCGCCAGGGAGTCGATGAAGTGGGGTGGCGGCCGTGATCACTTCGCGCTGGGCCCCCCCTTTGGTCTGCTTTTGGGTAGACAGTCGGACTAGTTGCATAAGAAGAAGCCCTGGAACGTTTATGGCATCATTCTTGTCTCACTCTCCATCTCATCACACTCATTCGCTTGACTTTCACTCTTTCGCTACTATCCAACTCACATTCATTCTTTAGCCCAGGTGGTTATTCATTCGCTCTACTTGTCCAACACTTCAAGTCCAATTCTTTCCAATCACCAACCACACTCACTCAACCAACAAAAAAAACCCAAACCCAACCGACAACATGAAGTTCTCCGCTGTCCTCGCTGCCCTCGGCGCCGCCGTCGCCATCGCGTCCCCCGCCGTCAACAACGTCACCCCCAACACCGTCGGTGCTCTCGAGCGCCGCGCCGCCTTCCCCATCCCCGCCTCCAAGGGCTCCGTCACCTACAAGAAGGTCCAGACCATCAAGGGTGTCTTCGACGGTGGCCTCAAGACCTACGGCCGTGGCGTCAAGTGCACCGGCCAGAAGGAGGGCGGTGACGCCGATGCCGTCTTCATCCTCGAGAACGGCGCCACCCTGAAGAACGCCATCATCGGCGCCGACCAGATCGAGGGTGTCCACTGCAAGGGCGCCTGCACCATCGAGAACGTTTGGTGGAAGGATGTCTGCGAGGGTAAGTCTCCAGTGCTGCGCCACAATCCCACAACGCCACACCCCCACCCCCAAACGCCACACTGTCCCAACACCACACTGCCGCAACACCACACGTACAGACTCACGATACTAACAATTCTCTCAAAATTTAGACGCGCTGAGTATTAAGGGGGATGGTAACGCTATTGTGCGCGGTGGAGGAGCCCAGTCTGCTTCTGACAAGGTTATCCAGCACAACGGTCTCGGAACCGTGACCATTGACGGCTTCACCGTCGTCGACTTCGGCAAGCTGTACCGCGCGTGCGGTAACTGCAAGAAGATGGGCCGCCGCAACGTCGTCATCAAGAACGTCAAGGCCTACAACGGCAAGCTCCTCGCCGGCATCAACAGCAACAAGGGTGACGTCGCCACCATCACCAACACGTGCTCCACCAGCGTCAAGAAGGTCTGCACCGAGTTCAACGGCACCACCCCCGGCAAGGAGCCCAAGGAGATCCGCTCCGGCCCTTCTGCCTCTTGCAAGTACACCACCGTCAAGGCTTGCTAAGCGGCTTGTCGCTGTCTTCCACTTCGTCGTGTCGTGCTTCCGGCACTCGGGCGTAGCTTTCGTCAAGCTGAACACAATACATATCTAGGTGGAGAGTGAGAGATTCTTCTGGTGACCCAAGCCTTCGCTGTGCAAGGGCTGTTTAATTCAATTCTCCATATACTACTCATAAACAAGTGGAACACATCCTGGGATCCTCGGTGCAATGCAATGATGTCTGTTGTTGAAATGATATGTCTTCTACTATGTTGAGCCCAGTCATAGGAAGAAGCCTGAGTTGGATACCATCAAACATTGACCTGCTGAAAAGCCTATGATGATTTGATACTTCATTCTCCTTTCATGCGGACTGATATGTGGTCCTGAAGAAGGAAATTCACTGATTGCTGTGTTGATGGTGCTTGCAAATGAGTTACACAAAGAATTCCAACCCTTACACGAACATGGACGACAAGGTTCATTCATGCGAACGCGATATCTTTCTGCCACTTGTTCAAGCGTATTTCTGGCTCCATCCTCTGTACTCAGCAGCGAGGACTCTAAATCTATTGGACGTCCATACATCATGGAACAAATGTGAAGGTATTTGCATGCTAGGCAGCAGCATCGTTCCCTAACGACAAGCACACATTCAAACACATCTTCTGCCAGCCTCGTCGCAAAGCATACAACCCAGCCGAGCCACCTGTGATGTTGTGAAACATTCTTCGCATGATCGCTAATGGTAACAGTTGTGATCATCGCTGCTTTCCGAGCGTTGCAACATTCACGTCACCTATGAAAGTAACTCCGACTCACTCTGCCCCCGTCAATGCTGGAAGGGGTATAGAAATGTGGCATCACAATCAATTTGTCTGTTCATGTTCCCTGGTAGCAGGAATCGTGGCTGCCAAATAGAGTCGGTTCCATTTTGACTACCTATCTATCGATTTTGAGCCGTGTGCTACCAGGTCTATGAGACCCAGGCTGTTGGCTTGACTGGGTCGCTGTCTGCTGGTTGATTTCTGCGCCTTCCTTAACTTCGCCTGTTACAAAAGCTTACAGTTCCTTCCCCTCTTCTTCTCCTTCTCTTCTTCCCCTTCTCTTCTTCAGGAACACACGCCCAGGCATTTTATGAGAGTCGCAATTCCTGCATTCTGCGAAGACCTCAGATCCCTCCGTTCACTGTGTTTCTCACTAGATCCGGCGTGGTCCAGTCTATTGTTCTTCTTCATTCCGGTAGTTTAGTCTGAGATGCGAGTCATCGGTACTGTTATCGAAATTTCTGATCCTGATAGGTATCACCTCCGTCAGGTCGTGGTTCTTTTTCATCGGTTCGCCGATTGAAAATTTATCGGGATCAGATCTGACGATTCGGTCGGTCCGTTAAACAGATTGATTAGTGGAAAGTGGTGTTGGAACCTCGCAAACATTCGCCATGTCTCAATCATCGACTGGCGCCCCCCCCAGGCCAACTCAGTCAAGGTCAGCTACACTCACGCCTCAAAGGACTGCGCCTTCATCGACAACGACCCGAGCAAGCCCATCATCATCAACGGCATTTCAGAGCTCGAGGGCCAGGACTTGTGCTCTGCACGGTTTATCGTCAGGAGATCGTCAAACTTTGACTCCTTCATTGGAATTCAGCTCGGTTTCCACTTGAGCACAGATCTCAACGAGCAAAGCGGCTTTGGCATTTGTCAACATGGTAAGCTCCATCCGTCCACTAAGCTGTCAAGAACCATCGTTTAACCTTCTCTCAGCTCTGCAGTTGACATGAACAAAAGGAGCGGTGCCGTTGTGCCGACCAATAGGCACGTCATCGTTATCAAGTTCCTTCGCGGTCACTTCACCTATACTGTCCAGCCTTCGATGTCTGAGGACCTAGCTCGCTTCCCAGGCTCGACAGCTTCAAAGCTCTGCCAGGTATCCGTTCAGTTCACAGACAACGCCCAGGCCACGATCCATGGTACGGCGTGCCTTTCACCGACGTTTCGAACACCACGGTCGAGGGTTGGATCGATCGGCACAAGTCGTTTATCAAAGGCATGACCTTGCCAGAACTCCTGCACTAGACCAGGTTTTCCTTTACCGTCGCTACTGCCGTCAACGATGTCCAGGCCATGATGAACATTGACAAGCTGCCACCGCCGTTCGAATACCCCTATGGCACCGACCACGAGTGGAACCAAGAACGCTACGAAGAACAAGCCCGCGATCTCAAAGGAGAAAAAGCGTACATCTCAAGCCGGTTGTAAGTCCAATTTCTCACATCTCCATATCCTCAATAAAAGCACGGCATCTTACTGACATGATACCAATAGTTTCAAAGACGACAACAGTCACCTCACGGCGATGACACAGTCTGTCGTCCAAGACGTTATCTGGCTCGCCCAAGCCGCCGAGGAGATCAGTCGAACTCCTGGCCCGGTCTATTTTGTCCCCTTCAACCTATCTGTTGAACCCGCCGATGAGGTCAAGTTTTACATCATCGTACCGCTTACTCAAGAATTCCGGGATGCATATGCCTCTGCCTGGCGCCGCCTCGCCAGGAACCTTAAGCTTCAAGTTTTCCTCTTCAGGCATACGGACGACAAAGATCCCGCTACCTGGTAATACCGCCCTTCTTGCTCATTGTGATCACTGCTGACAAGCTCAGGGACTGCGAAATCATTGTAGCACCGCAGAGAATTAACATTCTGAAAGATCATCCGACGGCCTTGCACGAGGTGGTCCTCAAGACGCGCCGACCCGGCAGCAGTGAGAAGCGTGGCGACGACTATAACATCAACACATTTGCTGGCCGCTTGCAAGCCGATGTTGCTTTGAAGGAAGGAGCTGAGAACTAGAACATCGCGGCTCTTCGCTTTAATTCCGGGCTCACCGACTGCAAAAGAAAGGTGGTCGGACTAAAGGCTTTCGAACCAATGGCCGAGTCTACGAACGCGGTCGTCTCTGGCAGCAAAGAGGAGACGGCGGACAAGATGAGCCTGCACCGAGCAGTAATGCGCGGCACTGGCTTCTGGGACTGGATGAGAGGCATTGATCCCGCCATCAACATGACCTCAGGGCTGGTAGCCATGTCCATGACACGACAACCACTGCCAAAACTGCGCGAGCTTCCTGTCGTCAACTTTCTGGACATCGATGACGCCAATTATGTGAATGCGTTGCTTCACGAGGCCCTTCCCAAAGACCAAGTTAGCTTAAAGGGCTACTTGAGCCATCGCCCTCTCGGACTTGGTATGATAACTGCTGTAAGTCATCTTCGCCCAAAAATATGGCACTGTTGATGCTGATTGTATTCAGGGACCTGGCTTTGGCAAGACCACAGCCATCGCCACTGCAACACTGTGCATGCAGGCCAAACTAGACCGCATCTTCTGTTCTGCACCAACAAACGTGGCCGTCGACAATTTCGCCGACCGCCTGGATCAGACAACAAGCAGTGTTTGCAAGCGCTACAATACCGGCAAACAACAAGAAGATCCGACTCGTATGCGACACAGGCTAGTAGTCCGCGCATACAGGATGCAAGACGAGTTTGCCGCCGTCATGCACCTCCTCCGTTATCCAATCCCCGAAAGCGATCGTCCGCGAATACCCATCGCAAAGACCTCAAAATGGCGACTCCACCTCTCGATCTCGTCTTGGTTGCTAGCCGTGCTCGGCTCGCGGGCGGTCGGTGTCAGGGAACTCACACCTGACGACAGCGAGGGATTGTTCAGACTGCGAGCAAGCATCGAAGAAAGGCCACAGTACTCTAACCTTCTCGCCGCTGCCAAGGATCAAATAGGCTGGGATGACTATGTCCTTTCGGGCGTTTTGCACAAGGACGCCGGGCATACACTTCTCAAGGCCATCATTGAAGCGGCCGATATCATTTGCACAACCCCTTCCATGGCTACCGATGACGTCTGTAGGGAATGGAGGACAAGTGTGGCACGTGGAATCGCCATCGATGAAGCGGCGAGCATGACCCGCGCCGATATCGCCTGTGTCTGGGGCAACTCTCTACTTCCTTGCTTCCTCGCTGGCGACGATAAACAGCTCCCTCCCGCCATCATGACGGGCGACGAACATGACTCGGAGGGCAACATTTTCCACAGATTCGTTGCCGACGGCAAACTGTCAGCGCTCGAGTACCTCATGGGAACCGACCTGCCCGTCTACCGTCTCAAGACCCAGCTGCGCATGGGATGCGGCTTATTTGACGTGGTCGCGAAGGAGATATACCCCGAGGTTCCCTTTACCTACGATACGTGCTGCAACGTCAATCTCGACAAGTTTGCTGTTGGCCGGGACCTCGAGTCGTATGCTCGAGAAAAGTATCCCACCCTTGTTCCTGCTCCGTCTGGCACCCTTCAGCCTATTTTTGTACACTGCGAAGGGTCCTCGGTCCTCGACAAGTTTACCGGGTCAAAGTATAGCAGGGATCAGATCAAGATCGCCCTCGACTTTGCCGTCGACCTCCTCAAGTTCCGACCCGGCATCACGTCTTCCAATCTCGTGCTCCTGACACCCTACCTCAGCAACGTCGCCCTCATCGCCGCCATGCGCAAGTCGCCAGAGTATGCGGCATCGCTGATCAATACGCGCCCAGCATCAACCATTGACGGATTTCAGGGCCAGGAGGGAGATATTGTTCTTGTGGTCATGAGCACGAATCGGCAGTCGGGGCCCGGCTTTCTTTGCGAGGCGGCGCGTCTCAATCTCGTCCTGACGCTTCAGAGGTCCGGCCTGGTCATCTTTGGTGACCTGACAATTGCCGTCCCGATTGCCATAGTGGCAGCAGAGCTAGGGGCCCCACCGAGTGAGGACAACAGTATCGACAAGAAGGGCAAGCGCAAGCGCAAAGGCAAGGATGATCTCCCCATACGGGTGTATCACTCCGATGGGAGTGTTGGCTTCAGCAAGGCGACTGTCTTGCGTAATGTTTTCAGAACCCTGAGCACAGCAGGGCGTTTCGTCACTATCAAGGCAATGAAGCTGGAGAAGGCATAGGCTCTATGGTTGAGTTCTGTTCATTCAGGGTTGGAATTCATTGGGTAACCCATTTACCAGTATCCTGACAGTTGTTCCATGATGTATGGACGTTCAGTGTACAGGGAGTCACCGCTGCTGACCACAGAGGATAGAGCCAGACATACGCTTGGCTGGACAAGTGGCAGATAAAGATCGCATTCACGTAAATGAACATTGTCATCATCTGCTGGTATGTATACATATCACTGCATGAATCACTACGTAAATACACTAACACTTCTCTCCTGTTGCGTTCCTCAATTGTCGCAATGAGTTAGGGTCTATAGAGGTTCTGTCCACTTCTCTGTTTACGACAGCCGCAGGCTCAAGCCATGCCGTACTTTTAGGTCTCTCAAGCCAAACCTTGTCGGAACCGAACCCGAACGCGATGACGAAGGGGCTTAGCACGCGATGAGAGTTGGTTCTAAAATGGGGCGCTGGGACAATAGTGCTGACAGGCTGACGACGGTGCCGAAGTTCCGATCAGGCCTTATGAAGACGAACATCCTTCAAATATCGAGACCTGGCGACAAGGTTGGAAGAATCTTTCGTCTTCGCTGTTCAAGAGAAAACACCTCTGAAAAAAAAAATGTCGAAAAAGGCACCAGAGAAGAGCGAGCCTCAAGACGGCGGCGAAGCAGGGTACGAACCGCGTCCCCCAACCTACGAGCCAGGCGGCCCAAGCCAGGACACCACCATTCCTGCTGTCACCCCTCAGGCCGAACAGGGAAAACCCCCTCAGCAGTCAGACCAGGGTCCAACCGCTGAAAGGCCATTCGATTTCCCAGCGCCACCATCCTCCGCGCCAAGCTCAGCTCCACGGCATTACATCGTCGTCCCGCAGCAGAGCCCGGAGCCGGCGTCGCCTTTTCTCCAGGCTTATGCGCCGAGCCTCCTGGCGCGCGGTATCCCGGCGGAGTCCTGGCTCTCATTCCTCGATACGCTATCTGCCTTCCTTGCGGCCAAGGTTTCGGATCGCGCCCTGAGCCACGCCGGCGACATAGCCAGGCAGCTCGGCAAGGGCCCCACCAACAGCTTCAAAGGTGTCTATGCCCACGCCAAGAACGTCGGCCAGAACATCACCAAGCAGGCCCGGCGCGGAAACGTCGTCGGTGCCACGGTCGGCGCCGTCGGCGGCGCCATCTCCATCCCGCTGTCCGCGGCCTTCAGCGTCATCGGTGCCGTCGTGTCGATGCCCGGATCGGCTCTCGCCGCAGCGTCGAAAAAGCCGGCTTCGCAGAGGGACAGGGCCGCTGCGTACCTTGCTGTCGCGAACAAGGACTGGTTCCATTCTAGGGGGTTGGACGCGGCCATTGTGACGACAGTTGAATTGGAGGAACTGACGGGCACGTCGGTTCGTGGAATCCTGGCTCCTAGTTCGGGAGATGGGAAAGAAGTCAAGACAGTGGAGGAGCAGCTGGCGGCTTTGGAGGCGTCATTTGCGAAGCTCGAGATGATGGGCTCGGGATTTCCCCGTTTGGAGATTGCTAACGAGACGCTCTGGGTCGTGTTGAACCCTGTGTAGCTATCATGGCTTGCGTCCGGCAGTTGAGGCACCCTACGCTCTGCGCGCTATTGTACAGTGCAGCGTGAAGAGAAATGATTGTTCATCGTCCAATATGTAGTGTATGAGCAGCGTACCACCGCTGTATTGAAGCGTACCACAGCCCACCATGTCCACTGAAACATCCCGAGAATTTGGTGCATCGCCCCCTGGCCAAGCTGTCGGTTCGCCCGGAACCTGGAGAAGTACCCAGAAGCAATGTTGGTCTCCCCTGTCGAGAGGATACCCTCGTGGTTCTTCTGGTTCCTCCATGTCTGTTTCTTGATTGCTGATCGTTAGCTGATCGCTGTTTTAGCGATTCAGACACCCGGTGAACCGGCCGACTACTGTGAGGGGCCGGTGATCCCGGCAAACCCGGGTACCATGGCCATGCCGGCACGACGGCAAGTATACTTGAGGAGCGATAGTAACATCACTTACAGGCTCAGTTTATTTGACAGTGCTGGAACATATAGATTGGCAGTTGTGGCACCAAGGAGGTCTTCCCCGAAGCCTCGCAATCGCTGCGATTCTGCAAACTTGACCACCTGAGCTCCGAAGTCACAAGACCTTCATCATTTTCACGTACACCCACGGTTCAAAATGAGACTCATTGTCAGGCCAGACGATAGCTCCTCTTCTGCCTACGTCGCGGGGTACATATTGGGTATGCTCATGGTCTTTCTACCTTCCGGCTTGCCCTTTCCATGACGAGCCTTCAGCAGTGTCTGACTGTCGCACGTAGATCGCATTCGAACGTTCGAACCCACCCCAGAGAAGCCTTTCGTCCTTGGCCTTCCCACGGGAAGCAGCCCGACAGTAGTGTATGAGATATTGGTATCAGAATATAAAGCCGGCCGCATCTCTTTCGAGAATGTTATCACTTTCAACATGGTGCGTCCAAACCCAGCCAGCGCCCCCAATCCTTGGTAATAATCGTCCGTCATAGGACGAGTACATTGGTATTCCTGAGGACCATCCCGAGTCATACCACAGCTACATGTTCAAGAACTTTTTCTCCCACGTGAACATCAAGCCTGAAAATGTACACATCCTTAACGGCAATGCGCCAAACCTGGATGAGGAGTGCACACAATACGAGGCCAAAATCAAGGAAGTCGGTGGTATTGAGCTGTTTTTCGGCGGTGTAGGTCCCGATGGGCATATTGCTTTCAACGAACCTGGATCCAGTCTGGCCTCTCGCACGAGGGTGAAGACCTTGGCCATGGATACTATCCGCGCCAATGCGCGGTTCTTCGACGGCGACATTTCGAAAGTGCCCCAAATGGCGCTGACTGTAGGTGTCCAGACCATCATGGAGGTATGTCAATGATCTCTCGCCTCTGCCACTGCTTATTTGCTAAACGAGTGCTCCAGGCCAAGGAGGTTGTGATTATTGCCAACGGCGCATCCAAAGCCGTGGCGCTGCAAAAGGCTGTCGAAGGCGGTGTCAACCACATGTGGACTCTTTCTTGTCTGCAGCTGCACCCATACTCCATGATTGTCGCGGATGAGGATGCTTCGTTGGAGCTGCAGGTTAAGACTGTCAAGGTAAGAACTCCTGATTCATAGCCATGACCTAATTCTGACATTCTGCTCTCGCAGTACTTCAAGAGCATCGAGAAGGTTGGACTTGGCAGGGGCTTTGAGCAGAAGCTTCCTTTGCGACTTCGAACATGGTCGCTTGCTAGCCCTCCCCAGACCCCTGATCACAAATCACCAGGCCCTGCTTGGGCTGATGATCACCTGGTTGAGTTGACCCCAGACAGCATGTCATCAAGGATCGGGGCGTGGCCTACAGTTTGAGCCCTCTGGAACGCAGATACGAGATAAGAATGTTATAGATGTTGTTATATCTTGAATTAGGAGTTGGCGTTCTACTATCAAGGATGGCCCTGGACATTTGTCAATATTATTTACCCAGATTGATAAGCACGGCACTTGCGCTGGGGTTGCGTCCAGCTTGCGCTTGTACGCATGCAACAGTAACGAAGATCAGAACACGGCATATGTCCAGAAAGAATTTTCTCATTGTAAAGGGCCATCCAAAAAGGACATATCAAAGCCCGCGTCGAGACTAGACTGGTCGAATATGTACCAAGAAGTGTCAAAGGTGCCGTCCGGCTCAAAGCTCATGGCATCGCCCATCTGAGGCGTGCTGAGCCCTTGCAGTTTCGTTTCTAGGCGATTGGCCAGAGCACCATGAAGGTTGGAATTGTGTTCGTGGGCCTCCTGAAGCCTTCCTAGGTGAACTCTTACATTCTCGAGATCTAACGCGCATTCATCAGAAACTGGTGCATCGCATGGAGTGAATGCAGTGCTAACTTACCATCAGGTTCGCCTACCCCGCCATCGACCCCTTGGATCACGATCAAAGCCGCCCACGTGATCATCACAAGGTCAAAGTTGGACCATATAGACGAGTCGGCCACTTGCAACTTGACAGCCGCCCGAGCCGAGACCAGAAGTTCATGTTGCTCTTTGGGTGTTGTGTTGGAGAACAAGTCGCTGCCGCGGGCTGGGAGGTAGATTGACAGAACCAACAGGCGGTGGAGGACGTATTGTCGAAACGTGAGTTTGCTCTGGTTATCTGCCTCCTCGTTTCGAGCACCAAATTCCACCAACCAATCATCCAGCTGTCGGGCCCAGTCTCTGATGACGGCCGCATCAACACCACTGAACGACGATGAGTCGGACGTTGTTGGAGTATCACTCGTGAAGCAAGCCCAGATGGTCGGCAGGCCCCTGCCTGTAAAATGGGTCAGGCCTGTATGCATCATGCGTGACAGCCTGTAGAGTTGGTCTTGCTGGGCTATGCGGAGGCGGGGAAATGGTGCTACCACTGGGATCACAGGGCAAGATAAATGAATGGAGGCGTGCTCCAGATCTACAATCTGTGATATTCATGAGTTACCACTGCCAAACTCGTCACACCACGTTGTTGAAGGTGGCTTACCTGCAGACCAGTAAACAACCTTTGCCACTCAAGCGACTTCTCATCCATATGAGGGGGACAATGCTCAAGAATTAGGCGGTAAGCGACAGAGATCCATATCCCTGTCTCTTTGCTGACGCCCTCCCGAAGGAGACCAGCTAGAATGATTCCGAGGATTGTCTGAAATGCCCACTCTTCGGCCGCGCTTGGGTCTTTTGGCACCTCCCCGATCTCACTGGAGGGCATGCATAGCTGCGCAATGGCATTGCACAGGACAATGAAGTACTCAGCAGCATGTACAACCACCTCATCCGACCCCCTCATACTTGAACAGTATAGCATCGCAGCTAGCATCAAGGGCGTTGGGGATGAGAAGGTCTGTTTGGTGGGGAGAAAGTGCAGCCCGAGCATCGTGTTGTGAAAGCTGCAAGCACACTGGATTAGTATTATGATGAAGTGATCGCAGAGATGATGTCTTTTAATTACTCACCTGAGCCAAAGTCGCTTGATCAGTGGTTCTTCCCACAGCGGTGAGGTGGTGCCTGCAGAGCATGTATTCTTGAGCACCTGAATGGCAGGCCGCAGTGGTCGAAGGGAAGAATCCTCAGGCTCCGGACTTTCTAACATAGTACCGCTTTGTGTCTCGTTGTGGAGGCTATTCTCTCCGAGAGCAGTCAACCCCACATGGTCTTCAAGCCTTTGTAGCCGACGAAGTATGCTCTCGTTGAGCTGCGATGATCTTTCACTGCGATGAGATGCGTCACCGGGAGTGTATCCTTCGGTGTACGCAGCGGCCTAAAAACCACGTTTATTCATGTGAGAAGCTTTTGCACATCGAAAAAATGCACGAGGTATCGTGTTGGTGACATTTAGGAGGGCACTTACATTAGCTCGAGGCACAAACACACAAGACACGCCGGTTCGCAGACACCTTCGACAAGATGGACCCTCGTCAATTCTGCATTTCATCTGCCCGATCTGGTCAGACCGCGTGGCAAAAGACAGATTAATTCAGCATCGCAATGCGAACCTTCTGACGTCGACAATTCACTGATGGGCCTCGGTCAGCGTCATTTGCGAGCCTGAAATGGAACTTGGGCCGGCGGTCTCACCACAAGCTTTCCGCGACTTCACCGAAGCCTGAGCCTCTGGCACAGCCCCAATTACAGACGCATACTGATCGTCGGGTCCCAGTGGAAGAGGTGCCATCGCTTGGCAGGATTGTGGATTGCGCGGGGAACGTTGCAAAGACGATCACGTACTGCTCCAGTCGGAGGAGGTGCCGGTGGTTTTGCAAAGACTTCGTTCTTTTCTCTCCGGTTCGGCCGGGTCGTCCACATTTTAGTGTAATTGCTCAGTGATGAGCTCGGATAAGAATGACTCGGGCACCCGACGGTCGCGCACCTCGGCTCGCCATTGGGTAGCAGTTGATTTACGCCTATCTTTGAGGCCGGGCCGGGTTTGCCGGGTCTACATGCTTACAGGCGGTTTGCCCCTTAATCACGTACAATTAAGGGAGCCGGTAAGAGCCTATCAAGGAGGAAACCAGCTCAGCATGGATGAGGTAGTTACTTGACGGAATGGACTGAGTTGAGACCTTGCGACTATCTCGATAAGCCTCCTTCGCAAGGCTCCTCCATCATTGCAACCTACCTGCGCAGCTGAACGCCTACAGGCTGCTTGTGATGTCCACCGCCAAGCATCAGGATGGTGCCACACAGCAGCCCCTAGACCCAACGGTAAGGGCAGAAGTCATTGCCCAACACTTCGATGTGTCTTCTGAGATCTTATCAAGAGGCACTGAACATTTTGTCAAACAACTTGGTATGCATCGCCTATGACTGTACCCGACTGAATTGTAGTTCAACTAACACCCACCTAGGAGAGGGCCTCTTACAAGATGGGACAACACTGCTTCAAGTTCCGTCATATGTCACTAAATTACCCAATGGATCGGAGAAGGGTGTCTGTCTCGCAATTGACCTGGGTGGGACCAACCTGAGAGTTTGCTCTGTCGAATTGCATGGCGATTCCACTCATACTCTTACTCAGTTCAAGACCGCAATTCCCGCCGATTTGATGACGTCGAAGACGTACAAAAGCTTTTTTGATTTCATTGCGAGACACACCGAGGCATTCATGCAGGAGCACATGTCCACGCAGCTAGATTCCTGGAGACAGATTATCATGGATGGCAGAGTTACTGACGAACTTCGACGACAACACCTTCATTCCTTGGGATTCACGTTCAGCTTCACTTTCGACCAACATGCCATCAACAAAGGCACGCTGATGTACTGGACCAAGGCTTTCAGCATAGAAGATGCTGTCGGGCGCGACCCGTGTGCTATGCTGCAAGAATCTCTCGACAGTCTTTACCTCCCGCTCGAAGTAGCAGCTCTTGTCAACGACACGGTAGGGACTTTGGCCGCTCGAGCGTATGCCTCGCCTAGTCATTCGGAGACTTTACTGGGTGCCATTTTCGGCACAGGAACGAATGGTGCCTATTTTGAAAGAATTCAAAACATAAAAAAGCTGCATGCACAACCAGAGTTCTCAAACACTGACCCGGCGGAGTTCATGGCGCTCAACACAGAATGGGGCGGGTTCGACAACGAGCTGTCGGTTCTGCCCACTACCATTTATGACGAATCTCTTGATAACGCCTCAGTCAATCCCGACGACCAACACTTCGAAAAACGCATTTCAGGACTTTACTTAGGGGAGCTCCTTCGAAGGGTCATGCTGATAGAGATGCAATCTGCCACGCCAGTCTTCAAAATGACGGTGCCTTTGACATCTAATCTACACTCACCGTACTCAATCGACAGCTCGTTCCTCTCCGCCCTCGTTCGGGACCAGAGCTCAGGTCTTGAGAGCGCCCAAAAAGAGATAGTGGAGATCCTCGACGCCAGTCAAGTCTCTGCAAAGGACGCTGCGGCGCTACAGATTATCGCAGCATCTATCGGACGGAGGGCTGCAAGGCTATCCGCGATCGCTATCGCTGGCATCGTGGTCCAGTCAGGTCGACTGGACAGCAGGCCAGAAAAGGCCATGGTCACTCAACGGCCAGTTGCACGGAAGTCGCTTCTTGCGCGTCTCTTGTGGAGTTTCCACAAAGCCCACAGTGCCTTCGTCCGCTGCGTTCGTCGTTGGCTCGTCAAAAGCAAAGATGAAACCAAAGCCAACGACGAGGAGGTATCAGACTCGGGCTATGCCAGTTCCGTTGACCAGGATGAACCGCTACCAGAGGAGGACATCATTGACATTGGGGTTGACGGATCACTATTTGAGTTCTTCCCGGGCTTTGAAGCTCACATTCGAACTGCGTTGAAGGAGATTCCGGCAATCGGCATAAAAGGCGAGAAACTCATACGGATGGGCACCGCGGCAGATGGGAGCGGTGTGGGAGCAGCATTGATCGCATGGGCATCCAGAGAGTCGTAATCGTCATCCATGGCTTTTGCCACAACGCGCGTAACTACATAAACATAAGTGAACAAATCATAGACCTTCATATGATGGAGAAACAGGTTTATACTTACGTTGATACTCGTTAACGCATGCTCTGACACTCGATACGTGGCACTGTATTCAGGGAAGCATCGCTGCTGGATCATATGTGAAGCCGCTTATTACGATCGGCCCCAAAGGGGCTTAGTGACAGCCCTCATACGGTCGTAAGTGCTATACGGCAGCTATCCAATTGAGCTAAAAGGATACGTATCAAATCAACGTCGTTAATTCAACTGGGCTGCATTCATAGGGGTATAGGTCACAGCCTATACGATATCACGGGTATAACCCATAACACCGCTGACGACTACGTCACAAATACGAATGGCAGTCACCATATCATCATTGATAGATGGCATGCAATGTAATTACTAACTTCAATTACTATGTAAAGGCGCAGAAGCCTGTTCTCGTGTATTCCTCGACATCAATACTGCGCTTTACAGGAGATTGACGTCGAGGACAATGTTCGGTACTCCGACAAAGCCTGGAGGCATCGAGTAGGTAAAGTTCCAGAACTCAAAGTCGCGAAGAAGGGAGTCGCTGCCGCCATAGGCGCCAGCGAATGAAAGACCATATGTCTCGTTCACATTGCCCGAGACCTCGACCTTAAGACCCTGGACATCCTCCCAGCTCCCAACATTAGGCTTGTTGGAAAAAGTGGCGACAACAAGGCTGAAAATAGAGCTGGCGGTACCGTAGGGGTATGTCAGGCTCAGCTTGTTAGGGCTGACCTCGACGTCGAGAGCCTTCTCAGTGGGGTAGAGCTAGATCATGTTAGTCCTGCAACTAAGAAAAGAGAGTTTGGTTCAGGTCTTACAGAGATGAACGCGATCTGGCTGCCGGTGTCCCACTGGATGACGGCAGGGTTGAACGCCTCCTGGTTCCTTGCTGGGCCGCCAATCACGATCTCGTCAAAAGACTCAGCGCCGATAGTGAGCTTCTCGGACAGCCAGGTAGTGATGTTACGAGGAACAGTATCGAATGGAGGATATGTGGCTGTGGCTTTGAACGTGTGCTCGCCCTGAAAAGTTCCGAGTTTGGACACAATGTCTTCGGGAACCAGGCTTTTATGCGCATCAGCGAGCACGGCAAAGAGGGGCGCCCAAGCGTAATCGGCCGCGTGGGACATGACTTGAGGCTGTGACGGTCAATTATCTGTTCGGCCAGACTATAAAGAGTAAAATTTGGCTTACCTTGGAAATCAACGAAGAGTTCTCCTTGCCGATCAGAGTCCAGAACCACAAAGCCATCAGGCTCACGTAGCGGTTCATGTCGTAACCGTACGAGCGATCCCAGGGACCGGCCATGTTCTTCATACCAGGGTGCCAGAGATCAGAAACAGCCTTCCAGGTGTGCTCAATCATGCGAGGGCCGTTCTTCGTCATGACTGAGTCCTCGGGCAGATACTTGCTCCACAGCACGAGGCCGAAAAGAGAAACACCCGTGTAGGTTCCCGAGTTGAATTCGGAAAGGGTGTTGTCAAGGTTGAAGAGATCGATGATTTCTTGGGCGTACCTCTCCCCGGACCTGGTCATGTTGCACTCTTTGAGACGGCGGCCGGTCCAACCGGAGACAAACGCACGCATGATGGACTGTGAACAATGTGTCAACAAAGTGCCCGAAGATGGGATTGCATGTTACTTACAGGATTGCTGTATGCGGGATACAGGTTGTCTTTTGTCTTGTCCAGGTTCCCGAAGCGGTATTCGTCGCCCTTGGTGGCATTGTAGAGCGACTCAAGGATTAGGCCCTGAGTGCTGTTGCTCACTAGATGGGGAAATTCCTCCATCACCATGACCAAGGTGGTGCCGACGAAGCCACGCCAGTTGGGATCCCAAGTACCATAAATAGACGGGGGGTACTGGGGAATCCCAACATAAGGCTCCTCCGGCTCTTGCTGGTAGTTACCGAACCTGCAGTGTGTCAGGGCACATAACAATATCACAAGATCAGGACCATTGACTCACCACTCTTCTGACTCAACCCTGTACTGGCCACGGATGGTATTGGTAATGATCTTATCGGCCTCGGCAGCGTCATTGCCTTCGTTTCGAGCCAAAAGACCCAAAGCGTACCAGACAGAGCTTCTAGTCTCGTGCCGCAGAGCAGCAGAGTTGCTGAAGTCATGCAAGTAACCGGCATTGGCGTCGTAGTAGTCGTCCATCCACTTCATCGACTCCAGAAGGAGGCCTTGCGCTTCAGGTGTCAACGACTCAACGTAGGGCGAGGCGCCTGCGGCAGTACCCGCCAGGGCAACGAGAGCCCAGGGGACCATAATAGAAAGAGACGAACGCATTTTGGCAGTCTATGACAGGAACCGGAGGGGAGGACTAAGGAACAGAGTGCGGTGAAGCGAGCTCGGATGCTACATCAAGCAGGGGCATCATGGCTTCAAATACCAACGCCGATCGTAACAGAATAGGTTAAACTGTCTTGTGCGTCGCCTGGTAGTATCGTCGGCACCCCACAATTATCAAGAATCAAGGATTGAGCCCATATCCCTGATTGTGGGACCCGTCCCAACCTTCCCCGCAAGAGCCGCCGTCATCGGTCATTCCGGTGGGAAGGGGTCGTGTGTTGCCATGTTGTCGAGGAGTATCCTCGGACTGGTAATCCACACGATGTGACCCGACAATGTGACAGTGTGGGGGGCCGGAGAATCACTTCACAGCAGTTATCGACCCGGTCCGGGTTTGCCGGGCACCCCTCATGCCCCAACCATCCGAGATAGCAGCTCCTCATGGGTCGACCCAGATAACCCATGATAGGGGTCTAGGGTCCAGCGGGGAATGAACCCAGAATTGTGTCCATAGACCTACTCATTATCTTTGCAGGCGTATCACGCGACGATAGAGCTAAGTGTGCCGAACATCCGGCACACGACACTGAGTATGGGGTCGGTGAACCGGCGCAATGTTTGACGGTGCGACATCTCGGATGTACTCGTCAAGTTAACTATAACTCGTCCCATGTGCCCGGTTTCTACTCTTGACCCGAGGAAGAGTGCCACAAGGTAGAACCCCAGATTCACACCCCTGCCTCCACAACAGAAAGCCAACAGCGTGCAACAAACAAGATGAGTTCTCCCGACGGCAACATCGCGGCGGCGCCTAGTTCCAAGAGAAGCCTGGAGGCGACCGACATGAAGGAAACGGTAGACGCCGATGAGCTCCGGCTCGCCCAAATGGGTAGGTTGGCCGTTGCTGCGACTCTGTATCGCATCGTGATACACGGGTACTCTAAGTTCTAATATTGATTGGGTCAAAGGCCATACCCAAGAACTCAAAAGACATTTCAGCACCCTCAGCCTGATTGGCCTTGCTTCCACGACGACCATTTCCTGGACCGGTCTGGGTCTGGGTCTGATCACCGAGATTGGAGCTGGCGGTCCCGGCGCTGTCATTTACGGCTTCATACTCGTCACAACTCTGCAGTGCTTCCTCGGTGCTTCACTGGCCGAGTTTGTCTCCTCGTATCCGACCGAGGGAGGCATGTACCACTGGATCGCTGCTGTTGCGCCCCGGAGGGCCACCGGTCCCCTAAGCTTCTTCACAGGCTGGTTCAGCGTGCTTGGCTGTATGACGTTCCATACATGATGCAAGGAAACGCTGATCACTAACAGTCTTTTTAGGGATTTTCACCACTGCTTCGACAAACATTATCTACGCCCAAATTCTCATGGCATTGATTGCTTTGTACAACGAGACCCTTGAAATCAAGGCTTGGCAAACGTTCATCGTGTATCAGGGGCTAAACCTGATCACGGCCAGCATCGTCATGTTCGGCAACCGCATTATCCCCGGTCTGAACAAATTCTCCTTGTTTTACCTCCAAATCGGATGGCTCGTAGTTTTGATCACCGTGGCGGCGTGTGCCCCTACGCACCGCAGTGCAGAGTTTGTCTTCGGGACATGGATCAACAATACCGGTTGGGAGAACCAGGTCATCTGCTTCATCACCGGTCTCGTCAACCCTCTGTATAGTCTTGGGGGCTTGGATGGTGTCACTCACATCACCGAGGAGATGCCCAACGTAAGTCACCCGTGAGTTAGAGGTACCGCATGAAGCAGACAGCTAATTCCCGTCTTACACCAGCCGTCGCGCAATGCCCCTCTTGCAATCGCAATCACCCTGACCATTGCCTTCTGTACTGGCATCACCTATCTCATCACCCTCATGTTCTCCATCCAGGATTTTGACGCACTTACCACCAATAACACGGGCCTGCCGCTGGCGGAGCTCTTCCGTCAAGTCACGCAGCACGCAGGAGGCGCGTTCGGCCTGACTTTCATCTTGTTCGTCGCTCTGGGCCCTTGTGTCGTCAGCTCCCAATTGAGCACAGGCCGTGTCTTCTGGGCCTTTTCTCGTGATGGCGCCATGCCGTTCTCCAGGATGTGAGTCTAGTCGCTCCCAATGACATGGCTGAGAGCTTTATCGCTGACCTTTTCCTCACGCAGCTGGGCCAAAGTGCACCCTCGACTCCAAATCCCCCTGAACTCGCAGATTGCCGTGACTACAGTCGTCGCGCTCCTCGGCTGCCTCTACCTCGGATCGTCCACAGCCTTCAACTCGTTGCTTGGCACTGCCGTTACGATCAACAACATGTCCTACATGGTCCCAATTCTGACGAACCTCCTCACCGGTCGGAGAAACATGCATCGTGGCGTTTTCCACATGAGCAATAGGGTCGGCCCGATCGTCAATACAGTCACGGTCTGCTGGCTCACATTTGCCATCGTCTTCTTCTCGTTCCCCTACGTCCAGCCGGTCACTGTCCAGAACATGAACTATACTTGCGTCGTCGTTGGGGGCCTCGTCTTACTCATTTCGGGGTGGTGGTTCCGGGTGGGATCCGAGTATACTCAGACAATGCTCAAGGCGAAGGAGGAGTAGGATGGAGTGTGAATCGGGAGTTACGATGGAGTTGCAACAACAATTCCATTAAAAGGCAGTTTCGGCACATCAGGCGGTAGTTCAAGGCACTCAGTTTGGGTCACCACAAAAGATGGGGTTCAACAGCTTGCTTAACAAACAATATCCTGTCGTGCGGTTCTTGGGTGTTGTGACGTGACGAGCAAAAGCAAAAGTATTCCGAACCAGGGAATCGAACCCTGAGCCTGACGGTGAGAGCGTCAAATGTTAGCCATTACACCAGTTCGGATTGTTGAGTATACATAAGAAAGTTGCAATTATATTCTGTTATCATGGCGAGCCTACTTCATTCCTCTCACTACAACACATGTTACACTCTGCGATACAAACTTCGCAGTTGGACTGGACGGTTGAGCTTCGTCGCATCGAGAACGAGAAGCAGAAACGATCATTTCCCTTCTAGCTAAAAGCTTCATTTGGGCCGTGTGGGGTCGACCGTCGGGCCGGGTACCGCCGCCCTTCAGACAGTATCGCGAATCTGTGCTCGGAATAGTCTGATGTTGTGGGACTTGTCGGGCGTCCTTGTGCTTTGGTCGCGGCTGACGTTCTACCCCGCCATCGGACTGGACTGTACAGGCCTAGCCCGTAAGATTCCGTCGCAGACGGCGAAGGTTTGCTAGTGATACAAATGTGAAGGAGTTAGGGAGGTCAATCAGTAATCAGATGGGACGTTCAACTTCGCATGCCATGCGCGGTATGATCCAGGTCGTGGGCGCCAGGAGCAGCAGTAATTGGCCTACGAGCATTTGTCTTTCTCGGATTGAACGACTGCCGAATGCCTAGCAGCTTCTTCGTCGTGGGCTAAATTTCAGCCTCCTCAACAAACACAAAGCACAAGTCGAAGACTAGCGACCCGCCGAGAGGATTGCCCGTCCGAGTACTTGTCAGCCGGCGCGCCCCCAGGGCACCGGTTCAATAGTGACATGAGGGGTGGGCACGCACGGCCGCGACAGCTGGGCTTGCCACGAGTCATTCTGGGGAATACGCCCCGTGGGGCTGAGAGGCAAGTCGGGAGCTTTTGGTACAGGTAATTCCTTCATTTCCACCTGACTGGCTTTGCGGCGAGTCGTCTCGCGAACACCGGAAGTCGTTCCCCGAGCGTCCACCCTGGCTATTACATGATCCTTGACCTTACTTGCCAACGGGTCATCCTTCCGCTTCTGCTTGACTCTCGTGGGATGCTTGCCGCATCCACATCGCCACCACTTGTCAAAAGCCACTGCATGGTGAACGACTCGCGCCTGTGATACACGACGACAGCTCTGTCATTGTGTTGGTGGGTACGATCGATCAATTTCAAATGGGACTAACATGCGTTGATGGGGCATGATGTACTCGCTTACCCCTGAGAATTGTCGATCCCTCCTTAACGTTTTCGCGAATCGCTGTGCCGGCCGCCTGGGAACAGCAAGGGCTGATGATCTGGGTACCAACCGACCACCGGAGAAAAGCCCAACATGCACCAAACCGATGGCTCGGTCGCTTGGTGAGCGGTGAAAAGTTCCTTACGCTGACAACTCTGCGAGCCATGGCCCGTCGGCAAGTCGCCTTCCCTGTCTCCCTTCCAAAATCCCTAGTTGCCACGCAAGAATTGCTCGCTACAAGATCCAAATGTGCCTGCCGGGGACACCTCCTCGTGAAGAAACTCCGCCATGGGGACGAGCTAAGGCGTCGCTTGCAGATCGAGACTCAGGCCCAGGCTCTGGACCATTGCCTGCCAGCCAACGAGAGCCATCTCCACTAGATACGCCAGTAACGCCCTTGCTGGGTCTGGCAACCCTTCGTCCGATAGAGTCAGACTTTTGTTAGTTGGTTTGATCTGCCTGTCTTGGGACACCACACCGACCCCGGAAGACGGACTCGACTCCTAAAAGACCAACGTCCTCCTCCCCTTCTCTCCGCGTCGCGGTTCGTCAAAGAAGAGTGACGCCCAAACCTTTTTCCCAAAACGACGGCGATGGTCTAAGCAGGTTGAACCCTTCGCCAACCAGGAGTTGAATTGTGTTCATCAAAGCCGATCGTCACGAGGTGGACGACATTCTATCACGCTTCAAGCAACGTCACTCCTCACAATGAGGTTCTCACTGACAGCACTGTGTCTGGTCGTTTGGTGTACGTTGGCTGCAGCCCAAAACACTACTGATCTTCCAGCCTGCGCAGTAAGACTCCCCCCACACTACAGCCCTTCGTTGCGTCACGATACTGGACGACTAATCACTCCGTAGACATCGTGTCTCGGCATTGCCCTTGAGCGTTCGACATGCGCAGCTACTGATACCGCGTGTATCTGCCAAGACAAGCCATTGCAGGCCAGCGTGCAGGGTTGCGTGTTGCAGTCATGCACCGTCAAGGACGCTTTAGGTTAGACCTCCCTTGACTTGATCAGAGGTCAATAACATATACTGACGGACACCATCCAGTCAACCAGAACGTCACAGCGACCTCTTGCCAAGCTCCTGTGCGTGACCGCTCCGCCAAGTTCAACGCCATTTCCACCTCCCTCGGCGCGATATCAACTACCGTCGTCGCTCTCCGAATCGCCTATCAGCATTTTGCAGCCCCGACAAGCCTGGGCCGCGATGACTGGTTCATCCTACTTCTCCTCTGCGTCGGGCTTTCGTCAACGTTTCTCAACTCGTTCGGCTTCGTGTCGAACGGCATTGGCAAAGATATCTGGACCGTGCCTTTTGAGAACATTACGCGGTTGATCCAGTTCTTCTACATCCAGGAGATTCTCTACTTTGCCCAGATTGCCCTCCTGAAGACGTCCATCTTGTTCTTCTACATGCGCATCTTCGGCCATACCGACATCAGAAAGTTTATATGGGGCACCATGATCTTCAATGCCGCCTTTGGCGTCGTCTTCATTTTCATCGCCGCCTTCCAGTGCAAGCCCATCAGCTATTTCTGGACCTCGTGGGACGGAGAGCACCAGGGCCATTGCCTCGACATCAACGCCATTGTCTGGGCCAATGCCGGCATCACCATCGTCCTCGACTTCTGGATGCTCACGCTGCCCCTGTCCCAGATCACGACCCTGACGCTGCACTGGAAGAAGAAGATTGGCGTCACCCTCATGTTCTGCGTCGGCACCTTGTGAGTTCCCCCACCCGTAGCCCTCCGAAGCCGGGGTACCTAATAATCGTTTTCTCCCAAAGCGTCACCGTCGTCAGCATCCTCCGTCTGCAGACGCTCGTCGCCTTTGCCAAAACGCGCAACCCGACGTGGGATCAGTTCGGCATCCTGACCTGGTCCACGATCGAGATCAACGTCGGCATCATCTGCGCCTGCATGCCGTCCCTGCGCCTCATCCTCGTCCACTTCTTCCCCCGCATCCTCGGCAGCACCCGCCAGGGCACCTCCGACCTCTCGCGCTACTACGTCAAGTCTGCCAGCAACACGGGCAACCACCGCAGCCGCAGACACTTCGGCACCGAGTCACACGCTAGGAGCAGCAACCGGGATCGGGGGGATGCCGAGTCGGCGTCGTCCGACGGACCGGAAGGCGTGTCCCAAGGCATCATGTTCACCAAGAGCTTCAACGTCGACTTCCACGACGAGACGCGGCTTGTGCCGATGAAGTCTTTGGACAGCCCTTCTCCTCCAGATCCGACGCATTCCAAGCCACAGGGCCCGGAGGACAATTGGTAGCGGAGCTATAGATTTCTGACGGAGCAAACGGAACAATTTCAATTTTAATCTTCTCAGACTGCTACAGCTGAGGGCATAACGACTTGTAAGGGCATAGCGACTGGTGAATGTGATTCTTATCAACAAACAACGGATACTGTCCAGATTATGGTGACGCACTGATCCTTCGGGCCAACGGAATTCTGCGCATGAAGAAATATTTTCCCAGGGCCATCACTCGGAGTTCGGACTTGACCGCTTGGCCTGGCTGCAGGTGGTCAACACATATAGTTGGCAGAGCTTTGGTGGCCAAGTCGCGTGTACTAGGCGCTTCCTTCAGATCATCCATGACACCCGCAGACGTGGAAGGGCAGTGATTGCGGAAGAGGCTCCCGGCCAGATCCCAAGAGTTCAAGGAATATGCAAGTCTACCGCCGGCTGAATGATATATTGCAGTTCATCTATTCAGATTTTCCCCTCCCAAATGCCGGATGTACCACCAGCAGCGCCTTCTTTGACAGATGTATGTTGACTTCCAGGGTCTACTTTTCCAGCTGCTGTGACCAATGCAACCAGACGATCGTAGCCGGACAGCGTCGCTCTCAAGCTGAAAACCCATACACGTAGTGCGTCTCACCTTCTTCCCACGCATCTAGTGGAAGAGCATTCCATGACTGTGTATCTGAGGTTGTCCAGCGCATTGGAGGGCTTGACAACAACATGGCAATTGTTGTCACTCAATACAGGTACTTCGTGTGAGCTGTGTCAGTGCCAAATCCTTCAAGGGATGCCACCAATGCATTCATAATATATGTGGCCTTCACAGCACCGCTGATAAAGCCCACAACGGCAGCATAAGGCTCATTTCCAGGCCCTGGCACCTCGATTGAGTCAAGCCCGTGACTCGGGCTGCGAGCGCTAGCCAGGTGTCAGCGTCTAGAGACCCTCAATGGCCCCAGTATAGCCTGTCGAGCTTCCCGAAATGGGCGTCGTCTTTTACCCGGCCTCCTCACCCGGGCAGTCGCGTCGCCCAAGTTTGGGGTCGCGCACTATATGTATACATCACGAGAAGCATCATAGAGTGGCCTACAACTAATAGGGCCACGGACCAGCCCTCCGCACCGCGCCCAATGTGCCACCGCTCGCCCGCCGCTGCAACCCCCCGGGTCGTCCAGCGCTTGGCAGCTGGGGTACAGCGTCGCATCGCGCCTCGGGCATTTCGACTTTTCAGCCTCTCGAGCGCCACTCTTTTCATTTCCAAGTCCCGAGTGCCGTTGAAATAGCCGGGCAGAAGCCCATGTCGCGTGTGTCATCGTCGGGGCCTGGTGACTGAGGCTCTGAGCTGTCCGTGACAGGGGGGGGGCCTCTCTTTCGGGTGCTTCCCATCTACTCAAGACAGGCTGCGGGGTTTTAGGCTATTTGCCGATGCCCACGTCCCCCTTGCGCCTTGGTTGTTTGCAGGACATTCGTCGCCTCTTGGCTGCGAGCCCGTGAGCATCATGCATTCTGTGGATGCATGTCAACATCCAGCTTCGGCGCCGCCTTGCAATCGCTAACCGGGTGATTCGTACCACAGACATGTAGGCACCCGTTCATTCTGTCTCTTGAAGGCCTAGATCACGGAGCGATTGTGGCCTCGCCTCAATCGAGACATGGAGCCCGACGGAGGATGTTCCGGGGAGATCACAGGGGCATCGCAGGGGTTTTCTCCCAACATTGGCAGCTGCCCCGAGCGCGCCATGAACATGGTTGTCCCGGGCTTCCGGGCAACGGGGATAATGATAAGGGGGGCGAGAATATAAAGAGAAAATCTTCGCGACGTTACCCTGTTCGTCGACACCGATTGACATCTTTTCAACTCTCTTTTTCATCACAGGTCGATCTTGTCGCCATGGTTTGCTTCTCTTCCCTCTTCGTCGCCGCGTCGGCCATTGCCGGCGTGTTCGCCAGCCCCGTCGACCACGAGCAGCTCGCCAAGCGCCAGAGCACGCCCAGCAGCCAGGGCACGCACGACGGATACTTTTACTCATGGTGGACCGACGGCGGCGCCGCCGCGACCTACACCAACCTCGCCGGCGGCGAGTACAGCGTGAGCTGGAGCAACGGCGGCAACCTCGTCGGCGGCAAGGGCTGGAACCCCGGTAGTGCTCGGTATGTTGGGTCTGTCGTGAGATGAAGCGCGCGAAAACTAACGCATCGCAGCACCATCACCTACTCTGGCACCTACAACCCCAAGTACGTTCGAGCTGTGACCACTGTGATGTATGAATGGTCAAGGGGCGCTAATGCGACCAAGCGGCAACTCGTACCTTGCCGTGTACGGATGGACTCGCAACCCTCGTAAGTATCATCTGACCGATGACGAGATTTTCAGAACCATGGCTAACTCCTCTAGTGGTCGAGGTAAGCAGAGCCGATTCTGGGCGTGGTCTAGCGTTCATGCCCGTGACATGTTGTTAATCCCTTCTCTCTCGGCAGTACTACGTCGTTGAGAACTTTGGTGAGAGCATGGCCCGCCCGGTTCGATGAAAGTGAGAGACTGACCGGGACACACAGGCACCTACAACCCCTCGTCCGGCGCCACAGCCCGTGGCCAGGTCACGCACGACGGCGCCCTCTACCGCCTCTTCGAGAGCACGCGCACCAACCAGCCGTCGATCGACGGCACCGCCACGTTCCAGCAGTACTGGGCCGTCCGCGACGTCAAGCGCACCGGCGGCACCGTCAACATGGCCACCTTCTTCAACGCCTGGACCGCCGCCGGCATGCGCCTCGGCACCCACAACTACCAGGTCGTCGCCACCGAGGGCTACTTCAGCAGCGGCTCGGCGCGCATCAACGTCGCCGGCGGCGGCGGCTCCACGCCCTCCCCGCCCTCGACGCCCAGCCCGCCCACGACCCCGAGCCCCCCGCCCGTCACGCCTCCTCCCTCCGGCGGCGGCAGCGTGAGTTGAGCCCCCGTGCAGGCGTGCCGTGAGATGAGAAAGATTTGCTGACGAAGAGGTATGTGCAGTGCGCCGCTCGTTGGGGCCAGTGCGGCGGCTCAGGCTGGAACGGTGCTACGTGCTGCTCTGCCGGCACCTGCCAGGCTCAGAACCAGTGGTACTCCCAGTGCCTGTGAGGTATCCCGAGACCAAGGCAAGAATACATGGACTTCAGGATCTGTAGGGGCGGGCACATCCAGTGAAGCTCGGCATCGTGCTCGTCGGCTGGGGAGTGGACTTCGATTCTTTGTATGTATGAAAGATGATATCGGCGCTTGCCGGTGTCTCGTGCTGCACATAAGATTGACAACATCAAAATGGATCATCAGCTGTGCTGAATCTGATGCACTGCCCTGGCTTCACCTGGTGATATGTCAGAATTGGCATCAATCATGAAGTGATGTCTCGACGCACGTACCCGATCATGCATCGCGTCATGGTGCCAAATATGCTAGATGTTTCGTCAGTGCCAACACTCAGCTGCGACCAAACATTGTCCTCTCGGACATCATGTGCAGCAGTCCGACGCCTATTCAGACATCAAGTCTCAAGTGCCGCCATGCGAAGGGCATCTGTCGCACCAGGTTGGGTTCAAGCAGCGTGTAGCAGGCCCAGCGAGCTTGAGGGTGTGTATGCCAGAAACAGATACGAAGTGAAAAAAATCGAGTCAATGACAATTTAACAGGTCCCAGGAACTTGCAGATCAGCTGAATAACAGCAACGCATGCAAAGGCATCCCCCTCAATGATGGATGATCTCCATTCTTCTCCGAGGCGTCACGGACATGCATTCCTTTTAAGCCCCTCCAAACATGCCGCGTACTTGATTGAACACCTGGGGAAATGACGAGATAAGGATCAGCGTCACGAATGAGCCTGTTCAATTGGCAATGTCTCGCCCGGGGCTGCCTTTGTGGAAAATCCCCAATTTCCCTCCCTCGACTCATTCCTCAAGATGCACCTCCTGGTCCCCCCACCCCACGGCAAATTCCCATCACGTCCCCCTCCAGAAAACACGTCTATAGACACTGCGAGTACCACTGGTTCTGAGCCCGGCAGGTGTACGGCGAAGCGCAGACGGTGCACCCCGTCCACCCCTGCCCGCCGCACTGCCCCCACCTCGCCGCCGAGCAACCGCCAGGCGGCGCGGCCGTCGTCGTAGCGGGCGGCGGCACAGCGACGTTCGTGGTCGTCGTGGCGGGCGGCCGGACGGTGGTGGTCAGCGGCGGCGGGCTGGTGCCGCCCTGGCCAATGCCGAACCAGCGCATGTCCTCGGCGCCCTGGATGGGCACGCTGTGGCTGACGGAAGCGCCCCAGAGGCCCTGGAGCCTGTCGCCGTAGATCTCGCGCACAAACTGGCTGCTGGGGCCGGGACCGACGGACACGGGGGTGCCAGGGTAGCCAAAGACGGCGCTCCACTGCTTGATCGTCTCGTTGTAGTTGCGCGGGTAGAGGGTCGTGTCGAGGGCGCCGTGGTAGATTTGCATCTTGGGGCGCGGGCCGGTGTAGCCGGGTCGCATGTTGCGGGCCGTCTGCGCCCACAACTCGGCGGAGAAGACGGCATTGCCCTGCGAGCAGGTCGAGTTCCAGCCGTTGACGGTGCCGGTGTAGAAGCAGCCGGCGGGCACACCGGCGTAGGCGATGCCGGCGGCGAACATGTCCGGGTACGTGGCGGCGAGGACGTTCTGGACAGGTCAGTTTTATTGGGGCCGTTTGCCGTAGAGGGTCAGCGTACGGTCATCATGGCACCCGAGGAGGTGCCGGTCACGAACACACGGGCGGCGTCGCCGTTGTGCTGGCTCAACGTCCAGCGAACCATGTTGGCAATGGCATTGCTGTTGCCGCCGCCTTCATACGTCAGCGACGCCGGCGATGAGACGTCCCAGCAGGTTCCGCTGTAGGGGCTCTCGGGGTAAATGACAATGAAGCCGTGCTGGTCGGCAAGCTGGCGGTACGGCGTGCCGCTGAAGTAGGCTTGCGCAGTGCCCGAGCAGTAGTGGACGGCGACGACAATGGGAGGCGTGGCGACGACATTGTCAGGGACGTAGATGTACATTTTGGCATTCGAAGGGTTCGCGCCAAAGTTGGTGATCTGCTGGAGCGACGCAGCTTGCGCCGTGGCACAGAGGGCCAGGAGACCGGAGCCCAGGGTACTGAGGAAACGCATGGCGACGATACACACACAAAGAGGAAGCAAAGACCTTGGAGATAACAATACATTAGATTATGGTTAGTCCACTGACACATTATATACACGGTATATATCATGGACAGCGTGGAGGTTGCGGAGAACCTGCGGACTATGGTATTCCGGGTTCCTGTTGCGTTTCTGGGGGCATCAGGGTCGAAGCATGCCCCTCACGACTCGCATATAGATTGAGGCATGGGTGCCGATGGAGATGGCTGAACGGCGAGGCATCGCAGAAGGGTCTACACCATGGCGCATCCGCCTGCCGTGCCGCCAATACATTCCGACGCAGGGAGTTGTGTTGCGAGCCACAGCTGGTATCAACTGCTTCGTGTTGCACTGAAGTCGAACCGCGCCTGATGCTGTAGCTGTGGTATGACTGCCGGATGCTGCTGGAAGAGAGCTTCACGTCTGTTGGTGGAGCCGCTGGGCACTAATGCGACGTAAAATCCGGGGGTTTGCAGGTCCCTCAGAGGCTAGACCATATCGGTGCCGCGCGGAGTCGAAGGCCGGCAATGCCGTATTTTGCCAGGCAAAGGGCAAGGCGACGCCTTTGCAGGCTCCTCATTGCTGCGAATGTGTTCATCGGGCGAGCGGAAACCCACGTCGGGCCCATTTGCGCGCGCGTCGGCAATAAAAAAACCAGCAACGTCCGTGATGGCCACTTTGAGTCGCCGTCGACCGTTCCGCCATAGACGAGGTCTCATGGTGTTGCGACCACACGGTGGTTAGTTTTCAGCTCATTCAGGCTGAATGGTTGATGGATGAGGGGAGTAGTGGAGATGCATGCGTCGTGAAGAAGGGGAGAATAATGTAAGCAGTAATGTGTGCCCCCAAACGCCATGCGCGCCCAGTGTATGCATCAGAGTCATCGAAGTTCAAAGTGAGAACAAAGTGTGAAACAAATAGAGTGTGGGCCCTGCTTGCTACTTATCATTGTTGGCAGGGCTGCGATCTGTGCGGCTTCGCAACGTCTTGAGGCCAGTTTGGTGCTCTTTGTGATCCTTGCTCAGTCTCTTCTGGCGAACGAGCAGGCTCGCGGCGAGACCAAAGGCGGCAAAGGCAACATAGACGATAAACATGGTCCGCATGCTAGTGAGGAAAGCACCTCGAGCGATACGGCCCTCGTCACCCTTGAGATCACCGACAAGGCCCACGTTGGAGGCAGCATTGTGACCGGACAGCTGATCGGCCAGACTGGGGCCGAGCTCCTCCACGAGGCGCGGGCGCTGCGAGTCCATCTCGTTGGCGAAAACGACGCCTCCGATGACGACGGAGATGGAGGTGGCGATCTGGCGAACAAAACTAAAAGTAGCGGTCGCAGACGCAATGTCGCGAGGCTCTGCGTTTGTCTGAATGGCGATGAGCGGGGCCTGGAAGTTGGGGCCAATGCCAATGCCGGCAACAATTTGATAGAGGATAATCTTGGCGTAGTTTGGCGTGCCAGGCAGGTCATAGAAGAGGCCGAAACCCAAGGTCATGATAGCTAGTCCGCCGGTGATGAGGTAGACATAGTTGCCCGTCTTTCGAATGAGCCAGCCGGATATGGCGGAGGAGATGGACAGGGACACGGCATAAGGAAGAAGGTAGACGCCAGACAAGAGCGAGGACACGCCGAGGACGCCCTGGTAGTACAGTGGGAGCCAATAACTGCCAGAGATGAAGACAAATGCGTGACAGAATGTCAGGACGAAGCAGGCAACGGTCGAGAGATCGCGGAACAGGTGCAAGGGGATGACGGGGTAGCGAGCAAACTTGAGCTCGTTGAAGATGAACAGGCCAATGGTCACGGCGCCAAACACGAGCAGGCAAATGACGGTGGCCGAATCCCACGGAAAGTTGACACCGCCAAATTCGAGGCCAAACAGGACCATCAGCGTGCCGCCAATGATGGTGAGACAGCCAACCCAGTCAATGGCCTGCAGGCCCTTTCCGAGCGGTGTTCTAGGGTTATGGAGCTTGAGCACGAAGAACAAGGCCACGGCGCCGACGCCGGAGATGGGCAGATTGATGTAAAAGCACCATCGCCATGTGACTTGACTCGTAAAGACACCACCCAGCACGGGGCCGACTGCCGAAGAGAAGGCCCAGACTATGCCCGTGATGCCAAAGTAGAAGCCGCGCTGGCGCAGGGAGAAGAGGTCGCTGATGCAGATATTGACGAGTACGATGATGCCTCCGCCGCCGATGCCTTGAACTGCACGGGCACCGATGAGCATGCCCATGTTCACAGAGACGCCGCACAGCAAGCTGCCCACCCAAAAGACGGCAATGGCGGTCAGGAGGATGTTTTTCCGGCCGAAAATATCAGAGACCTTGCCCCAAATGGGCACACAGGCAGCGTTGGCCAGGGTGTAGGCAGAGCCGATCCAGACAAAGCCGGCCGACGATCGAAATTCTTGGGCAATCGTCGGGACGGCGGTCGTGATGATGGTAATGTCGAGAGCAGACAGAAACAGAGCCGCGCAGAGGGAACCAACAATGACGGTGGTCTGCAGTTTGGTGCGACCGGCTTCTGGTTCGTCGCTCGGGGCGCTGGCCTCAGCTTCGGCCGACTGAGACAAGGCACTGTCTGGGTTGGCCGTCTTGCCCTCGAGGTCGGCGGTCGATCTGCCATCCGTGTCGCCAGACGCTGGTGCTGGTGCATGGATGGTAGCTGAGTCATCGGTACTCGAGGTTGCATCGCGCTCTATATCGTACGATGGCTTCTCGTCCCCTTCCGGACGGGATTTGTGGTCCGCCATTTCAGAGGACTCTACCAGGCGACGGAGCAGAGCAACGGTGCTGTGTCAATCTAAGGGGAAAGATGAATGTCGTCCCGATGGTGAGCGCCTGGCGAGCTATTCCACCCTTTGTGTCGTGATGTGTTCCTGGAAGCCACCCGTTGGCCTTGGAGGTCTCGCTACGAGATGGCAGTCGTAGGCGTCATCGGCAGCACGTCGTTGTCTGCGTGCCGGGTCTTTGTCTGCGTGTCGTTCCGTGTCCGTTTTCTCAGAGGACATTCGACTGATTGGACTATGACGATGTTTCCGGGCAGGCGCACTGGTTCAGGCTCAAGCTGAGGACGGGTTGTTGCAGAGAAGAGCGCAAAGAGAGATGGACCGCAGAGACGCACGAAGAAAGAATCCCCGAGCGAAAGAGAAAGATGCTTCTTCGGGGCGTCACAGGGTTCTGATTCCTAAGCTCATCAAAGCCGCGTGGGTGATCCAGTCATCGTAATGGCGTGGTGTGCGGGTTGGTGGGGTGCAGCAACGCTAGGACTCTTCTCCCCTAGCGATTCGTGTAATGCCATGCTTGGGGCTTTCCATCTTGGGAAGCACGGCGTCCATCAAGTGGTTCGTCGTATTGGTGTCGGATGTCGGCGCTGCGGCGGCCGAGGTGTGCAAGGACATCGTGGGTCAGAAACGTGAGATCGCATCGCCCAAGCATCCTCCAGCATCATCCACGACGATGATTGAGAGTTGACGGTCAAAACCCCGAGAGAAGAAGGAGCTCCCCAAATGCATGCTCTCAGGCCAGGTGCATCCGACTTTGCACTGCATCCGCCTTCCTTGTCCCATTGCCCCTGCCCCTGCCCCTGCCCTGCCCTGCCCTGCCCTGCCCCTGCCATTGCCCAAGCTCCCCACCCTGTCTGCCCGATAAAGTGGTGACGTCGGCCCGCATTCGTGCCGCTTTGCCGACAATCCATGCGGCCTAGGCCCCGAACAGCGCGAGTCACCAGAGGGCGCACACACCATGTGCCGACTCTCCGTGCTGAGTCAGACCGACAAGGCCGGGGCCGTCCGGTTCGGCGTTTGAGGCCGAAGACCCAGTGTGGCTCCCGCTGGGCC
The DNA here is from genome assembly GCF_000150675.1 of Verticillium dahliae VdLs.17. Classification (NCBI taxonomy): domain Eukaryota; kingdom Fungi; phylum Ascomycota; class Sordariomycetes; order Glomerellales; family Plectosphaerellaceae; genus Verticillium; species Verticillium dahliae. The sequence goes on from NW_009276944.1 coordinate 688,578, forward strand.
TCCGAAATGGCTGGGCATCGCATCTCCGTGTGTCACCGTGACGGCCATGATCGGGATGACAAGCCCTGCCGAAGGCGGGGTGGGTCGTCCCATCCTGCGGAGGCAAGACTGTCTGTCACGTCATTCTGGTTCCCATGATCAGCATCGTTAAATCCATATTCCTAGAACTGGCGAGCAGGACGCGTTTCTTTGGCTTATGCTCCCTGACCGAGGCCATCGTGGTCATTTTTTTTTTCCTTGTTGAAGTACACAGAGATCTCATGCGGTTCCTATGCTGAATTTATACAACTCGCCCATTGAATTCCCTCATTTATGACAATGCCCATCCATTTTATCGATGTTCTATTGATCAAAATCGAATGCAGAGAAAACAAGAGGAGAAAAACACCATGTCGAATACCTTTTAGCTGCGAGAATCTAGCTGCGAGCAAGGAGCTCGGGACAATCTCCATCGCCTGTTCCCGTCCCACGCTGCTATTACAGATTGTGGATCACGACATGTCGTCGACAATGTTGAGGCCAGCCAATGTGTTCGGTCGCACCACGGCATATTTCTCTCACAAAACCCTTGGAGATGCTGCAAACAAAACGCTCTCCCCTAGAAACAGGGTTTTGTTGAGCCCTCGTTCGCAGCATCGCTAGTGGGCCAATACGCAGCCATGCCTAGATCACAGAATGACGATGGAGGCTATCGCGGCGGCGGACACTGCTCTCCACATCAGACTGGCATATTCCGTCCCAAGCCCGCCCTCGTATCATCGCGATATTTACGAGCACGAGTTTTGTGTTTGAAATCAACAAAAATGACGAAATCCAAAGTTCCGACACCTCCACCTCGTTGTTTCACACCGTCACACGCTTGTCAAGCTTTACCTGTCGAAACAGCCAGTCACAAGGCACCGTCTAACATAGGGCACGTTATTTTATCCACGCAAGGCACAGACCGAACCCCCGCGAGGCACCTGGCTAAAAGCCATCCGTCGGGAGCTATGGCCCCGTCGTCCATGCTTTCAGCTCTGTCCAACTCGATCCGACACGCCATTGGCCGGACTGGTCTCGGCGTTTTTGAGCCTCAACACTTCCTTATATCAGCTACCACGGGAGCAGTTCCAGCAACCTGTAACTCTGAGTCTACAGAGTTAGAACGGCAACTACGCTGTCTAGTCCATGCGCCGTTGCTGCCTGGGGAGCCGCGACAAGGCTCCGGCCAGCCGCACCCGTGCCGACATGACGTTGACCGGACGTCGTCCCGCAATACACCATCAGGTCCACAGGGGCATTCTCGAGCCATCCAAGGCGCGGGATTTTGATTCCCGTGGGGGGTGCTAGCGTCCCGTTCTGCTCCCAGTGATTGACACCATTGTGAGCAATGTTAAGGTTCTGTCAGTCCGGGGAAGCTCCGTCCTAGCGAGGACCTATTCACGGCTCCTCAACATTCCATCCTGAGCGGCCCCTTACCATGGTGACTCCATCATTCGGTGTCAGCGCTCGTCGCGCACATGAAGTCAGGCTGTGATGGCACCAAATTTTACCAGACTCGGGCGGGGTAGACTGACTATGATGACGGGGGGCACGTCGAGTCGACAGATCTTGGCCTCAGATGGTCTCTGAACTGACACGACCACCAGTAAGTAGTATATAGCATGGGCTTCTTACACATCCCCGTCCAACAGCGTTCAGGAACGCCGTGATCATCACCTCGCAGTGCCAATACAGTCAAGCCCGCACCATCACGGGTCGTCGGCGTCGTGTCGCCAGGCATGAAGGGAGCGCTCCCCGACCTGGCAGGCGCCGTCTCAACCGCAGAGAGGCCCGCGTCAGCAATGTGTCTCACTATCTTTATTTTAGGTCCCATCACATCCTCCCCGCCAAAAATTCGATCTGCCGAAAATGTCTCTCCATCGACTGCCGCCCGCTGAGACATGTCACACCCTACCACAGGATCGACGATGTTGAATTCTTTGCGATCCTGGAATGCACCCTTCGGCGCGACGCAGCTTCGTGTGCTGCCCTGGCCTGGTGATGAGGGAACATGGCGACTCGGAGCGCGTGTTTGCTGCCACCTGGGAGTCAGGAATAATCTCTGGACAATGGATGCGATGCTAAGAGATATGGCTATATAACAACGGTTGTCGCGCCGCCCTCTTCTCCCTTTCCTCCTGCTCCTTATCCTGCACCACCTGCATCTTCCTCCCCCTCCTCCTCCTCCTCTCCCATCTTCAGCAAAATCAAAACAAACACAGAAGTTGGCACTCGAAGATCGCAATCATGCATTCCAAGGCTACCATCACGGCCCTCGCCCTGGCCGGGTTCATCACCCCCTCCATGACTGCGCCTGCCGGCAACGAGGCTCGCCAGGTGCCTGTCGGTGAGTTTCCACGATACCTCGACTCCCGTGCCGAGCAACAAGCTGACTTGAACAGACACTGGAAGCCTGGGAAGCACAGTTGATGGCGTTGCTGGCTCTGCAACAGGCCTCGTTGACGGCCTCACTGGCGGCGCAACCAGCGGACTCACACAGGGCATCACCGGCCCCGGCGGTGTCGTTGACGGCGCCACTGACGCCGTTGACGCCCTCCTCGCCGGCCTGACTGGCGGCGCCGGCGCCGTCGCTGACATCCCCAAGGACGTCGTCGGCTCCGTCACGGGTGCTGCTAGCGGGCTCACCAGGGACCTCCCCATCCCCATCCCCGCCTCCTCTGTGCCTGGCCTCGCCGCGGCCAAGGGTGCCCGTCGTCGCCACAACCGCCGTCAGCTCAGCGACGTCACCGACGCCGTCAAGGGCGCTGCCGACGGCGCCAAGGACGCCGCCAAAGACGCCACGAGCGCTGCCGGCGACAAGGCCGACAAGGCCACCAGCACCGCCAGCAGCGTCGCTGATGAGGCCACCGGTGTTCTCGGCTCTGCTCTGAGCCAGGTCACCGAGGCTCTCGACCTCGAGGGTCTCCTTGGCGGCGCCACTGGCGCTGCTTCTGATGCCGCCTCTGGTGCTTCTGGTGCCGCTGGCGGGCTTATCGACGCTGCCGGTGGCATCATTGGTGGCCTCACTGACGCTGCCAAGGGCATCATCGGCCAGATCATTCCCATCCGTAACGTGGCCGGCGAGTCTGTCGACGACGAGACTGTCGCTTCCGTCATCCACATGCTGAAGACCCTCCAGGAGGAGAACAAGCTTCAGGCCCGTGAGGAGGACCCCATCACCGATCTTCTCAAGCAGCTCCTCGGTGGAGCTCGCTGGCGGCGATAAGAAGGGTGGCCTTCTCGGCGGCGCCCTCATCCCCGGTATCCTTAATGTGAAGCCTGAGGAGGAGACTAAGATTCAGGCTCGTGAGGAGGATCCCATCACCGATCTTCTCAAGCAGCTCCTCGGTGGAGCTACTGGCGGCGATAAGAAGGGTGGCCTCCTCGGCGGCGCCCTCATCCCTGGCATCCTCAACGTTAAGCCTGAGGAGGTCAACAAGGTCCAGGCCCGCGAGGGAGGACCCCATCCTCGACCTTCTCAAGCAGCTTCTCGGTGGTGCCGGCGGTGGCAAGAAGGGCGGCCTCCTTGGCGGGTGCCCTCATCCCTGGCATCCTCAACGTTAAAGCCTAAGAGGGTCAACAGGGCCCAGGCCCGCGAGGAAGATCCCATCAATGGTCTCCTCGGCGGCTC
>NW_009276944.1:692329-695393 GCF_000150675.1 Verticillium dahliae VdLs.17
GGAGGAGCTATGGTCTCCTCGGCGGCTCCATCATTCCCGGCATCCTCCACGTCAAGCCTGAGGAGCAGATGAACAAGGTCCAGGCCCGTGAGGAGGACCCTATTAATGGTCTCCTCGGCGGCTCTATCATTCCCGGCATCCTCAGCGTTAAGCCCGAAGAGTCCAAGGTCCAGGCCCGTGAGGAGGACCCCATCAATGGTCTCCTCGGCGGCTCCATCATTCCCGGCATCCTCCACGTCAAGCCTGAGGAGGAGAACAAGACCCAGTAAAGGATATCAACACTCCCTCACTACCAAAAGCTCCCACTCCTTAATTTCGAACACTGGCAACCGGCTAGCTTCGCTTCTATCTATGAACCTTGAATGGGATTATGATTAGCTCTTCACAATAAATGTTTTCTGCTTGACCACCTGACCCTTGTGCTTATTGATATGAAAACGACCACTTACAGAACTTTGCCACAGCCTACGGGCTATAGTCCCGCTATTCACTTTCATCGTGATTCGACATCGAGCTCAAACGAGAACGACTTTGGCCGGCAGCTAAGTATCACTGGTAAGGCTTGAGCGACGTCAGCTTGTGTCATGCCATCTGACGGCCATCAAAGTCCCATCCCAGCCCGCATGGCACCACACCAACTGCATTGAACTGTAATAAATCCATTCACCCTACTTAGGCCAGCTACGCCAGCCGCACCAAAAGTGCCCGTCTCTCTACCACTCCCGCTCCGACCTCCTCTCACCACCAGCCACGGAGCTTGTAGCGAATGCATAGCAGAACCGACGCTCTCTATTGCCGACCACTCATTTTTCTACCTCCGGGCCCATTTGCCTGTTCCAACTCCTGCAGTGTGATATATGTATTTTGCGTTTGCATGTCTGCGCTCTGCTGTGGTCTGATATTATATAGTGTTGGGTGAAGCGTAGTGCTCGCCGCAGGAGCGCCACACTTACGTACGCCCCACGATGAGGGTGGAAATAATGCATTATGTACAGGCTCAGCCCGGTCAGAATGACAAGGCCCAGCCCGCATTGAACCAGACCCGGCAAAGAACGAATCAGCCGAGTCTGGTGGACAAAGAAGATTCGAAACAAAATCATCTATCGGCGCGCGCGTTCCGTAGCGGCGGCGCTCAGCTTTGATGAGGAAGCAGCCTTCTCAACAGCGCTCGTCATGGCCAGACCGACGGGTGTCATCGTGCCGCTCGCCGGGGCGGGCGTCGTGCTCCTCGTCGGTGGCGCGGAGCGGTTGTGCTGCATGTGGGCCTTGACAAGGTGGCCAGCCGCGAGAGCGCTGCAAAGGGACAGCTCGCCGGCCAGGGTGGCTGCGGCAACGATGCGAGCGAGGCGGCGGGCATTTTCACCGGGGGTGGTGGGGTGGGGTCCGCGAACGCCGAGCATGTCGAGCATGGCGGACTGGGGCTCGAGGATGGTGCCGCCACCGAGGGTGCCGACTTCAATGGACGGCATGGAGACGGAGATTTGGAGAGAGCCGCGGAGGCTGCACAACGTTAGCGATATTCAAACCAAGGAAGCGTAATGACGTACTTTTGCATAATGGTGATGCAGTTGGCGCTCTCGACAACCTGCGCGGGGTCCTGTCCTGTGGCGAGGAAAATAGCGGCAACAATGTTGGCGGCGTGAGCGTTGAAACCTCCCACCGAGGCAGCCATGGCAGATCCGATGAGGTTCTTTGAGATGTTGAGTTCAACCAGCGTGTCAACGTCAGACTTGAGAACGTCGCGAACGACATCGGCGGGGATAATGGCCTCGGCCACAACGCTCTTGCCACGTCCGTCAATCCAGTTAATGGCGGCAGGCTTCTTGTCAATGCAGAAGTTACCGGAGACGGATACAATGTTCATGTCCTCGAAGCCCTCGCTCATCATGACATCAAGCGCGTGCTCGACACCCTTTGAAATCATGTTCATGCCCATGGCGTCACCAGTGGTGGTCTTGAAGCGGATGTACAGCTTGGTCCCGGCAATGGCTGTCTTCATGGACTGCAGGCGGGCAAAGTTACTCGTCGAGTTGAAAGCCTTCTTCATCACGCCGTGGCCGGCTTCGGAGTCGAGCCAGATCTTGGCGGCTCCGGCACGCTCGAGCGTCTCGAAACTGACGCAGGGTCCACGGGTCATGCCGTCACCAGTCAGAACAGTAACGGCACCGCCACCAGAGTTGATGGCCTTGCAGCCTCGGCTGGTACTGGCGACGAGAACACCCTCAGTGGTGGCCATGGGGATGAAGTAGCTGACACCATCGATAACAAGAGGGCCGGCAACACCGACGGGAAGAGGCATGTATCCGATGACGTTCTCGCAGCAGGCGCCAAAGACGCGCTCCCAGTTGTAGTGCTCGTAGGGGAGCTTGGAGCGCTCGAGGACGTTGGTGATGTCAGAGGTGGCCTTGGTCTGGGAGATGATGGAACGGCGAATCTTGACGGCCCTGGTAAAGTCTTTGAGGGTGCGCTCGAGGGCATAACCGGGAATCTTGCCGCGCATCGACATGGCGACAATCTCGTCGTCCGTCATCTCGGGGGCGCGCTTCTCAGCCAGCATCTTGTCCAGTTCGGGGAAGCTGCGCTTCTCGCCAGGGCTCGAGGGCTCGGAAGACTTGATCTGCCTCATGGCCAACGCGTCAGACTCGTCTTCGGTGGAAGCAGGGTAGATGGGCTGCGGCGCGTGCGTGTAAGGCGGCATATACACACCCAGAGGCATAGAGACGGATCCATACATATTTATCTATATGTCTCTGTCTATCTCTTTGTAAATATAGGTGTGTATATATACGTTGGTTATCTATGTATCTCTATATCTCTATGTATATCTATATATCTATATATATATATATATATATGTATATATATATATATCTATATATATATATATATATCTATATATATATATATATATATCTGTCTATATATATATATATACATATATATATATATATGTACATATCTACATATCTATATATATATATATAGATATAGAGATACACTATATATATATAGATGGAGATAGATATAGATATGTAGATGTGCATCAGGTATGTATGTCTATGGA
>NW_009276944.1:695557-709447 GCF_000150675.1 Verticillium dahliae VdLs.17
CTAAAGGGAATGGTGCAGATGTGATGACGTTGATCAGCACGAAGCCAGTCACCATGAGGGCCTTGAACTTGGGAACGTTGCTGCCCTTCATCTGCTTGCCGAACAGCGAGGTGTCCTTGGCGGCCTTGTCGTCACTGCCGGGCCAGTCGTTGCCGCTGGCAACATTCTCGGCCACGCGGCGGCTGACGCCGTCGTCCTCGAGAGCCCGGCGCATCTGCACGTGGCGCTTGATGCGGTTAATCTCGAGCTTGATGCTGAGAATGGCGGTGTAGAAGGAGAAGAGCAGGATGCAGTCGAAGAACAGGATCCATGCGGCGAGGAAGCAGAACTGCTGGAGACCCCCCTGGACACCAGAGGCCGCGCCAAGGATGAGGACACCAATCTCGACAGCGTAGTCGCGAACAATCTCGTAGCCGTTTTCCTTGATGGCGGCCTGCACAGCGTACTGGATGACGTTGGACGACGAGACCTCCCAAGCCTTCTTCTTGGACTTCTTGTCGTCCTTATCCTGGGGACGGCGGTGCTCAATGGCGTGGGACAGGACGGCACGGGTCAGGACAATGTTCTTCTCGAAGCCAATGGTGACGACCAGGAAGGGCAGACCCTCGGACAGCAAGACCATGGAGATGGGCACCCCGAGCTTGGTCGTCACGATGAGGCCGAAGAGGAAGGCGAAGACGGACGAGAAGAGAACGTTGGTAAAGAGCCAAAAGTTGGAACCCATCCGGCGCATGGAGAGGAACAGCGACACAAAGGTCAGATGCATGGACAGGTACCCAAGCACCATGATGACAATGTCGAGAGTCTCGGCGTTCTTGAGCAGGTCGAGGAACTCGGTCCAGCCGTTGGTGACCCAGCGGATGTAGCTGTTTTTGGTGTTGACCCTGGCCGCCTTCATGATCCACATCTTGGACTCGTGGCCGTGCTGCGTCTCGCGCGACTCGTTGTTGGCATCGTCAGGGATCTCCTGGACGGAGGCGAGGAACTCGGGCGCTTGGTCGTAGGGCAGAGAGAAGGCCAGGGCGCTGTCCTGAGAATAGGCGGTCAGGGAGTTGGAAGTCTGGGGCAGCGGGGTGACGGAGAGGTTCTGCGGGAAGGGGACGGCGTGGGCCCTCGGCGCGGTGTTTGCACTTTCGGCCGAGTGCGATTCAGGGAAGACCAGCGTCAGGAGGGCGAGGTGCTCGACATGGCTGGCGGGCACGACATCCTGGTCGACGTTCTGCCACTTCCAGTTGGTCTCGGGGCTAACCTGCAGGCGACGGCTGCCTTCGGTCAGGGAGGACCAGTCGGCCTTGCGCACCGAGGTGGCGGCATCGAAGAGGCTCTCCTGGAGGAGCCCCACGTACGAGGAGCTCGCCAGAACAGCAACGATGACAACGGTGTGGATGGGGTGGGAGCAGGCGAGGGAGGAGAAGAATTGCAGGATGGGCGTGGACTTTTTGCTGATCCAAGAGGGCGCGGCCGGTTGCGCCTGGGGCTGCTCGCCGCGGAAACGGCGAGGGAAGAGGACGGACGAGATCATGGCGACGGTATCGGAGAGGTGGACTCGGAGGTCACGACGACATTGGGGGGATCTCGGAGATCGGGTGGTAGGTTCGGACTCGGACTCGGATCGGCGGCGTCGGTGGAACCTGTGATTTTTCTTGTGAGCATTTGGCTTGTGACGATGCCTCGCCCGTTCGTGGTTATGATTGTGGGAAACGAATTTCTTGGGGGATGACACGCCATAATAGAGGGGAGAGGACGAGAGACACGCGCAAGACACGCTGAGGGTCAGGAGGGGCGCAACGGGCAAAAATTACAAGACAATGAGAATGCTCAAGGACGGTGAACGTACGTCGACTTCGCCTTCACAAGTCAGCTAGACCCAATGATGTTGCTGCTTCGTACTCCGATTTGTGTGCGTGTTGCCGTTCGATCAACTTTGCGGCTCGGTATTGGCCGTTCTGCTCGTTCGTCGGGTGGGCGAAGAGGCGGTGGACAGTCGACAGTGGGACAAGACGGCCGACGGCGTGGTTCAGCGCAATGTTGAAAGCGCAATTGAAGCCGAACGAGCGGTGATGGCTCGTACCTAGCAACAGCGAGACGTGTTGAAGAGGGACTCGAGGAGAAGGAGGAGGGAGAGGATCGCAAGGTCGACCGAGCGGGCGGGGAGGGGATGAAAGGCAAACGGGGAACAGACCAAAGCAAGGGGAGATACAGACAAGGCAAAGTAAGTAAGGTAGTCCCTGTAAGGGGTTTGGTGATTTGATAGTGGCCTCGACGGACTGGGGGGGTGGGAGCCAAGGGGGAGCCACCAAAAGGTTGCTGCTCCTGGGCTGGTGGATGCAACTTCATGGGAGAAAAAACTAGGAGTGGGAGATTGTGGTGCCTGGCGGTTTTCGGTACGTATCGCCGAAGCTTGTTACGGTGGGATGCTCCACAGCTGAAATGAGCCTGATGGGGATTCTTGATTGGCTGAAGTCCTGGGTTACGGTGGGCAAGTCGACGTCGTGTGGCTGACGGTACGCGTTATCTTATCGAGGCGCAGGTTTGTCGTCATGTCATTCTCCCCATTCGGTGTGCCATCAGCCATTGTGCATTGGCGATCAGGGCTGCTCTCCACTGCGAATGATTTCTTTCAGGGGCTGAGTGGACGGGCGTCCACCATGTCAGGTACTACTGTACTACTACTGTACCCTGTGCACGCAGAAGCCCAACTGAAGGGAGCACAACGCCTGCCAACGCCTGCCAGCGCCTGCCAGCGCCTGCCAACGGCTTTGTGTGGCGTGGAGACAATGTGTCGTGCGAGGCTCAGCAACATTGTTCTGCTCAAAGGACGATGCAAACCCAAACCTACACTCCGAAGATTGAAGAGCACCCTATCCCTCAAAGACGACACCACAGCATTCATTCCCCGAAGGATTGATGATATGATTGTGACGGACTGGCGGGACCTTGGAATTGTCCGTGCCGTTCGTCGATCACACCGCCAGGAGAGACTTGCGGTGGAGCCCAACCGTTTCGACCCTCTTGCCTCAGTATTGCTTCACTGCAGTACACCCATCCCCCTTTGCCAGCCCCAGTGTTAACCGTCTGCACGATCCGTTTAGCTTTTCATCTCATCTCGACCTTATTGCCTCACATTTGGCAACATTTCTGTGTCACAAGATACGCTACCTCAGTAAGAACCTTGGTGAGATGCAATGAGTATACAAGCTGTGAGATCTGTAAACCCCCTGGCGATCCATGCCGGGCCATGTCGCTCCAGTTCCACAACAGGTGACACGATATACCGTAGTCCGTTGGATGCAGTGCTGGTGTACCACGTAATGCAGGGTCGCGTCAAGTCAAGCGAGTCGGCAGCTGTAATGACTTGTTACCAGATGATCGTGTTCCGATTAGCTAAGCATCACTTCTTACTTCCCTTCTCCAGATGTTCTCGAGCGACGTGCCCGAGAACCGTAGGCAAAGAATCCACAAACCTCGCCAACCTCGTGTCTTTCAGCCATATGGCATATGGCATATGGCACGCTGATTCCGTTCCCCTCCTCCGGGGGATCCACGCCCTTACGCATCCCGCACCCGCCGAACTTCTGCCCCCTCCACGCTCACGACACGGACGCCGCCCGCCTCGAGCTCGTCCTTGCATGCCTCCCACTTGTCGGGTTCGACGCAGCGCGTGCCCTCCTCGACAACGCACGTCCGAAAGCCCTCGCGCGCGGCATCCACAGCCGTGCACTTGACGCAGTAATCTCCCGCCAGCCCGACGACGAAGACGTCAGTCACGCCCTGCCCCCGCAGCGTCTCGGCGAGACCGCTGTCAACGACGCCGTAGGGGTCGCGGAAGGCGCTGTACATCTCGACGTCGCGCACGTGGCCCTTTTCGATGGTCGCCGTCAGGCGGTGGGCTTCGAGCTCGGGAACGAGGCTGGCGCCGGAGGTGTTCTGGACGCAGTGGACGGGCCAGAGGCGGGAGGCGTATGATTCCGACGGGTTGGCGGGGTTCGTGATTGTCGTCGTCGAGGTGAAGGGCGAGGCGTCTGCGTGATTCGAGGCAAAGGAGATGTGGTCGGCTGGGTGCCAGTCCTTGGTGGCAATTTTGGCGACAAAGGGCAAGCTGAGGAGACTGTTGACGATGGGAGTAATGTCGCGGCCGTCGGCGACTGCAAGTGAGCCATGCTGTGGGGGGAGACGTCAGTGCTATCATGCCCATGATGCTGATTATGCGCCATCCGTGGATGACCTGCCATGGCCCTTTGCGTATGGGTGAGAGCACTGAGGTCATGGTCAGCTTACGGGTGGGCAGAAATCTTCCTGAAAGTCGACCACAATGAGGGCCGGTTGAAACTTGTCGCCCATTGCGGTGATGATGGCCTGGCCCAGGGTCAAGGTGAGTGATGTTGATGAGATGGAGATTGGCAATGAGTCTACATCATCGCCTGCTGATGAGGCTCCCTCGCATTTGCCCAGATGCCTTCAAGTGGGGCAACTGCTCGTCTTTGGTCTTTCGTCTGCCCGCGGCACCCTAACACTTGGCCTTCTTGACTTGCACGACGGAGGTCAGAATGAGAAGGTCATCTGCAGGTGATGATACTGTCCACACCGCCTTACGGCTGACCCTCTGAAACTGAACTGATCATGACGACGACTTCCACCCCATCGACGCATCATCAACAGGCCGAGAGTGTGCCAGCTGAGAGAACGTATCGGGCTGTCACCATCTGGCAGTATACGCCCCACTTCCCCTGTCCCAATCGGGCACTCACTGCTCCCCTATGCCTTCCTCGAGGTGTCCATCACGAATCCTGCAAACCACAACCGCCAACAAAGTTCTTTGATCTCTCTCCTCTTCAACCCCTCACCCGCTGATCATCATGCTTCCCCGCGGTCTCAAATCCTTCATACTGCTCGTCGTTTTGCTGCTCATTTCTCTCGGTGTCTATCTCAGTCCCTTGCGAGTTCACGTACCCTACGATCTCCTCCCTTCCGTCGCCATGGGTCCCATCACGCACCTCGTTCTGTTCCAGTTCAAGGAGGATGCCTCCTCTTCGGCTGTCAGAGACGTAAGTGTATCATTTTTTTGCCTTTGAGCTCAGCTTCTGACATGACAAGGCCACTGCGAGGATGCTACAGCTGAAGGACAACTGCGTCCACCCCACCAGCGGCACTCCCTACATCGTGTCCGTCAAGGGGGGCAAGGACAACTCGCCTGAAGGTCTCCAAGGCGGCATCACCCACGCCTTTGTCGTCGAGTTTTCCAGCGCGTCTGATCGTGACTACTACGTCAAGGAGGATCCTGTGCACATGGCTTTTGTCAAGAGCATTGAGGGGCTCGTCACCAAGGCCGTTGTTGTCGACTTTGCCGACGGCATCTACTGAAGCAGGGCCGTCGAGGAATGCAATTTTCATATCACACCAACAGACTTCTGCTAGCACCCACAGGCGAATCAACAAAAGGAAAACATGTTCTCATTCCGCTCCTCAGGTGCTTGGCCCTTACTCGCCAGCTAGCTTCTCGTCCCGTCCCTGATGCAACGTCGTCGTCACGCGGTCGGTCAAATGTTTATCCACGTTGGGCATCAGCAGCGCGCAGATGATGGCCACCCCTGAAAAGGCAATGTTTGTGAAGAACACGGTCCGGTACGCATCCGCATTCGCCTGCTTGTATGCTGCCGTCCCTACTGCCAACACATTTTGCGTCAAGCCAGCGACGCCCTCGAAAGACCCCGTCGTGAAACCAGCCAGGAAATCAGCCACGCTCGATGCCGGCAGACCGGCGGCTATCACGGCCGGCGGCACCTGCGCCGGGATCTCCCGCGCCAGGCGGTTCGAGAGCACAACGTTGTACACAGACGCGGCAATGCTGCTGATGAGGAAGCGGATGCTGCCGGCGATGCCACTGGCGCTGCCGAGGTGTGCCTGGTCGGGCGCGCACAGCGTCACGATCGTGATGGCCGTACCCTCGGTCCACCCGATGAAGAAGACGCCCAAGGACACGAGCATCGTCGCCCGCACTGGCGTATCAGGCCCACAGCTCGCGATGGCGCCAAAGCACGCACCACCCAGAACTATGTTGACGACGCACTGCCACTTGAGGTGACCGATTTTCTTGCCGATGAACCCGCCCACAATCTGTCCCATGACGATGAACAGCGACACGCACGAGGCCAGCCATGCTGAGTAGAAAGGCGAGTCGGCCGGGTCCGTGTACAACACGGCCACCATGGACGGCCACACAATGGCAAAGGCGTAGTAGACGCTCGCGCCCAGACCAGTCAGGATGGTCGACGACACCCAGGGGCCGTGGCGGAAGTAGTGCATCGGCACAAGCGGCTCCTTGAGCTTGACGAGCGATTCCCACAGCACAAAGGCCAGCAGCGCGACGAAGCCGACGACGATGGTCCCAATGACGTGGGCAGAGTCCCACGCGTACACGACGCCGCCCCAGTTGAGGCCCATCATGAAGATGAGCAAGCCGCCCGTGTAGAGGGCTGTGCCGGCGTAATCAAAGTTCTTGATGTACGCCCACTTGGAGGCGTTGCCACCGTGCTTCATGCGGAAGGTGGGCGGGTGGTAGAAGAAGAACCAGCACAAGAAGCTCGCGAGGTTGATGCCCGTGTTGAGATAATACAGGCCGCGCCAGCCCACGTTAGGGTGATGCCGGATGAAGGCCTGGGCGAGGAGGGGCGCGATGCCCGAGCCGGGGATGCAGAACAGGTAGCAGAAGGCATTGCCGGCGAGGCGGTACTTCATCGGCACGAGCTCGCCCATGACGTAGAAGTAGGACAGTTGCGTGGCTGCGGCGACGCCGATGATGGTCATGCCGCCGATCAGAGTGGGCACGTCCGGGGCCACGGCGCACACGATGCTGCCGATGACGCCAAGGGCCGCGCCGCCGACGAACATGTACCGGCGGCCGAAAATGTCGGACACGCGCCCAATGATGGTCAGGGTCACAGCACTGACGAGGGTGTACACGAGGGCGACCCAGACGATGTTCGGGTCGGGTCCAATGTCGGCGTTGATGACGCCGAGAATGGGCGCGGCGTATCCAAATCCAGCGACGCCGGCCATGAGGCCGAGGCCGATGCCCATCATGGAGCCGATGAAGAAGCGGCTGCGGAAGTAGCCCGGCGGCATGGCATCCTCTTCCATCTCAAAGTCGGCGCTGGCCGAGTCGACGTTGTCAACACGCGTCTTCTGGGCCTTTTCCATGTCGTTGTCGAGCGAGCCATGCTTTTCGCGACTCTCCTCCATAGCTTAGGGGACTCTGGTGGCCGTGGCCTCAGCTTTGATGCTTGGTCTGTGATCTGTTTGGAGGAAGTTTTGCGGTATCGAGACTGTGATGCAATAAATCGGAAGCTGTCAAGAGCGCCGATCCTTCGACCGGCGGATCGCCGACATTTATAGGGGTCGTTCCAGTGACCCCCGAATGTCTGTTCGCCAACCCGCTGCCGTGGAGGAAATGGCACGTGCGGGCAGAGAGGCACAAGTCCACGCGGTCCGGAGCTCTGGCCTGTCAGTACCCATTGGTTTGGGCTAAGGGAAGTTTACTGCTGTTGCGGGAGGCTGAATCTTTAGTTGGCCATGGGGGCTGGCACGGTAGTTGACGGCAGTCCTTTTCCGGTCGCTGGAGCGGGTGCAACCAAAAGGGGGGCGGCGAGTCGCCCGCAATATGGGTTGGGGAGCCTCATCAGTATGGCCTGAAGCAAGGTTGAACATTGCCGATCAAACCTTCAAGTCACGTTAAGTTTGCGTGCCCCTGGACATGGTGAGCCGACCCCATGTTGTCGGGCGCGAACTTGGCTTTGGACTTGGCGATCGAGACGGACACACCTCCTCTTCCCGCTTTTTTGACTTCGTTTGGGACTGAATGCATATAGTTGGTGTTTTGGCACTGGATCTTATTTCACTTCACCAGATAAGTGCCTGGCCCAACGGCATACCTGTCGGAGTGGCAGGCATGTCTCCATGATGACCGCCACAATGCCATGGGAAAAACCGTCGTTATTCGGTTCAAGGACGACGGCGGCTTGTGTTCGAATTGCGACAAGGTTTCCTCCACCTGGAAAAGGCAACCCGCTGCCGTTCGGCCGGCGACGGTCATAGGGCCCCAGAGAAGAGCAATTGAAGGGCGGCGGCAGGTCTCTTCTTGTGGTCCGAGTTGACGTTTTCCCTGTCAGTCCCTCCACAAGATCATTACGCCCTTGGGGTAAATACCTCTTTCGACGTCAGGCCACAGGGAGCTAGCTGTGTCGTCGAAGAAAGTGAATGAACCAGTTTTCAATGGAGATGCATCACGGCAACTTTCGAAGCTAAGTTTTAGTACATCTACCCAAAACATGCCTCGGCTGCATACAGGCCGCACACTTGGGGTGCTTTGCCGAGACTATTAGTGTAGCGGCTGGACCACCCAAGTTCGTCGTATCCACAGCAGCCCGTCCGCTTCAGTATCACGTACTGGGGCTCGAGGCACCCACACACACACACACAATTATCCGCCGGACATAATGCCTGCAATCTGGCACCCGATCAGCAACAGGCGAGATGGCAGAGTGGTCTAATGCGATAGACTAGAAATCTATTCACTTCGGTGGCGCAGGTTCAAATCCTGCTCTCGTCGTTTCCTTTTGCTGTTTATGTCTCGATTCTTTTGCCATCAACTGGGAATCATCCTTGTGGTTTTCTTTCTGGTTGATCATCCGTATTGACAGAGTAAGGGTTCTTTCTTGCATGAGATGCCTAAGGTATGGGTTGTCTTGACGCGCAGCCAATCTCACAATTCGGCATCAATTCGCCTCGTCAATCGGTCGTGTCCCACGATTGGCATGCCGGCATTTCACCCGATTGCGACTTGGTCCTAATACTGATCGTACTTATCAAGGAGACCAGGCAGAAGAGTCTGTGGATTGCAGAAGCCCTAACATGGTAGCATCGCCTCGTTCCCCGCCCACCCGGAGCAGCCCCGGAAGCTCCTCCGGCGGCCGTCTGCTCCCCGCGAACGCACTCCGCGCACCCTTGGACGGAAGACGCGGGGTACATCGATGGCTCCTATAAGATCTGGGGAGACGACGTGATGGGATCCTGTCGAAGATTAAGCTCACTTCGCCTGCCTTGCTGCTGCACAGAATGAAGCTCATCTCCACGCTCGGGGCGTGCCTCACAGCGCTCTTCGCCGACTCTGTCACTGCGATCTGGAACCCAATCATCCCCGGATGGAACCCTGATGCGTCCATCTTGCGGGTCAAAGACGATTATTACATCGCGACGTCGAGCATCGAGTACTATCCCGGCATCCCCATCTACCACAGTAGGCGCCCCTCAACCACTCTGAGAGAATATACTGACCGCATGACTAGGTAAGGATCTGGCAAACTGGACGCTCAAGAGCCATGCCTTTACCCGCCCGGAACAGCTGCCGCTCTACGGCACCCCGACCTCCGCCGGTAAGACCCCTATCTTCCCTTCTTACTCCCCCTCTTCACTTGGCCCCGCCACGCCGGCCGACGCGGGGAACAAAACGCCAGAGACTGACGAGCACGCCAAGGCGCCTGGGCACCGAGCCTCTCCTACTTCAAAGGCAAGTTCTGGATCGCCTCGATGACGCGCTGGACCTACGACCCCGTCGCCCGCGTCTGGCCCCGCGTCTTCTTCGCCTCGTCCGCCGACCTCGTCACCTGGTCCGACCCCGTCTGGGCCGACCCCTGGGGCATCGACCCGGAGCTCTTCCACGACCCCGTCTCCGGCAAGACGTACCTCAACCTCATGGCGCCCAACAACAACGCCGACCGCCTGTGGGGCCTCGCCGGCTGCGAGGTCTCCGTGTCGTCCGGCCGCTGCGTCGGCCCCTACGTGAGCCTCTGGAACGGCACGCTGCCGCACGTCGCGAGCGCGCGGCCCGAGGGTCCCAAGACGGTGTTCCGGGACGGCTACTACTACCTCATCGCCGCGGAAGGTGAGAAGGGCGCATGCTCGATTTCGAAGTCTGAGAGCATCGGGTGCTGACAGTCGCAGGCGGGACGGACGAGCTTCACCGCGTGACGGTCGCCCGGAGCAAGAGCCCCCAGGGCCCCTTTGAAGCGGGACCCGGCAACCCGCTGCTGTACAACGGGCAGTGGGGGTTCAAGAACCTGACCGTGCAGTCCACAGGCCACGCGACGCTCGTCGAGGCGGCGGACGGCAAATGGTACGCCTCGTTTCTCGCGCGGCGGAACATCAATGGCAGTTCACCATTAGGTTAGGTCCCCCCCTTTGCACAAAGGCGCGTAGATTGTCGAACTCCTCCGAACTGACGCCTTGCCATAGGCCGCGAAGGCTTCCTCGTCGAGGCCGAGTGGGTCGATGGATGGCCGGTCCTCAACGGCGGCCGTTCCGTCCTCCTCAGCGAGCAGGTGGGCGCCAAGGCTGCCGGCGCCCGACCGGTCCCCGAACCGTGGGTCGACGACTTTTCGGGCCCCGAGCTCGACAAGAGCTGGTATCAGCTGCGGACGCCGTATACCCAGAATTACAAAGTCTTCAACGGCCGCCTGGTGCTGCGGCCCAACGTGTTTGGGCTCAGCGACCGCGACACCCCGGCCGCCCTCCTGAGGAAGCAGACGTCGCTGAACATGACGTTCTCGGCCGAGCTGCTGGGCTTCAAGGGGTCATTGGGCCCACGAAACAGGATCGGCATCTCGTCGTACCTGTCCGAGTTTCAGCACCAGGACATTGGCCTCCGCGGCTGTGTCAACGCCACGGGCATGTGTCTGTATGCCGAGCTGCGGAGGAACCTGACGACAGAGGTACGGGCAGACGAAAAGCTTGTTTGTGGGTGTTTCTGCTAACCTCGCTGTAGTACTGGCAAACGCCGCTCAACGAGTCCGGCGCCGGGCTCTCTTCGGGCCTCACCCTGCATATCCGCGCCACGCCGCTGAAGTATGAGCTGGGCTACAGCCTCAAGGGGCAGAAGAGCCCTACGTACGTCAAGGAGATTGAGTCCAGGTGGCAGGCTTTTGCGCCGGCAGGCTGGTTCGTCTTTAGCGGCAACTCGTTTGGGCTGTTTGCTACGGGCGAGGGCGAGCCGTGGCCGTATAATGCTCCGGATGTTGGGTTCACCAAGGTCACGGAGACGTATTTTAAGGAGGACATCCCAGACTACGATCGATGGTAGAGGATGTTGGGTGTGACTTGGGACTGCATCATGAGGCTCGATTAGTTGCCAGAAGCCCCTCTGGCTGCAATGAAGTTGCTCGTGGACAAAACAGCTGTTCTGGGCTGACGTCGAGCCCTGTCCATCTGGAGCCGCACCCATTCTAGACCAGCCATGGAACTGTGACTGCCAAAGTATGGTGGCGCCTCAGCAATCCGCACAGATATGCTACAGACACCAGAACACCATGGGTATTCCAGGTTGAGGGAGCTGCACACCCAGCGACCACAACCGACTCACATGCTGCCTGATGGCAGGTTACGAGTAGCTGATCTTCATCATCGTCATTGCTCTCGGGCTTCTTCGAATGTTTAAATATCCAACTGCTCCAGACAGAGATGTATCATGGAATTCTGTACCCAGTAACCAAGTCATCATTCCGAAGCTTACACAATACGAACCCAACAGCAGCGTAAACTGGAAGCAGCCTACCTCTCCATGTGCAACCCAACCGACGTAGTCTACCTCTGCCACGGCGGCACCTTCTGCCAAGGCAGCCCGAACGGCACGCGCGCCGTGACGGCCGTCAAGCCGTGGATGGACCGGGGCAACATCCGGCGGCCGCGGCAGCCGTTCCAGCTCTGCGAGTACAGCAAGGCGCAAAGCGGGCGGTACCACAACGTTGCCTCGGCGGAGCTCGGCATCGACGGGTTCCAGCCCACGCGGCTCCTCACCCCCATCATGGCGCGCATCAACCAGGGCTGCCGCAAGGCAGAGGCGGTGCAGGTCGTGGCCCGCGACGGGTGGGAGTGGACGGCGTAGGACGTCTTCTGCAACGACTTCCCGGCCAAGTGGTGCGAGGACTGCGTGCGCCGCGGCATCGCCGTCATGTTCTGGGGCCACATGGACGGCCGGGGGTCGGACCTGTGGTGGTCGTGGCAGCAGTGCCATGCGTACTTTGCCGCCACCATGTCAAGGGAGATGATGGCCTGGGAGGCGAGCCTCGTCAAGGACACGTACGACAGCGTCTCGGAGCTCGATCGGTGGGCGGCGGAGATGCGGCGCGTCAACCCTAGGGTGTTTGACGACATGGCGCGGTGGCGGAGGGAGGCGGAGGAGAACGATCCGGCCATGTTCGAGGACTTGGATGAGGTGGATGGGCTGGATGGACTTGGTGGACAGTAGCAACAGCGCACGTGTTGTATTTCCTTTGTCGACGGGGACATTAGATGAACAGCATGAGGGCGTGAGAAGAGGAGAAACAAGAAGAAAATAAAAAAAGAAGAAAATAAAAAAAGAAGAAAACACAAAATACAAAAATACGGATTTATCCGAAACAAAACGCATCTCTGCTACCAACATGATTGTATCTCTGCGTATCAATTCTCGGTGAACCCGGTGAGCTCGGTGAACTCATGTCCTTCTCGGTGACTCGGTGTCTCGGCGCTCGCTCGGTGTAGCAGCACAAGAGCAGTGAAGATCGAGAACGTGAAGATCTAGACTTCGCCCCAACACTTCTCGCCTCAACCCCCTGACCCTATCATCGCATCACCCCACGTCACATCGTGGCATTCTATTGACGTTCGGCCATCTCCACCCAGCCAAACTCTATCGTCGAATCCCGACATTGCACAGCAAACAGAAGACAGAACATCTCACACTAGAAGCGCCAACAGCTGTGTAACCACCATCTAGCTCTGTCCTCCCCCAACTCCACGCGTCATTCGCCGCATCGAGCTGTCAAGGGGTTCGTCAGCACTAAGCTCAGGCGGCATCCCGTTCTCGTACAACGTCAGCACCCGTCCGTTCGCCTCCTCGCTCGCACAATGGCCGAAGAGCTCGACGTGCTCATCCTCGGCGCCGGCCTCTCAGGTATCAACGCGGCGTACCGCGTGCGTACGGAGCTGCCGAATGCGTCTCTCGCGGTGCTCGAAGGCCGCGACATTCTCGGCGGCACGTGGTCCTTCTGGAAGTACCCCGGGTTCCGCTGCGACGCGGCCATGACCAACTTTGGCTTCCACTGGCACCCGTGGACGCATGAGCGCAAGATCATCGAGGGCGAGCGCATCATCGAGTACGTCGAGGACGCCGTGCGCACCCACGGCATCGACAAGCACATTCGCTTCGGCCACCGCATCCTCTCCGCCGACTGGGACTCGGCGACGGCGCGGTGGACCGTCGAGGTCGACCACGGCGGCCAGCGAAAGCGCTTCCGTGCCGCCTTCATGCTGCTCTGCACCGGCTACTACTCGTACGACCGCGCCCTCGAGGCCGCCATCCCGGGCCTCGACGCCTTTGCGGGCACCGTCGCCCACCCGCAGTGGTGGCCCGAGGACCTCGACTACGCCGGCAAACACGTCGTCATTGTCGGCTCCGGCGCCACCACCTGGACCCTGTTCCCGACCATGGCCGAGACGGCGGCGTCCGTCACGGTCCTGCAGCGCAGCCCGTCGTACGTCTTTGCGCTGCCGAGCGCGAGCCCCCTTTGACGCTCCTGCTGCGCCGCCTGCTGCCGCTCTGGCTCGCCCCACCGCCTCGCCGCCGCAAAGGATGACCTCCTCGAGGGCCTCTTCGTCGGCATCCCTGGTGAACGTCCTCTTGTGCGGCGATCATGTGTCCTGCGCAGCACGCGAGCCAGCAGGTGTCTGGGACAAGATCGACGTGCGCTATGATCAGTCTAACACGCCTGGCGGCTGGGAATCTTGAATGGTGACTGACGACGACCTTTTTCTCGACGGTACTCCGGCCCGAAAAGAGGCGCGGAAAAACGAAAGAAGTCC